>NC_092150.1:84896196-84943696 GCF_045791955.1 Oncorhynchus clarkii lewisi
TAGGGGGTGCTGTCTCTCTCCTATTCAGACTGATAGGGGGTGCTGTTAGTCTGTCTCTCTCCTGTTCAGACTGATAGGCGGTGCTGTCTCTCTCCTGTTCAGACTGATAGGGGGTGCTGTAAGTCTGTCTCTCTCTTATTCAGACTGATAGCGGGTGCTGCCTCTCCCCTATTCAGACTGATAGGGGGTGCTGTCTCTCTCCTATTCAGACTGATAGGGGGTTCTGTCTCTCTCCTATTCAGACTGATAGGGGGTGCTGTTAGTCTGTCTCTCTCTTATTCAGACTGATAGCGGGTGCTGCCTCTCCCCTATTCAGACTGATAGGGGGTGCTGTCTCTCTCCTATTCAGACTGATAGGGGGTTCTGTCTCTCTCCTATTCAGACTGATAGGGGGTGCTGTTAGTCTGTCTCACTCCTGTTCAGACTGATAAGGGGTGCTGTTAGCCTGTCTCTCTCCTATTTAGACTGATAGTTGGTGCTGTTAGTCTGCCTCTCTCCTATTCAGACTGATAGGGGGTGCTGTTAGTCTGTCTCTCTCCTATTCAGACTGATAGGGGGTGCTGTCTCTCTCCTATTCAGACTGATAGGGGGTGCTGTCTCTCTCCTGTTCAGACCGATAAGGGGTTCTGTCTCTCTCCTATTCAGACTGATAGGGGGTGCTGTCTCTCTCCTATTCAGACCGATAGGGGGTGTTGTTAGTCTGTCTCTCTCCTATTCAAACTGATAGGGGGTTCTGTCTCTCTCCTATTCAGACTGATAGGGGGTGCTGTCTCTCTCCTGTTCAGACCGATAGGGGGTTCTGTCTCTCTCCTATTCAGACTGATAGGGGGTGCTGTCTCTCTCCTATTCAGACTGATAGGGGGTGCTGTTAGTCTGTCTCTCTTCTATTCAGACTGATAGGGGGTGCTGTCTCTCTCCTGTTCAGACTCATAGGGGGTGCTGTTAGTCTGCCTCTCTCCTATTCAGACTGATAGGGGGTGCTGTTAGTCTGTCTCTCTCCTATTCAGACTGATAGGGGGTGCTGTTAGTCTGTCTCTCTCCTATTCAGACTGATAGGGTGTGCTGTCTCTCTCCTATTCAGACTGATAGGGGGTGCTGTTAGTCTGTCTCACTCCTGTTCAGACTGATAGGGGGTGCTGTTAGCCTGTCTCTCTCCTATTTAGACTGATAGTTGGTGCTGTTAGTCTGCCTCTCTCCTATTCCGACTGATAAGGGGTGCTGTTAGTCTGTCTCTCTCCTATTCAGACTGATAGGGGGTGCTGTCTCTCTCCTATTCAGACTGATAGGGGGTGCTGTCTCTCTCCTGTTCAGACCGATAAGGGGTTCTGTCTCTCTCCTATTCAGACTGATAGGGGGTGCTGTCTCTCTCCTATTCAGACCGATAGGGGGTGTTGTTAGTCTGTCTCTCTCCTATTCAAACTGATAGGGGGTTCTGTCTCTCTCCTATTCAGACTGATAGGGGGTGCTGTCTCTCTCCTGTTCAGACCGATAGGGGGTTCTGTCTCTCTCCTATTCAGACTGATAGGGGGTGCTGTCTCTCTCCTATTCAGACTGATAGGGGGTGCTGTTAGTCTGTCTCTCTTCTATTCAGACTGATAGGGGGTACTGTCTCTCTCCTGTTCAGACTCATAGGGGGTGCTGTTAGTCTGCCTCTCTCCTATTCAGACTGATAGGGGGTGCTGTTAGTCTGTCTCTCTCCTATTCAGACTGATAGGGGGTGCTGTTAGTCTGTCTCTCTCCTATTCAGACTGATAGGGGGTGCTGTCTCTCTCCTATTCAGACTGATAGGGGGTTCTGTCTCTCTCCTATTCATATTGATATGAATATTGGGGCAGCAGGGTAGCCTAGTGGTTAGAGCGTTGGACTAGTAACCGGAAGGTTGCAAGTTCAAACCCCCGAGCTGACAAGGTACAAATCTGTCGTTCTGCTCCTGAACTGCCCCTTGAAAATAAGAATTTGTTCTTAACTGACTTGCTAAGTTAAATAAATAATAAATTGATAGGGGGTGCTGTAGGTCGAACAGGTGTGTGTGTGTGTGTGTGTGTGTGTGTGTGTGTGTACACACCCCTGAGCACTAGAAAAAAAAGCACTAGACCCCCCCCCATCTTGTTAAACTTCTGATAGCTGCTCAACCGGAGGGGATATCAAACTGTTCCCAGGAGCAGAATGCCATTCCTGTGGTGTAGTTAATGTCTGTGATTGATGGCTGTGTCTTCATGGATATCCTTTAGAGCTGAGTACGTGCTGATATGTGAGATTTAGTTACCAAGAATTTTAATACCGTTTGTTACTGTGTGAAGTGGTTTGGTTTCAACTTAATCAACACTCAGAATACAGAACTGTAGAACTGCTATGTAGCTGTGAAGTATGTGCTGGGGGTTGATTGACCAGTGTGTGTGTGTGTGTGCCACTCTCTCTAACTGCAGTGTGGATGATGAGTTGATGAAGGTAGGGTACAGTTAGAGGAGGGGAGCGTTTGGCTGATATTTCTGTGGCATTGTGACGGTGCCAACGCCTGCTAATTTAAGTTCCCCACCCCTAGGACATGTTACTCAATCCTCCCTTTTCTGCTCTCTCTCTCCCTTTCTCTCTGTCTCTCCATCCGTCTTTTCTCTCTCTCCATCTCTCTCTCTGTCCCTCCCTGCATCTATCTCTCTGTCTTTCCCTCCATCTCTCTCTCTGTCCCTCCCTCCATCTCTCTTTCTGTCTTTCCCTCTATCTCTCTCTCTTTCCCTCCCTCCATCTCTCTCTCTGTCCCTCTCCCCATCTCTCTCTCTGTCCCTCCGTCCATCTATCTCTCTGTCTTTCCCTCCATCTTTCTCTCTGTCCCTCCCTCCATCTATCTCTCTGTCTTTCCCTCTATCTCTCTCTCTTTCCCTCCCTCCATTTCTCTCTCTGTTGCTCCATCCCCTCTCCCTCTCCATTTCTCTCTCCATCTCTCCCTCCCCTCTCTCTCTCTCTCTCTCTCCATCTCTCCCTCTTTCACTCTCTCTCCTTCTTCCACCCCCCCATCTCATCAGTTGCATAAGTCATGTTAGGAATTTAGTTTATTTCATCTTAAATGCCCCTGGCAACTGAAATGAGACTGATATGAGGGCTAAGTAGACACTCAGACTCACACACACACACACACACGCATGCATGCACGCACACACACACACACACACACACACACACACACACACACACACACACACACACACACACACACACACACACACACACACACACACACACACACACACACGCGCAGCCCTTACTGGAAAACATTGACACACGGCCCATCAGGTGATGTCATGTCCCAGCCAGGTTAGAACTACATAGAAAATGATTTGTCCCTGTTCCAAGACACAGTTTGAGAGGAATATGCATGTTGTCATAGTCTCACTTCAGGGCAACAGCCAGCAGGTCAGAGGTCAGGGAGTGGGACTAGAAAGACTGATATAGTGGAGGATTACGTGCAACTAAGAAACTGTGTGAATCTCTCTGCATTGCGTTTGGCACCCTATTCCCTATATAGTGCACTACTTCTTACCAGAGCCCTATTCCCTATATAGTGCACTACTTCTTACCAGAGCCCTATTCCCTATATAGTGCACTACTTCTTACCAGAGCCCTATTCCCTATATAGTGCACTACTTTCGACCAGAGCCCTATTCCCTATATAGTGCACTACTTTCGACCAGAGCCCTATTCCCTATATAGTGCACTACTTTCGACCAGAGCCCTATTCCCTATATAGTGCATTACTTCTTACCAGAGCCCTATGGGAATAGGGGGCTATATGAGACACATGTACTGTGTAACTGCCTGGCTGTAGCAGTTGTGAATGCAAGTTTACAGGAGGTCTCCGGGGCAGATTACAGTTTAGGGTCTCTCTCCCCTGTGTGATAAACAAAGCCCAGGACTCTCTCACACACACAGACACACACACACACACACACACACACACACACACACACTGATCTGGTGCCCGTGAATGCGGGTGGTAGACGGTAGAGGCAGGCTCTGCTACTCTTCTCATCAGTCATCATCACCTCTCCCTGGGATTCCCCACTTAGACAGATGCCCTGAACGTCTCTTGAGCTTCAGGTTTCCTGCAGGCCCACTGGAGAAGATACGTATTGTAAACTACTGGTTATATCAGAGTATTGTTACAGAGGAAGTGTCCTGAAGGAATTTACACCGTGGGACTGTAAAACAACCAAGGGAGATGGTCTTGTGGTTACCGATGACAGCGTCGACTGTGAGAGAAGAATGAGACTGACTGTTGCCTGTGTCAGGAGGGCAGTGGTGTCCCTTTCTAGAGCTTTCTGAGGAGAATACATCTGTCACACACACACACACACGCCCACGCACGCACAAACACACACACACGCACACACACACACACACACACACACACACACACACACACACACACACACACACACACACACACACACACACACACACACACACACACACACACACACACACACACACGTTCCCCCAAACTCCCCCTCCCCTGTCCCCCTCCCCCACCCCACATAAACACGTCTGTTGGGAGGGTGGATGTGGCCGACACTATGTAATACTTGTAATGAGGTTTCCATGTGGTGCAAATACTAACATACAGCAGAAACTAGTGCAGAGAGCTGCACCGGAAACCCATCGACCGCTGTGAAACGGTTCATGGCTTTATACTCATAGTGTGTCAGCCACACCTTCACTCACTGATCTCAACTCACAGATAAAGACTGAAGCTCTCAGGTGTTTGGTTGGCTAACAGCACGGTTACATCAGTACAGCTCCATGGTTGTGTGATGTGAGTAAACATCACGATAAGCATCAAGCAAATGATTTATGGTCTTATGGAAAAATGGGATTTTGCAGGTAACGTTATTTAAAACATGAAAAATATGTTCATGTCATTTTTGATTGACTTTAGATGTGGTGTTGTGTTTTGTGGTCTTTTTTTTTTTTTTTTTTACAGTTTGTGCTGCAGACAATCAGATGTAACATGTTCTAGAACTGTTTGATGATTACACCATGATTGACATCTCCTCTCTCATCTCTCCTCTCTTCTGTCTCGTCTCTCCTCTCTCCTGTCTCGTCTCTCCTCTGTCCTCTCTCATTTCTCCTCTCTCCTCTCTCCTGTCTCGTCTCTCCTCTCTCCTTTCTCGTCTCTCCTCTGTCCTCTCTCATTTCTCCTCTCTCCTCTCTCCTGTCTCGTCTCTCCTCTCTCCTCTCTCCTGTCTCGTCTCTCCTCTCTCCTGTCTCGTCTCTCCTCTGTCCTCTCTCATTTCTCCTCTCTCCTCTCTCCTGTCTCGTCTCTCCTCTCTCCTGTCTCGTCTCTCCTCTGTCCTCTCTCATTTCTCCTCTCTCCTCTCTCCTGTCTCGTCTCTCCTCTCTCCTCTCTCCTGTCTCGTCTCTCCTCTCTCCTGTCTCGTCTCTCCTCTGTCCTCTCTCATTTCTCCTCTCTCCTCTCCTCTCTCCTCTCATCTCTCCTCTCTCCTCTCATCTCTCCTGTCTCGTCTGTCCTCTCTCATCTCTCGTCTCTCCTCTCATCTCTCCTCTCCTCTCTCCTCTCATCTCTCCTCTCCTCTCTCCTCTCTCCTCTCTCCTCTCTCCTCTCTCCTCTCTCCTGTCTTGTCTCTCCTCTGTCCTCTCTCATTTCTCCTCTCTCCTCTCTTCTGTCTCGTCTCTCCTCTCTCCTCTCTCCTGTCTCGTCTCTCCTCTGTCCTCTCTCATTTCTCCTCTCTCCTCTCTCCTCTCTCCTCTCTCCTCTCTCCTCTCATCTCTCATGTCTCGTATCTCCTCTCTCCTCTCATCTCTCCTGTCTCGTCTCTCCTCTCTCATCTCTCCTCTCATCTCTCCTCTCTCATCTCTCCTCTCTCCTCTCATCTCTCCTGTCTCGTCTCTCCTCTCTCATCTCTCCTCTCTCCTCTCATCTCTCCTCTCAACTCTCCTCTCCTCTCTCCTCTCTCCTTTCTCCTGTCTTGTCTCTCCTCTTGCCTCTCTCCTCTCATCTCTCATCTCTCCTCTCTCCTCTCTCCTCTCATCTCCCCACTCTCCTCTCCCCTATCTCGTCTCTCGTCTCTCCTGTCTCGTCTCTGCTCTCGCCTCTCTCCTCTCTCCTCTCATCTCTCCTCTCATCTCTCCTCTCATCTCTCCTCTCTCCTCTCTCCTGTCTCATCTCTCGTCTCTCCTGTCTCGTCTCTCCTCTCTCCTCCCATCTCTCCTCTCATCTCTCCTCTCTCATCTCATCTCTCCTCTCATCTCTCCTCTCTCCTGTCTCCTCTCTCATGTCTCCGCTCTCCTCGCCCTTTCTTCTTGCCACAGCCGAGGCCAATCATGAGTCGGGGGTGGGAACTCGCCCCCCGGAGCCGTCCACTCCCAGCCCCACTCCCACTCTGAGGAGGGCAGGGCCAGGGGATCATGACCTCCTGACCTGTGGGAGGTGCCAGACCAACTTCCTCCTGGGAGACATCCTGGTCTTCATAGAACACAAAAGGAGACTGTGCAGTGGAGGAGTCCGCGCCCCTGGGGGGTTCTCCAAACCGGGCGAAAGGGGGACCCCCATCTTGGCACGAGGAGGGGCGGTGCCAGTGGAGGTGGGGGTGCAGGTGACCCCACATGGGTATGAGGAAGAGGAGAGGAGGCTGACGCCCGCTAAAGGAATCTGTCCCAAGCAGGAAAGAGGGAGCACAGGTAGGAACCTGGAAGTCTGAATACAATTGGTCTGGCTCTGTTTAAAATGCTTTGAAGGAGTAGAGACAGAATATTTGGGTTTATAAAGACAAATACACACATGTTTGGCATCAAGTGCAGTGTGAGTTTTGACACTCGATTAAGCACACACACACACACACACACACACACACACACACACACACACACACACACACACACACACACACACACACACACACACACACACACACACACACACACACACACACACACACACACACCGCTACACAGCCCCAGCTCTGAAGCTGCCTGGAGGATCCCTGCTGCTGAAACCAATTGTGCCAGGACGTGACAGCGGAGTCGTTGCCAGG
Source organism: Oncorhynchus clarkii lewisi (assembly GCF_045791955.1). NCBI lineage: Eukaryota > Metazoa > Chordata > Actinopteri > Salmoniformes > Salmonidae > Oncorhynchus > Oncorhynchus clarkii. The sequence continues at coordinate 84,903,243 of NC_092150.1, forward strand.
CCCTGTGTGTGTTCATAAGGACATTCTGCTGCATCAAAAGGTTAAGAAAGCTGATTAAAATGCTGTGGCTGGGAGGTGCAGAGAAGAGGATTAATAAAGAGGATATAGGACCATTCATCTGGTTTAAAGAGTCTGTTAAGTATTAGCATGTGGAGCTGCAGGGGGACAAGCTCAAAGTTAAAAGGCCACACAGTCACTACTATAGAGGGCACACAGTCACTACTATATAGGTCACACAGTCACTACTATAGAGGTCACACAGTCACTACTATAGAGGTCACACAGTCACTACTATAGAGGTCACACAGTCACTACTATAGAGGTCACACAGTCACTACTATAGAGGTTAAACAGTCACTACTATAGAGGCCACACAGTCACTACTATAGAGGCCACACAGTCACTACTATAGAGGTTAAACAGTCACTACTATAGAGGTTAAACAGTCACTACTATAGAGGCCACACAGTCACTACTATAGAGGCCACACAGTCACTACTATAGAGGTCACACAGTCACTACTATAGAGGCCACACAGTCACTACTATAGAGGTCAAACAGTCACTACTATAGAGGCCACACAGTCACTACTATAGAGGCCACACAGTCACTACTATAGAGGCCACACAGTCACTACTATAGAGCCCACACAGTCACTGCTATAGAGCCCACACAGTCACTGCTATAGAGCCCACACAGTCACTACTATAGAGCCCACACAGTCATTACTATAGAGCCCACACAGTCACTACTATAGAGGCCACACAGTCACTACTCTAGAGGCCACACAGTCACTACTATAGAGGCCCCACAGTCACTACTATAGAGGCCACACAGTCACTACTATAGAGGCCACACAGTCACTACTATAGAGCCCACACAGTCACTGCTATAGAGCCCACACAGTCACTGCTTTAGAGCCCACACAGTCACTACTATAGAGGCCACACAGTCACTACTATAGAGGCCCCACAGTCACTACTATAGAGGCCACACAGTCAATACTATAGAGCCCACACAGTCACTGCTATAGAGCCCACACAGTCACTACTATAGAGCCCACACAGTCACTACTATAGAGCCCACACAGTCACTACTATAGAGGCCACACGGTCACTACTATAGAGGCCACACGGTCACTACTCTAGAGGCCACACGGTCACTACTATAGAGGCCACACGGTCACTACTATAGAGATCACACGGTCACTACTATAGAGGCCACACAGTCATTACTATAGAGGCCACACAGTCACTACTATAGAGGTCACACAGTCACTAATATAGAGGCCACACAGTCAATACTATAGAGGCCACACAGTCACTACTATAGAGGCCACACAGTCACTACTATAGAGGCCACACAGTCACTAGTATAGAGCCCACACAGTCACTAGTATAGAGCCAACACAGTCAGTACTATAGAGGCCACACAGTAAGTACTATAGAGGCCACACAGTCAGTACTATAGAGGCCACACAGTCAGTACTATAGAGGCCACACAGTCAGTACTATAGAGGCCACACAGTCAGTACTATAGAGGCCAAACTGTCACTACTATAGAGCCCACACAGTCACTACTATAGAGCCCACACAGTCACTACTATAGAGGCCACACAGTCACTAATAATGAGGCCACACAGTCACTACTATAGAGCCCACACAGTCACTGCTATAGAGCCCACACAGTCACTACTATAGAGCCCACACAGTCACTACTATAGAGGCCACACAGTCACTACTATAGAGCCCACACAGTCACTACTATAGAGCCCACACAGTCACTACTATAGAGGCCACACAGTCACTACTCTAGAGGCCACACAGTCACTACTATAGAGGTCACACAGTCACTACTATAGAGGCCACACAGTCACTACTATAGAGGCCACACAGTCCCTACTATAGAGGCCACACAGTCACTACTATAGAGGCCACACAGTCACTACTATAGAGGCCACACAGTCACTAGTATAGAGGCCACACAGTCACTAGTATAGAGGCCACACAGTCACTAGTATAGAGGCCACACAGTCACTAGTATAGAGGCCACACAGTCACTAGTATAGAGGCCACACAGTCACTAGTATAGAGGCCACACAGTCACTAGTATAGAGGCCACACAGTCACTAGTATAGAGGCCACACAGTCACTAGTATAGAGTACACACAGTAACTACTATAGAGGCCACACCGTCACTACTATAGAGACCACACAGTCAATACTATAGAGGCCACACAGTCACTACTATAGAGGCCACACAGTCACTACTATAGAGGCCACACAGTCACTACTATAGAGGTCACAAAGTTACTAATATAGAGGTCACACAGTCACTACTTTCGGAGACTGGAGATAGTAGAATCGGGAAGTTGGGGAATAATAAGTCAAGTTCTAAATTTGCAGAGAGGCCTTAGGCAGCCCATATATATGATGGGAAAGACTGTATTCCTACACAACTCAACCTATAGCAGACAGAAAAATATACTGTCTTCCTACACAACTCAACCTATAGCAGACAGTAAAATATACTGTCCTCCTACACAACTCAACCTATAGCAGACAGTAAAATATACTGTCCTCCTACACAACTCAACCTATAGCAGACTGAGAGAAATATACTGTCCTCCTACACAACTCAACCTATAGCAGACTGAGAGAAATATACTGTCCTCCTACACAACTCAACCTATAGCAGAGAGAGAACCTACACAACTCAACCTATAGCAGACAGAGAAATATACTGTCCTCCTACACAACTCAACCTATAGCAGACAGAGAACCTACACAACTCAACCTATAGCAGACAGAGGAAAATATACTGTCCTCCTACACAACTCAACCTATAGCAGACAGAGAACCTACACAACTCAACCTATAGCAGACAGAGGAAAATATACTGTCCTCCTACACAACTCAACCTATAGCAGACAGAGAGAAATATACTGTCCTCCTACACAACTCAACCTATAGCAGACAGAAAAATATATTGTCCTTCTACACAACTCAACCTATAGCAGACAGAGAACCTACACAACTCAACCTATAGCAGACAGAGGAAAATATACTGTCCTCCTACACAACTCAACCTATAGCAGACAGAGAGAAATATACTGTCCTCCTACACAACTCAACCTATAGCAGACAGATAAATATATTGTCCTTCTACACAACTCAACCTATAGCAGACAGAGGAAAATATACTGTCCTCCTACACAACTCAACCTATAGCAGACAGAGAGAAATATACTGTCCTAATACACAACTCAACCTATAGCAGACAGAGAACCTACACAACTCAACCTATAGCAGACAGATAAGTATACTGTCCTCCTACACAACTCAACCTATAGCAGACAGAGAGAAATATACTGTCCTCCTACACAACTCAACCTATAGCAGACAGAGAGAAACATATACTGTCCTCCTACACAACTCAACCTATAGCAGACAGAGAAATATATTGTCCTTCTACACAACTCAACCTATAGCAGACAGAGGAAAATATACTGTCCTCCTACACAACTCAACCTATAGCAGACAGAGAGAAATATACTGTCCTAATACACAACTCAACCTATAGCAGACAGAGAACCTACACAACTCAACCTATAGCAGACAGATAAGTATACTGTCCTCCTACACAACTCAACCTATAGCAGACAGAGAGAAATATACTGTCCTCCTACACAACTCAACCTATAGCAGACAGAGAGAAACATATACTGCCCTCCTACACAACTCAACCTATAGCAGACAGAGGGAAATATACTGTCCTCCTACACAACTCAACCTTTAGCAGACAGAGAACCTTCACAACTCAACCTATAGCAGACAGAGAATATACTGTCCTCCTACACAAGTCAACCTATAGCAGACAGAGAAATATACTGTCATCCTACACAAGTCAACCTATAGCAGACAGATAAATATACTGTCCTCCTACACAACTCAACGCATAGCAGACAGAGACCTACACAACTCAACCTATAGCAGACAGAGAAATATACTGTCCTCCTACACAACTTAACCTATAGCAGACAGATAGATATACTGTCCTCCTACACAACTCAACCTATAGCAGACAGAGAAATATACTGTCCTCCTACACAACTCAACCTATAGCAGACAGAGAACCTACACAACTCAACCTATAGCAGACAGAGATAAATATACTGTCCTCCTACACAACTCAACCTATAGCAGACAGATAAATATACTGTCCTCCTACACAACTCAACCTATAGCAGACAGATAACCTACACAACTCAACCTATAGCAGACAGAGAGAAAAATATACTGCCCTCCTACACAACTCAACCTATAGCAGACAGAGAAAAATATACTGTCCTCCTACACAACTCAACCTATAGCAGACAGATAACCTACACAACTCAACCTATAGCAGACAGAGAAATATACTGTCCTCCTACACAACTCAACCTATAGCAGACAGATAAATATACTGTCCTCCTACACAACTCAACCTATAGCAGACAGAGAACCTACACAACTCAACCAATAGCAGACAGTGAAATATACTGTCCTCCTACACAACTCAACCTATAGCAGACAGAGCAATATACTGTCCTCCTACACAAATCAACCTTTAGCAGACAGAGTACCTACACAACTCAACCTATAGCAGAGAGAGGGAAATATACTGTCCTCCTACACAACTCAACCTATAGCAGACAGATAAATATACTGTCCTCCTATACAACTCAACCTATAGCAGACAGATAACCTACACAACTCAACCTATAGCAGATAGAGATAAATATAGTGTCCTCCTACACAACTCAAACTTTAGCAGACATAGTACCTACACAACTCAACCTATAGCAGACAGAGGGAAATATACTGTCCTCCTACACAACTCAACCTATAGCAGACAGAGAAATATACTGTCCTCCTACACAACTCAACCTATAGCAGACAGAGAAATATACTGTCCTCCTACACAACTCAACCTATAGCAGACAGAGAAATATAGTGTCCTCCTACACAACTCAACCTATAGCAGACATAGAATATACTGTCCTCCTACACAACTCAACCTATTGCAGACAGATAAATATACTGTCCTCCTACACAACTCAACCTATAGCAGACAGAGAACCTACACACCTCAACCTATAGCAGACAGAGAAATATACTGTCCTTCTACACAACTCAACCTATAGCAGACAGAGTGAAATATACTGTCCTCCTACACAACTCAACCTATAGCAGACAGAGAGAAAAATATACTGTCCTCCTACACAACTCAACCTATAGCAGACAGAGGGAAAAATATACTGTCCTCCAACACAACTCAACCTATAGCAGACAGAGAACCTACACAACTCAACCTATAGCAGACAGAGAAATATACTGTCCTCCTACACACCTCAACCAATAGCAGACAGAGAAATATACTGTCCTCCTCCACAACTCAACCTATAGCAGACAGAGAAATATACTGTCCTCCTACACAACTCAACCTATATCAGACAGAGAAATATACTGTCCTCCTACACAACTCAACCTATAGCAGACAGAGAACCTACACAACTCAACCTATAGCAGACAGAGAGAAATATACTGTCCTCCTACACAACTCAACCTATAGCAGACAGAGAAATATACTGTCCTCCTACACAACTCAACCTATAGCAGACAGAGAACCTTCACAATTTAACCTATAGCAGACAGAGAGAAATATACTGTCCTCCTACACAACTCAACCTATATCAGACAGAGAAATATACTGTCCTCCTATGCAACTCAACCTATAGCAGACAGATAACCTACACAACTCAACCTATAGCAGACAGAGAAATATACTGTCCTCCTACACAACTCAACCTAAAGCAGACAGAGAGAAAAATATACTGTCCTCCTACACAACTCAACCTATAGCAGACATTGAGAAATATACTGTCCTCCTACACAACTCAACCTATAGCAGACAGAGAGAACAATATACTGTCCTCCTACACAACTCAACCTATAGCAGACAGATAACCTACACAACTCAACCAATAGCAGACAGAGAAATATAGTGTCCTCCTACACAACTCGACCTATAGCAGACAGAGTACCTACACAACTCAACCTATAGCAGACAGAGAAATATACTGTCCTCCTACACAACTCAACCTATAGCAGACAGAGAAATATACTGTCCTCCTACACAACTCAACCTATAGCAGACAGAGAACCTACACAACTCAACCTATAGCAGACAGAGAGAAATAAACTGTCCTCCTACACAACTCAACCTATAGCAGACATAAATATACTGTCCTCCTATACAACTCAACCTATAGCAGACAGATAACCTACACAACTCAACCTATAGCAGACAGAGAAATATACTGTCCTCCTATACAACTCAACCTATAGCAGACAGATAACCTACGCAACTCAACCTATAGCAGACAGATAAATATACTGTCCTCCTAAACAACTCAACCTATAGCAGACAGATAACCTACACAACTCAACCTATAGCAGACAGATAAATATACTGTCCTCCTACACAACTCAACCTATAGCAGACAGAGGGAAATATACTGTCCTCCTACACAACTCAACCTATAGCAGACAGAGAACCTACACAACTCAACCTATAGCAGACAGAGAAATATACTGTCCTCCTACACAACTCAACCTATAGCAGACAGAAAAATATACTGTCCTCCTACACAACTCAACCTATAGCAGACAGAGCAATATACTGTCCTCCTACACAAATCAACCTTTAGCAGACAGAGCAATATACTGTCCTCCTACACAACTCAACCTATAGCAGACAGAGCAATATACTGTCCTCCTACACAACTCAACCTATAGCAGACAGAGATAAAAATATACTGTCCTCCTACACAACTCAACCTATAGCAGACAGAGAATATACTGTCCTTCTATACAACTCAACCTATAGCAGACAGAGTGAAGAATATACTGTCCTCCTACACAACTCAACCTATAGCAGACAGATAACCTACGCAACTCAACCTATAGCAGACAGATAAATATACTGTCCTCCTAAACAACTCAACCTATAGCAGACAGATAACCTACACAACTCAACCTATAGCAGACAGATAAATATACTGTCCTCCTACACAACTCAACCTGTAGCAGACAGAGGGAAATATACTGTCCTCCTACACAACTCAACCTATAGCAGACAGAGAACCTACACAACTCAACCTATAGCAGACAGAGAAATATACTGTCCTCCTACACAACTCAACCTATAGCAGACAGAAAAATATACTGTCCTCCTACACAACTCAACCTATAGCAGACAGAGCAATATACTGTCCTCCTACACAAATCAACCTTTATCAGACAGAGCAATATACTGTCCTCCTACACAACTCAACCTATAGCAGACAGAGCAATATACTGTCCTCCTACACAACTCAACCTATAGCAGACAGAGATAAAAATATACTGTCCTCCTACACAACTCAACCTATAGCAGACAGAGAATATACTGTCCTCCTATACAACTCAACCTATAGCAGACAGAGTGAAAAATATACTGTCCTCCTACACAACTCAACCTATAGCAGACAGAGAGAAATATACTGTCCTCCTACACAACTCAACCTATAGCAGACAGATAACCTACACAACTCAACCTATAGCAGACAGAGAAATATACTGTCCTCCTACACAACTCAACCTATAGCAGACAGAACAATATACTGTCCTCCTACACAACTCAACCTATAGCAGACAGAGAAACTACACAACTCAACCAATAGCAGACAGTGAAATATACTGTCCTCCTACACAACTCAACCTATAGCAGACAGATTACCTACACAACTCAACCTATAGCAGACAGAGAGAACTATACTGTCCTCCTACACAACTCAACCTATAGCAGACAGATAAATATACTGTCCTCCTACACAACTCAACCTATAGCAGACAGAGGGAAATATACTGTCATCCTACACAACTCAACCTATAGCAGACAGAGATATATACACTCCTCCTATACAACTCAACCTATAGCAGACAGATAACCTACACAACTCAACCTATATCAGACAGAGAGAAATATGCTGTCCTCCTACACAACTCAACCTATAGCAGACATTGGGAAATATACTGTCCTCCTACACAACTCAACCTATAGCAGACAGAAGGAAATATACTGTCCTCCTACACACCTCAACCTATAGCAGACAGAGAAATATACTGTCCTCCTACACAACTCAACCTATAGCAGACAGAGAGAAATATACTGTCCTCCTACACAACTCAACCTATATCAGACAGAGAAATATACTGTCCTCCTACACAACTCAACCTATAGCAGACAGAGAACCTACACAACTCAACCTATAGCAGACAGAGAGAAATATACTGTCCTCCTACACAACTCAACCTATAGCAGACAGAGAAATATACTGTCCTCCTACACAACTCAACCTATAGCAGACAGAGAACCTTCACAATTTAACCTATAGCAGACAGAGAGAAATATACTGTCCTCCTACACAACTCAACCTATACCAGACAGAGAAATATACTGTCCTCCTATGCAACTCAACCTATAGCAGACAGATAACCTACACAACTCAACCTATAGCAGACAGAGAAATATACTGTCCTCCTACACAACTCAACCTAAAGCAGACAGAGAGAAAAATATACTGTCCTCCTACACAACTCAACCTATAGCAGACATTGAGAAATATACTGTCCTCCTACACAACTCAACCTATAGCAGACAGATAACCTACACAACTCAACCAATAGCAGACAGAGAAATATAGTGTCCTCCTACACAACTCGACCTATAGCAGACAGAGTACCTACACAACTCAACCTATAGCAGACAGAGAAATATACTGTCCTCCTACACAACTCAACCTATAGCAGACAGAGAAATATACTGTCCTCCTACACAACTCAACCTATAGCAGACAGAGAACCTACACAACTCAACCTATAGCAGACAGAGAGAAATAAACTGTCCTCCTACACAACTCAACCTATAGCAGACATAAATATACTGTCCTCCTATACAACTCAACCTATAGCAGACAGATAACCTACACAACTCAACCTATAGCAGACAGAGAAATATACTGTCCTCCTATACAACTCAACCTATAGCAGACAGATAACCTACGCAACTCAACCTATAGCAGACAGATAAATATACTGTCCTCCTAAACAACTCAACCTATAGCAGACAGATAACCTACACAACTCAACCTATAGCAGACAGATAAATATACTGTCCTCCTACACAACTCAACCTATAGCAGACAGAGGGAAATATACTGTCCTCCTACACAACTCAACCTATAGCAGACAGAGAACCTACACAACTCAACCTATAGCAGACAGAGAAATATACTGTCCTCCTACACAACTCAACCTATAGCAGACAGAAAAATATACTGTCCTCCTACACAACTCAACCTATAGCAGACAGAGCAATATACTGTCCTCCTACACAAATCAACCTTTAGCAGACAGAGCAATATACTGTCCTCCTACACAACTCAACCTATAGCAGACAGAGCAATATACTGTCCTCCTACACAACTCAACCTATAGCAGACAGAGAATATACTGTCCTCCTATACAACTCAACCTATAGCAGACAGAGTGAAGAATATACTGTCCTCCTACACAACTCAACCTATAGCAGACAGATAACCTACGCAACTCAACCTATAGCAGACAGATAAATATACTGTCCTCCTAAACAACTCAACCTATAGCAGACAGATAACCTACACAACTCAACCTATAGCAGACAGATAAATATACTGTCCTCCTACACAACTCAACCTGTAGCAGACAGAGGGAAATATACTGTCCTCCTACACAACTCAACCTATAGCAGACAGAGAACCTACACAACTCAACCTATAGCAGACAGAGAAATATACTGTCCTCCTACACAACTCAACCTATAGCAGACAGAAAAATATACTGTCCTCCTACACAACTCAACCTATAGCAGACAGAGCAATATACTGTCCTCCTACACAAATCAACCTTTAGCAGACAGAGCAATATACTGTCCTCCTACACAACTCAACCTATAGCAGACAGAGCAATATACTGTCCTCCTACACAACTCAACCTATAGCAGACAGAGATAAAAATATACTGTCCTCCTACACAACTCAACCTATAGCAGACAGAGAATATACTGTCCTCCTATACAACTCAACCTATAGCAGACAGAGTGAAAAATATACTGTCCTCCTACACAACTCAACCTATAGCAGACAGAGAGAAATATACTGTCCTCCTACACAACTCAACCTATAGCAGACAGATAACCTACACAACTCAACCTATAGCAGACAGAGAAATATACTGTCCTCCTACACAACTCAACCTATAGCAGACAGAACAATATACTGTCCTCCTACACAACTCAACCTATAGCAGACAGAGAAACTACACAACTCAACCAATAGCAGACAGTGAAATATACTGTCCTCCTACACAACTCAACCTATAGCAGACAGATTACCTACACAACTCAACCTATAGCAGACAGAGAGAACTATACTGTCCTCCTACACAACTCAACCTATAGCAGACAGATAAATATACTGTCCTCCTACACAACTCAACCTATAGCAGACAGAGGGAAATATACTGTCATCCTACACAACTCAACCTATAGCAGACAGAGATATATACACTCCTCCTATACAACTCAACCTATAGCAGACAGATAACCTACACAACTCAACCTATATCAGACAGAGAGAAATATGCTGTCCTCCTACACAACTCAACCTATAGCAGACATTGGGAAATATACTGTCCTCCTACACAACTCAACCTATAGCAGACAGAAGGAAATATACTGTCCTCCTACACACCTCAACCTATAGCAGACAGAGAAATATACTGTCCTCCTACACAACTCAACCTATAGCAGACAGAGAGAAATATACTGTCCTCCTACACAACTCAACCTATAGCAGACAGAGGGAAATATACTGTCCTCCTACACAACTCAACCTATAGCAGACAGATAACCTACACAACTCAACCTATAGCAGATAGAGATAAATATAGTGTCCTCCTACACAACTCAACCTATAGCAGACAGAAAAATATTGTGTCCTCCTACCCAACTCAACCTATAGCAGACAGAGAGAAATATACTGTCCTCCTACACAACTCAACCTATAGCAGACAGAGAGAAATATACTGTCCTCCTATACAACTCAACCTATAGCAGACAGATAACCTACACAACTCAACCTATAGCAGATAGAGATAAATATAGTGTCCTCCTACACAACTCAACCTATAGCAGACAGAGAAATATCGTGTCCTCCTACACAACTCAACCTATAGCAGACAGAGAAATATCGTGTCCTCCTACCCAACTCAACCTGTAGCAGACAGAGAAATATATACTGTTCTCCTACACAACTCAACATATAGCAGACAGAGAGAAATATAGTGTCCTCCTACACAACTCAACCTATAGCAGACAGAGAAATATCGTGTCCTCCTACCCAACTCAACCTATAGCAGACAGAAAAATATACTGTCCTCCTACACAACTCAACCTATAGCAGACAGAGAGAAATATACTGTCCTCCTACACAACTCAACCTATAGCAGACAGAGAACCTACACAACTCAACCTATAGCAGACAGAGAGAAATATACTGTCCTCCTACACAACTCAACCTATAGCAGACAGAAAAATATACTGTCCTCCTACACAACTCAACCTATAGCAGACAGAGAAATATACTGTCCTCCTACACAACTCAACCTATAGCAGACGGAGAGAAATATATTGTCCTCCTATACAACTCAACCTATAGCAGACAGATAACCTACACAACTCAACCTATAGCAGACAGAGAGAAATATACTGTCCTCCTATACAACTCAACCTATAGCAGACAGATAACCTACGCAACTCAACCTATAGCAGACAGATAAATATACTGTCCTCCTAAACAACTCAACCTATAGCAGACAGATAACCTACACAACTCAACCTATAGCAGACAGATAAATATACTGTCCTCCTACACAACTCAACCTATAGCAGACAGAGGGAAATATACTGTCCTCCTACACAACTCAACCTATAGCAGACAGAGAACCTACACAACTCAACCTATAGCAGACAGAGAAATATACTGTCCTCCTACACAACTCAACCTATAGCAGACAGAGATAAAAATATACTGTCCTCCTACACAACTCAACCTATAGCAGACAGAGAATATACTGTCCTCCTATACAACTCAACCTATAGCAGACAGAGTGAAAAATAGACTGTCCTCCTACACAACTCAACCTATAGCAGACAGAGAGAAATATACTGTCCTCCTACACAACTCAACCTATAGCAGACAGATAACCTACACAACTCAACCTATAGCAGACAGAGAAATATACTGTCCTCCTACACAACTCAACCTATAGCAGACAGAAAAATATACTGTCCTCCTACACAACTCAACCTATAGCAGACAGAGAAACTACACAACTCAACCAATAGCAGACAGTGAAATATACTGTCCTCCTACACAATTCAACCTATAGCAAACAGAGAAATATACTGTCCTCCTACACAACTCAACCTATAGCAGACAGAAAAATATACTGTCCTCCTACACAACTCAACCTATAGCAGACAGAGAAACTACACAACTCAACCAATAGCAGACAGTGAAATATACTGTCCTCCTACACAACTCAACCTATAGCAAACAGAGAAATATACTGTCCTCCTACACAACTCAACCTATAGCAGACAGATAAATATACTGTCCTCCTACACAACTCAACCTATAGCAGACAGAGGGAAATATACTCTCATCCTACACAACTCAACCTATAGCAGACAGAGATATATACTCTCCTCCTATACAACTCAACCTATAGCAGACAGATAACCTACACAACTCAACCTATATCAGACAGAGAGAAATATGCTGTCCTCCTACACAACTCAACCTATAGCAGACATTGGGAAATATACTGTCCTCCTACACAACTCAACCTATAGCAGACAGAAGGAAATATACTGTCCTCCTACACACCTCAACCTATAGCAGACAGAGAAATATACTGTCCTCCTACACAACTCAACCTATAGCAGACAGAGAGAAATATACTGTCCTCCTACACAACTCAACCTATAGCAGACAGAGGGAAATATACTGTCCTCCTACACAACTCAACCTATAGCAGACAGATAACCTACACAACTCAACCTATAGCAGATAGAGATAAATATAGTGTCCTCCTACACAACTCAACCTATAGCAGACAGATAACCTACACAACTCAACCTATAGCAGACAGAGAGAAATATACTGTCCTCCTACACAACTCAACCTATAGCAGATAGAGATAAATATAGTGTCCTCCTACACAACTCAACCTATAGCAGACAGAGAAATATCGTGTCCTCCTACACAACTCAACCTATAGCAGACAGAGAAATATCGTGTCCTCCTACCCAACTCAACCTGTAGCAGACAGAGAAATATATACTGTTCTCCTACACAACTCAACCAATAGCAGACCGAGAACCTACACAACTCAACCTATAGCAGACAGAGAGAAATATACTGTCCTCCTACACAACTCAACCTATAGCAGACAGAGATAAATATACTGTCCTCCTACACAACTCAACCTATAGCAGACAGAAAAATATACTGTCCTCCTATACAACTCAACCTATAGCAGACAGAGAAATATACTGTCCTCCTACACAACTCAACCTATAGCAGACAGAGAACCTACACAACTCAACCTATAGCAGACAGAGATAAATATACTGTCCTCCTACACAACTCAACCTATAGCAGACAGAGAACCTACACAACTAAACCTATAGCAGACAGAGAGAAATATACTGTCCTCCTACACAACTCAACCTATAGCAGACAGAGGCATATACTCATTTGAGTTCATTCAAAACTCACATTTAGTCAGAATCAGAGTCAGAATCCCACCAACTCACACAGTTTGATGCCTTTCTTCTGCTTCCACAGTATTACAGTGACCTTCCCTTGATTTATTTCACCGGAGGAAAAGTCAACCTTATCTATGGGAATGCAGGACAGTGAAGCACTCCAGGGCTGAATTAATTAATGAAACAGCTGAAGAGCGTTTCAAGCTTTACTTAACACTTAGAGACTTCTTCTTAAGTTTCAGCCAAACCAGATGATGTTTAAAAGGGCTAATTATATCCAGCATGGCTGCCAGACAGAACAGAGCACATCGTAGAGCCTGCGGTGGAAGTGAGGAAGGGAAACATGCTATAGACCAGCGCTGCCCAACACTCTTCCTGGAGATAAACTGTCCTGTAGGTTATCAGTCCATCCCTATTCCTGGAGATCTATTGTCCTGTAGGTTTTCAGTCCATCCCTCTTCCTGGAGATCTACTGTCCTGTAGGTTATCAGTCCAACCCTCTTCCTGGAGATCTATTGTCCTGTAGGTTTTCAGTCCATCCCTCTTCCTGGAGATCTATTGTCCTGTAGGTTTTCAGTCCAACCCTCTTCCTGGAGATCTACTGTCCTGTAGGTTATCAGTCCATCCCTCTTCCTGGAGATCTATTGTCCTGGAGGTTATCAGTCCATCCCTCTTCCTGGAGATCTATTGTCCTGTAGGTTATCAGTCAATCCCTCTTCCTGGAGATCTATTGTCCTGGAGGTTTTCAGTCCATCCCTAATTTAGCATATCTGATTCAGCTAGTTAAGTTCTTGTTGAGCAGCTAATTAGTTTAATCAGGTGTGTTAAATTAGGGATGGACTGATAACCTAAAGGACAGTAGATCTCCAGGAAGAGGGTTGGACTGAAAACCTACAGGACAATAGATCTCCAGGAAGAGGGATGGACTGATAACCTACAGGACAGTAGATCTCCAGGAAGAGGGTTGGACTGATAACCTACAGGACAATAGATCTCCAGGAAGAGGGTTGGACTGATAACCTACAGGACAGTAGATCTCCAGGAAGAGGGGTGGACTGATAACCTACAGGACAGTAGATCTCATCAGTCCATCCCTCTTCCTGGAGATATACTGTCCTGTAGGTTATCAGTCCATCCCTCTTCCTGGAGATCTATTGTCCTTTAGGTTATCAGTCCATCCCTAATTTAACGGCTGACCTGATCTGCCATGCACGCACTCATACAAATGCAGAAATGCAGGCATGGCATGAACATGAACCCCCCCCCCCACACACACACACACACAGACACACATCTTAGTAGAATGGGGTTCCTCTGCATAATGACACAGAACAAGGCCGAGGCAGGATGTAACAAAAAGAAACCAACCGTTAGTTGTTTCAGACAGAAGAGGAGGGGCTTAATGTGTATTTCTGATTGTGGGCAGCTTGTTTTTCATGCCTGCCTGTATGTATGCAGACAGTTCCTGTCTAAAACCGTCCCCATATGAGAACCCTTTGAAGAACCCTTTTGGATCCAGGTAGATCCCTTTTTGGTTCCAGGTAGAACCATTATGTGGAAAAGGTTCTACGTACATCCCAAAAAGGATTCTACCTGGAACCTAAAGGGTTCTACCTGGATCCAAAAGGGTTCTACCTGGAACCTAAAGGGTTCTATCTGGATCCAAAAGGGTTCTACCTGGAATCTAAAGAGTTCTGCATGGATCCAAAATAGTTTTTCAAAAGGTTCTCCTATGGGGACAGTTTTAGATAGGGACTGTCTGCACGCACACAGTCAGGCATGTGAAACAAGCTGCCCACACGCACACACTCAGAAATACACCTCAACCCCCTCCTCTCCTGTCTGAAACCACAGTTGGTTTATTTTTGTAACATCCTGCCTCGGCCTTGTACTGCGTCAGTACGCAGCTTACACTGCAAAGATGTTGTGAGGCTAGCACATTTAACTGAACACACACACACACACACACACACACACACACACACACACACACACACACACATAGATGACGTTGGGATGAAAAATGGCTTCTCAATGTCTTCATTTCTCAAGCTGATGTAAACCCTGTGTGAGCGGTGTGTGTGTGTGGTTGAGAGAGTGGCGTGTGTGTGTG
The DNA here is from genome assembly GCF_045791955.1 of Oncorhynchus clarkii lewisi. NCBI lineage: Eukaryota > Metazoa > Chordata > Actinopteri > Salmoniformes > Salmonidae > Oncorhynchus > Oncorhynchus clarkii. Next base: position 84,919,312 of record NC_092150.1, read on the forward strand.
TTTGAGATATTTGTGAGCATTGTGTGTGTGTGTGAAGAATGATGAGTGTCATCAGACAGCGCACGGCTGTCGCTAAGGGAGCGCTGCCGTCGCCACGACGACCCTGGCCTGGCTTTGAACCCATCTCCAGACGCCTCATATCCCCTCTGGATGTGCACCGAGACATCACCACCACACACACGCACACACACACACACACACACACACACACACACACACACACACACACACACACACACACACACACACACACACACACACACACACACACACACACACACAGACACAGACACAGCCACAGACACACAGACACACACACAGACACATACATAGACACACACACACAGACACACAGACACAGATACACAGACACACAGACACAGACACACGCACACACACACACACGCACACACACTCTGTGTGAATATTTCATGATTCTCTCTCTCTACCCATCCATCTTTGATCTGCCTGGGCTGAGATACGTCTCTAGAGGATTACACTGTGAACTAGGCTGAAATGTTGAACATTATGGAATTGACTGTCTTGTTTGCAGTAGTGAATTATGTAGTTACTGTAGGGCACTGCTGGCCCCTCTTCTGAAGGATCAATCAATCAATCTAATGTATTTATAAAGCCCTTCTTACATCAGCTGATGTAACAAAGTGTTGTACAGAAACTCAGCCTAAAACCCCAAAACAGCAAGCAATGCAGGTGTAGAAGCACGGTGGCTAGGAAAAACTCCCTGGAAAGGCCAAAACCTAGGAAGAAACCTAGAGAGGAACCAGGCTATGTGGGGTGGCCAGTCCTCTTCTGGCTGTGCCCGGTGGAGATTATAACAGAACATGGCCAAGATGTTCAAATGTTCATAGATGACCAGCAGGGTCAGATAATAATAATTACAGTAGTTGTCGAGGGTGCAACAGGACAGCACCTCAGGAGTAAATGTCAGCTGGCTTTTCATAGCCGATCACTCAGAGTTAGAGACAGCAGGTGTGGTAGAGAGGGGGCCCAAAACAGCAGGTCCGGGACAAGGAAGCACGTCCAGTGATCAGGTCAGGGTTCCATAACCGCAGGCAGAACCGTTGAAACTGGAGCAGCAGCACGACTAGATGGACTGAGGACAGCCAGGAGTCATCAGGCCAGGTAGTCCTGAGGCATGGTCCCAGGGCTCAGGTCCTTCGGGAGGGGAGGGAGAGAGAGAGAATTAGTGAGCACAGTGAGCACAGCCTTGCCATTGAGAAGGGTAGACACAGGAAAACCTGGCTCCCTGTAGAGGAAAGGCTGTGCAACCACTGCACAACAGCAGAACCTGAGACGGAGCTGCATTTCCTGACAAAATGTCAAAAATATAAAACAATTAGAGAGTGTCATTTCCCCAAATTTCAAGTTTTCAAAGACCTCTCTGATGAGGATAGGCTACCCATCCTGTTGGGGGAGGATGCAGAGAACTGTGGGTTGGCAGCACACTACATTGCTGCCTGCCATAAGATGAGGGACACTGTCTGACAGACCAATCAACATGCACATGTCCTCTACTGTATGCTTATTGTTGAATGTCTGGTTATTTTGACACTTGGTTATTGTTGTTACTGTTGTCCCGTTGACAATTTTGATTCTCATTTTTATGTATTTTTTGTATTGTAAATATACAAAATTATCTTTGGCAATATGTACATTGTTACATCATGCCAATACATTGAATTGAATTGAATTGAATTAGAGGGAGCCTACTTAAATTCCCACAGGACACTAGATGAGACAGGAGAATTACACCAGATATAACAGACTGCACACATCAATTCCACCCCCCCCCCCAAAAAAAAAATTACTCAGTGGGGGTCTCAACTTACTGTGGAGAGTTAGAATTGTAAAATACACAAGGTGCAATTTTGAAATGTGGTTATTATATCAGCAGTATTTCTCTAGTTCTGTCAGTCACTGATTTAGCCGAAGCCAACTGTATCTTTTTAGATTCCTAAGTTAGTTTAGCGCCCAGCTATCTAAACTTGTTATGATGGTCGAATTACCAGCCGGGGGGGGGCATTGATTTTGTTAGTCAGTCTCATTCAGTTATCATATTAAAAACTGAAAACATATCCCTCCATCCTATGGCAAAATGTGTAGCATTGCAGGAAATTAGCTGTAAAAACAGATCACTTTCCTCTGCGCCTCATGGCAAAATGGGTAGAATTGCATGAAATTAACTAAAACATTTTTTTTAAAACGTACAAAAAAAATGGCCACGAGCAACTGCAGCCCCTCATGATGAGTTCAGATTGTGTTGTGTCCCTGAACCCTATCCCTGCTGTATCCCTGCTGTAGGTGGTATTGCAGTAGTAGTATCAGTAGTAGCTGTAGTTATGCTAATAGCAGCATTGCATTAGACTCAATAGCGAGCCTTTATATTCCAATACCAACCCACCAAGAGACGAGGTGTATTTGAATGTGCCACAGCGTTTTTTCCCCTCTGTTCTCTGTTCTTTCCCTCCGCCACCCATTGCTCTGTTAATCACCTGGCATGCTCTCATTAGCATATTAAATAGGCTTTAATCATGAAAAGCAATCAGGGTGTTGCATATTCATACCTCGGTTCTGTGTATAGTCGGGCCGGGTCCCTGTCTCGCTCCAGTACCAAGCAGGCCTAATCAGCACGCTACCTGGGTAATAGCTGCATCATGGCCCATCGCGTGAATACACACACACACACACGCACACACGCACGCGCACGCACACACGCACACCACACGCATGCACACGCACACGCACACACACACACACGCACACACACACACGCACACACACACACACACACACACATACCCACACACTGCTCAAGTTTAGAAATAGCTTCATATGCTAATTCTGGGTTATCTCTGCAGAGGGTGTGGGACAGACAGATGGAGCGAGGGAAGGAAAGGACAGAGGAGAGGAGTGAAGGGGGGAAAATAGATGAAAAGATGGTGATACTGATCCCTCTGATTGGAGCTGTGAATATTTGTACAACGGCTTAAGGAAACACACATATTAGCATAATGACTTTGTCGTTTTTTGAATTAAACACATTTGCATATGAAACCGCGTTAATTACTCCTGATGATATTTAGTTTCTACTTGCTTCATTTGATGTCCAGGCTTCAGGGTTGTGATTAGGGGTTATGAGGTGGTAGATGTGTGTTGTAGGGATGGTGTCGTGTGTGTGTGTGTGTGTGTGTGTGTGTGTGTGTGTGTGTGTGTGTGTGTGTGTGTGTGTGTGTGTGTGTGTGTGTGTGGGAGTGTTGTGGGTGTCCACCTCAATGTCCTGTACACAGGAGTGTTGTCGGTGTCAACCTAAGTGTCCTGTATTCAGGAGTGTTGTGGGTGTCAACCTAAGTGTCCTGTATTCGGGACACCTCAGTTTACCTCCATCCAACTCCACCTCCTTACTACCCCACCTCCATCCTACCTCACCATCCTACCCCACCTCCGTCCTACCCCACCTCAATCCTACCCCACCTCCGTCCTACCCCACCTCCGTCCTACCTCACCATCCTACCCCACCTCCATCCTACCTCATCTCTATCCTACCTCATCATCCTACCCCACCTCCATCCTACCTCACCGTCCTACCCCACCTCAATCCTACCCCACCTCTGTCCTACCCCACCTCTGTCCTACCCCACCTCCGTCCTACCCCACCTCAATCCTACCCCACCTCCATCCTACCTCACCATCCTACCCCACCTCCGTCCTACCCCACCTCAATCCTACCCCACCTCCGTCCTACCCCACCTCCGTCCTACCCCACCTCCATCCTACCTCACCATCCTACCCCACCTCCATCCTACCTCATCATCCTACCCCACCTCTGTCCTACCCCAACTCCATCCTACCTCACCATCCTACCCCACCTCCATCCTACCTCACCATCCTACCCCACCTTAATCCTACCCCACCTCCGTCCTACCTCACCATCCTACCCCACCTCCATCCTACCTCACCATCCTACCCCACCTCAATCCTACCCCACCTCCGTCCTACCTCACCATCCTACCCCACCTCCATCCTACCTCACCATCCTACCCCACCTCCATCCTACCTCACCATCCTACCCCACCTCAATCCTACCCCACCGCCATCCTACCTCACCAATCCTACACCACCTCTATCCTACCCCACCTCGGTCCTACCCCACCTCCATCCTACCTCACCTCCATCCTACCCCACCCCCATTCTACCCTGCATCGCTTCACATCTCTAGCAACATTATAGTGCTCTGTTTTCAGGCTAGCTGAAAGGAGACCACCCCGGGGCTGTCTGACTGCCTGGCTGTGTTTGCTAACAGGGGCAATCAGGCCCATACTCGGAGGCGTCAAACATGGTGGAAACACATATGTGCACCACACGACCAAGTGGAGCGACACACACACACACACACACACACACACACACACACACACAAACGCGCACGTATGCCCGCAAACATGCAAACACATGAAAACACACACACTGGCACGAACACACACACATAGACACACAGACACACGCACGCACACACACACAGTGTTCAGGCTGAAAGGTTCCCACATGAAGGCATCAAACGGTCCTCTGCCATCTTTATGACACTCACATGGCATCACATTTGATATTTTCCTACCACAGTGGGGGAATAAATCTCCCCACTAATTTGGACTGGGCTAGTGAGTGCTCAAAGCTGCCTGCCGCTAACTTTGTGTGTGTGTGTGTGTGTGTGTGTGTGTGTGTGTGTGTGTGTGTGTGTGTGTGTGTGTGTGTGTGTGTGTGTGTGTGTGTGTGTGTGTGTGTGTGTGTGTGTGGAGGACGCTGCCTGACGGTGTTGTCCAGATGTGCTGTGGATGTTTATGCCGCTTAATAGGCGAGTCTTAAATGCATTAAAAACAATCACACCCCGTCCAGCTATGTCACAATGTATGTATGTGTGTCTGTCTGTGTGTGTGTGTGTGTTTCACATTGTGTCGGGGGAATAGAGATCTAGGTACTAAATGCCAACACATTGCTTTTGGGTTTAATCGAGGCTTAAGTGACAATGAAAAGCCGTTGTTGTTTGTGTGAGGAAGGAGCAGCATCTAGCAAGTAGAGGAAGTGGAACTCTAACCTGTCTTAGTTGAGCTGCTCACTGAGACAGATGTGCCATACACACACCTTGTGATTTAGATTGAATGTCGTGAATTTTGAGCCCAAGGCCCTGCTGTGCAGGTACTCTTGAGTCTTGACACTAAGTTCCTCTGATTCTCCCGAGAAAGGCTATAATTCTAAAGATGGAATATGATGCCAACAAAGACAGTTTCGACCTCAAAAATCAAATCAAATCAAATTGTATCGGTCACATACACATGGTTAGCGGATGTTATTGCGAGTGTAGCGAAATGCTTGTGCTTCTACTTCCGACAGTGCAGCAATATCTAGGGAGGGTCAAATCTCTTAGAAACCTGCCCTGCAACATAGACAGAGACGTATCCCTGCTTTAGAAAACAGTCTTTAGGTAACAACTGAAGCCTTGCATAGATGACAGACATGGGATAAACAAGTACATTGTACAGTCTGAAAGGTTTCGAGCGATAGACCACATTTAGGGCAAAGGAGAGCTTTTCTGACCGGGGACGTGTTCATTCACTGTGTGTTTGTGTTGAAAAGTGCACAATGTGTTTGTGTTGAAAAGTGCACGGTGTGTTTGTGTTGAAAAGTGCACGGTGTGTTTGTGCTGAAAAGTGCACGGTGTGTTTGTGTTGAAAAGTGCACGGTGTGTTTGTGTTGAAAAGTGCACGGTGTGTTTGTGTTGAAAAGTGCACGGTGTGTTTGTGTTGAAAAGTGCACGGTGTGTTTGTGTTGAAAAGTGCACGGTGTGTTTGTGTTGAAAAGTGCACGGTGTGTTTGTGTTTGTGTTGAAAAGTGCACGGTGTGTTTGTGTTGAAAAGTGCACGGTGTGTTTGTGTTGAAAAGTGCACGGTGTGTTTGTGTTGAAAAGTGCACGGTGTGTTTGTGTTGAAAAGTGCACGGTGTGTTTGTGTTGAAAAGTGCACGGTGTGTTTGTGTTGAAAAGTGCACGGTGTGTTTGTGTTGAAAAGTGCACGGTGTGTTTGTGTTTGTGTTGAAAAGTGCACGGTGTTTGTGTTGAAAAGTGCACGGTGTGTTTGTGTTGAAAAGTGCACGGTGTGTTTGTGTTGAAAAGTGCACGGTGTGTTTGTGTTGAAAAGTGCACGGTGTGTTTGTGTTGAAAAGTGCACGGTGTGTTTGTGTTGAAAAGTGCACGGTGTGTTTGTGTTGAAAAGTGCACGGTGTGTTTGCGTTCTGGCTGCTTTTTAGTGCGGTTCTGTAAAGACGGGTAATCCTATGCACTATGTTTCTTATCGTCTTATTGGCCAGATCTGTCTGGGTGGTATATCACCGTGAAAGTGAAGAGACAGCGTTGATGGTGTACAATGTGTTTCACCACAAAGAGGTATTGGAGGCCTTGATTACTGCAGTTACCATTCAGTTACCATTCATGCATTTTTTCATCTCCTTTTCTTCGCACAGTAGTTTCCTACTAAATACTGTATATGTCCCCATTTGTCCTGTAAATGTGTGCTCTGTGTTGAATAATGCCTGATGACAATATAGTCAGGGGAATTATCTCTGCAAGGTTACAGAGGTACCGTGATAATAAGTCGACCTAAAAGCCCTTCTCCTCCTTAGTCTTTCCCAGAACATACAGCCCTTCTCCTCCTTAGTCTTTCCCAGAACACACAGATCTTCTCCTCCTTAGTCTTTCCTAGGACACACAGATCTTCTCCTCCTTAGTCTTTCCCAGAACACGCAGATCTTCTCCTCCTTAGTCTTTCCTAGGACACACAGCCCTTCTCCTCCTTAGTCTTTTCCAGAACACACAGCCCTTCTCCTCCTTAGTCTTTCCCAGAACACACAGCCCTTCTCCTCCTTAGTCTTTCCCAGAACACACAGACCTTCTCCTCCTTAGTCTTTCCCAGAACACACAGACCTTCTCCTCCTTAGTCTTTCCCAGAACAGAATTTAATGAAATAAATCCTGCGATGTTATCAGTGTGATTGGTATCTGCGGAGCAGTGAGCTAGTCTGTGTCTGTAGTCTGTGTCTGTAGTCTGGTCCGGTAGTCTGGTCCTATGATTTAAAATGGAATAAATTGTTTAGTCCCCACAAGGATAGTAAAACAAACGTGTGTGTGTGTGTGTGTGCTGAAGGCACAGTCTGGATGGATGAAAGCCTTCTTAACCATAAGCTTTGCAGGAACTCTGCCAGGAACAGGAAATGCATCAGACTGATAAGAGCCAGGGGATGCTCCCTCTCCCTCTCTCCCTCTCTCCCCCTCTCTCTCTCTCGCTCTCTCTCTCTCTCTCTCTCTCTCTCTCTCTCTCTCTCTCTCTCAATACCCTCCATCTCTCTTCCTCTCTCTCTAAATTTCAATTCAATTCAAGGGGCTTTATTGTCATGGGAAACATGTGTTAACATTGCCAAAGCAAGTGAGGTAGATAATATACAAAGTGAAATAAACAATACAAATTAACAGTAAACATTACACATACAGAAGTTTCAAAACCATAAAGACATTATAAATGTCATATTATATATATACAGTGTTTTAACAATGTACAAATGGTTAAAGGACACAAGATAAAATAAATATTGCTGATGTGATGGCACACTGTGGAATTTCACCCAGTAGATATGGGAGTTTATCAAAATTGGATTTGTTTTCGAATTCTTTGTGGATCTGTGTAATCTGAGGGAAATATGTCTCTCTAATATGGTCATACATTGGGCAGGAGGTTAGGAAGTGCAGCTCAGTTTCCACCTAATTTTGTGGGCAGTGAGCACATAGCCTGTCTTCTCTTGAGAGCCATGTCTGCCTACGGCGGCCTTTCTCAATAGCAAGGCTATGCTCACTGAGTCTGTACATAGTCAAAGCTTTCCTTAATTTTGGGTCACAGTGGTCAGGTATTCCGCCGCTGTGTACTCTCTGTGTAGGGCCAAATAGCATTCTAGTTTGCTCTGGTTTTTTGATAATTCTTTCCAATGTGTCAAGTAATTATCTTTTTGTTTTCTCATGATTTGGTTGGGTCTAATTGTGCTGCTGTCCTGGGGCTCTGTAGGGTGTGTTTGTGTTTGTGAACAGAGCCCCAGGACCAGCTTGCTTAGGGGACTCTTCTCCAGGTTCATTATTTGGTGTTTTACGTTGTACAAAGAGGATCTTTTTGCAGAATTCTGCATGCAGAGTCTTAATTTGGTGTTTGTCCCATTTGGTAAGTTATTGGTTGGTGAGCTTACCCCAGACCTCACAACCATAAAGGATTTTTAGCCAGATCCTAATTGGCATGTTGAATTTTACGTTCCTTTTGATGGCATAGAATGCCCTTCTTGCCTTGTCTCTCAGACCGCTCACAGCTTTGTGGAAGTTAACTGTGGCGCTGATGTTTAGGCCAAGGTATGTATAGTTTTTTGTGTGCTCTAGGGCAACGGTGTCTAGATGCAATTTATTTTTGTGGTCCTGGCGACTGGACCTTTTTTGGAACACCATTATTTTGGTCTTACTGAGATTTACTGTCAGGGCCCAGGTCTGACAGAATCTGTGCATAAGATCTAGGTGCTGCTGTAGGCCCTCCTTGGTTGGTGACAAAAGCACCAGATCATCAGCAAACAGTAGACATTTGACTTCAGATTCTAGCAGGGGGAGGCCGGGTGCTGCAGACTTATCTAGTGCCCGCGCCAATACGTTGAAATACATGTTGAAGAGGGTGGGGCTTAATCTGCATCCCTGTCTCACCCCACGGCCCTGTGGGAAGAAATGTGTGTGTTTTTTGCCTATTTTAACTGCACACTTGTTTTTGTGTACATTGATTTTAAAATGTTGTATGTTTTTCCCCCCAACACCACTTTCCATCAATTTGTATAGCAGACCCTCATGCCAAATTGAGTCAAAGGCTTTTTTGAAATCAACAAAGCATGAGGAGACTTTGCCTTTGTTTTGGTTTGTTTGTTTGTCAATCAGGGTGTGCAGGGTGAATATGTGATCTGTTGTACGTTAATTTGGTAAAAAGCCAATTTGACATTTGCTCAGTACATTGTTTTCACTGAGGAAATGTACAAGTCTGCTTTTAATGATAATGCTGAGGATTTTCTCAAGGTTGCTGTTGACGGTGTCAAATTTGTCTCCACTTTTGTGGATTGGGGTGATCAGTGCTTGGTTCCAAATCTCTTTCTCTCCCTCTCTTTCTTTCTTCTCTCCATTCCCTGAATCTTGTCTTCTCTCAGCCACAAGAACAGATGATAGTCACCTATCGAACTCATCCAGCGTCACATAATAGTTGGCAGAGCGCACACACACACACACACACACACACACACACACACACACACACACACACACACACACACACACACACACACACACACACACGCACGCACACACACACAGAATCTTTCTCTGAGCGATTCCAGAGGCTGAGCCAAGAGACAGAGCTCTCACTGACTGAGAGGCCTTCACAGTTCCTTTTCACACCTTTTCCCTGTGCCTTGAGAGATGCCCTGGAGGATTGGAGCAGAGCAGTCCCTGTGCCCTGAGAGATGCCCTGGAGATTGGAGCAAGCCCCCCCCCCCCCCCCCCCAGACTTCAAGCCCCTCCCTGTTTCTTAGGGCTTTCACACACAGAGCTCACACACATGCAAGTAGTTATACTGGGCCTGTGCCTGCTTTGAGTTAGTGTGGAGCCGTACAAACTGGGTGAGAGCTTTACTCCTTCCTCACAGTGGCCGTATGGTCTCTACTCCCTTCCTGCTACTGCTCCCCTCACAGTGGCCATATGGTCTCTACTCCCTTCCTGCTACTGCTCCCCTCACAGTAGCCGTATGGTCTCTACTCCCTTCCTGCTACTGCTCCCCTCACAGTAGCCGTATGGTCTCTACTCCCTTCCTGCTACTGCTCCCCTCACAGTGGCCGTATGGTCTCTACTCCCTTCCTGCTACTGCTCCCCTCACAGTAGCCGTATGGTCTCTACTCCCTTCCTGCTACTGCTCCCCTCACAGTAGCCGTATGGTCTCTACTCCCTTCCTGCTACTGCTCCCCTCACAGTGGCCGTATGGTCTCTACTCCCTTCCTGCTACTGCTCCCCTCACAGTGGCCATATGGTCTCTACTCCCTTCCTGCTACTGCTCCCCTCACAGTGGCCGTATGGTCTCTTCTCCCTTCCTGCTAGAGACAGTAGAGACAGGAGAGACAGGAGAGACAGGAGGGACAGTAGAGACAGGAGGGACAGGAGAGACAGGAGAGACAGGAGAGACAGGAGAGACAGTAGAGACAGTAGATACAGGAGAGACAGGAGAGACAGTAGAGACAGTAGAGACAGTAGATACAGGAGAGACAGGAGAGACAGGAGAGACAGTAGAGACAGTAGAGACAGTAGAGACAGGAGAGACAGTAGAGACAGGAGAGACAGGAGAGACAGTAGATACAGTAGATACAGTAGAGACAGGAGAGACAGGAGAGACAGTAGAGACAGGAGAGACAGTAGAGACAGTAGATACAGGAGAGACAGGAGAGAAAAGAGAGACAGGAGAGACAGGAGAGACAGTAGATAGGTCAAGAGAGAGGGGAGCTGGAGAGCATGTGGAGAGGGGAGGAGGTGACGAGAGATGGGAGCAGGGGAGCAGGGGGCGAGGGGAGGATGTGAGGAGGTCAAGAGAAGGGGAGCAGGAGAGCAGGTGGAGAGGGGAGCAGGGGACGAGGAGAGGAGGTGAGGAGGTCAAGAGAGAGGGGAGCAGGAGAGCAGGTGGAGAGGGGAGGAGGTGATGAGAGAGGGTTGCCGGAGAGCAGGTGGAGAGGGGAGGAGGTAAAGAGAGAGGGGAGCAGGAGAGCAGGTGGAGAGGGGAGGAGGTAAAGAGAGAGGGGAGCAGGAGAGCAGGTGGAGAGGGGAGGAGGTGATGAGAGAGGGGAGCAGGAGAGCAGGTGGAGAGGGGAAGAGGTAAAGAGAGAGGGGAGCAGGAGAGCAGGTGGAGAGGGGAGGAGGTGATGAGAGAGGGGAGCAGGAGAGCAGGTGGAGAGGGGAGGAGGTAAAGAGAGAGGGGAGCAGGAGAGCAGGTGGAGAGGGGAAGAGGGGAAGAGGGGAGGAGATAAAGAGAGAGGGGAGCAGGAGAGCAGGTGGAGAGGGGAGGAGGTGATGAGAGAGGGGAGCAGGAGAGCAGGTGGAGAGAGGAGGAGGTAAAGAGAGAGGGGAGCAGGAGAGCAGGTGGAGAGGGGAAGAGGGGAAGAGGGGAGGAGGTAAAGAGAGAGGGGAGCAGGAGAGCAGGTGGAGAGGGGAGGAGGTGATGAGAGAGGGGAGCAGGAGAGCAGGTGGAGAGGGGAGGAGGTGATGAGAGAGGGGAGCAGGAGAGCAGGTGGAGAGGGGAAGAGGTAAAGAGAGAGGGGAGCAGGAGAGCAGGTGGAGAGGGGAGGAGGTAAAGAGAGAGGGGAGCAGGAGAGCAGGTGGAGAGGGGAAGAGGGGAAGAGGGGAGGAGGTAAAGAGAGAGGGGAGCAGGAGAGCAGGTGGAGAGGGGAGGAGGTGATGAGAGAGGGTAGCAGGAGAGCAGGTGGAGAGGGGAAGAGGTAAAGAGAGAGGGGAGCAGGAGAGCAGGTGGAGAGGGGAGGAGGTAAAGAGAGAGAGGAGCAGGAGAGCAGGTGGAGAGGGGAGGAGGTAAAGAGAGAGAGGAGCAGGAGAGCAGGTGGAGAGGGGAGGAGGTAAAGAGAGAGGGGAGCAGGAGAGCAGGTGGAGAGGGGAAGAGGTGATGAGAGAGGGGAGCGGGGGCGAGGGGAGGAGGTGATGAGAGAGGGGAGCGGGGGGCGAGGGGAGGAGGTAAAGAGAGAGAGGAGCGGGGGGGTAAGCGGAGCAGGAAGGAGGAGTGAGATGAGGAAGGGAAAGGAGAACAGGGGAGAGATGAGGGGGAAGAGGGTGATATCAGGAGGGTTTGAGGGGTGAGGAGACAGGGAGGAGAGGGAGGCGAGGTGAGGGAACAGAAGCAGGGGGAGAGTTTGCAGGGGATCCCCGTGAGCCTCTAAATCAAAGCCATGCTAATGAGGACCTTTATACAGCACCTCACCCCTGACAGGTGCATCCAGGCTGGGAGGCACTATGTGTGTGTGTCACTGAATCCGTGGCCCATCAGAGGGTGTGTTTGTGTTATGTGTGTGTCACTGTGTGTGTGTTACCGTGTGTGTGTTACTGTGTCTGTGTGTGTTACTGTGTCTGTGTGTTACCGTGTGTCTGTGTCTGTGTCTGTGTTTTACCGTGTGTGTGTTACCGTGTGTGTGTGTCTTACCGTGTGTGTTACCGTGTGTGTGTGTTTTACCGTGTGTGTGTTACCGTGTGTGTGTTACCGTGTGTGTGTGTGTTACCGTGTCTGTGTGTGTTACTGTGTCTGTGTGTTACCGTATGTGTGTGTTACCGTGTGTGTGTGTTACCGTGTGTGTGTGTGTTACCATGTCTGTGTGTGTGTTACCGTGTCTGTGTGTGTTACTGTGTCTGTGTGTTACCGTATGTGTGCGTGTGTTACGGTATATTTGTGTGTTACCGTGTGTGTGTGTTACTGTGTGTGTTACCGTGTGTGTGTGTGTTACCGTGTGTGTGTGTTACTGTGTGTGTTACCGTGTGTGTGTGTGTTACCGTGCGTGTGTGTGTTACTGTGTGTGTTTGTTACCGTGTGTGTTACTGTGTGTGTGTGTTACTGTGTGTGTGTGTGTTACCGTGTGTGTGTGTGTGTTACCATGTGTGTTTTTGTTACCGTGTGTGTGTGTGTTACTGTGTGTGTGTGTTACCGTGTGTGTGTGTGTTACCGTGTGTGTGTGTGTGTGTGTTACTGTGTGTGTGTTACCGTGTGTTTGTGTGTGTTACCGTGTGTTGTGTGTGTTACCGTGTGTCTGTGTGTTACCGTGTGTGTGTGTGTGTGTTACCGTGTGTGTGTGTGTGTGTGTTACTGTGTGTGTGTTACCGTGTGTGTGTGTTACCGTGTGTGTGTGTGTGTGTGTGTTACTGTGTGTGTGTTACCGTGTGTGTGTGTTACCGTGTGTGTGTGTGTGTTACCGTGTGTGTTACTGTGTGTGTGTGTGTTACCGTGTGTGTGTTACCTTGTGTGTGTGTTACTGTGTGTGTGTGTTACTGTGTGTGTGTGTGTGTGTGTGTTACTGTGTGTGTGTGTGTTACTGTGTGTGTGTGTGTTACCGTGTGTGTGTGTGTTACTGTGTGTGTGTGTGTGTGTTACCGTGTGTGTGTGTGTGTGTGTTACTGTGTGTGTGTGTGTTACTGTGTGTGTGTGTGTTACCGTGTGTGTGTGTTACTGTGTGTGTTAATGTGTGTGTGTGTGTGTGTGTTACTGTGTGTGTGTGTTACCCTGTGTGTGTGTGTGTTACTGTGTGTGTGTGTTACTGTGTGTGTGTGTTACTGTGTGTGTGTGTTACCGTGTGTGTGTGTGTGTTACCGTGTGTGTGTGTGTGTTACTGTGCGTGTACTGTGTGTTTGTGTGTGTGTGTGTGTGTGTGTGTGTGTTTGTTACCGAGTGTGTTAATCCCTCTGCTACTTCAAACCTTACCAAGCCTCATTATTTTCTCAAACTCCCAGATGTACTGTAGTCAATCAATCAATCAATCAATCAATCAATCAATCAATCTAATCTAAGTCCTTGTTACATCAGCTCATATCTCAAAGTGCTGTACAGAAACCCAACCTAAAACCTCAAACAGCAAGCAATGCAGGTGTAGAAGCACGGTGGCTAGAAAAAACTCTCTAGAAAGGCCAAAACCTAGGAAGAAACCTAGAGAGGAACCAGGCTCTGAAGGATGGCCAGTCCTCTTCTGGCTGTGCCGGGTGGAGATTATAACAGAACATGGCCAAGATGTTCAAATGTTCATAAATGACCAGCAGGGTCAAATAATAATAATCACAGTGGTTGTCAAGGGTGCAACAGGTCAGCACCTCAGGAGTAAATGTCAGTTGGCTTTTCATAGCCGATCATTCAGAGTATCTCTACCGCTCCTGCTGTCTCTAGAGAGTTGAAAACAGCAGGTCTGGGGCAGGTAGCAAGTCCGGTGAACCGGTCAGGGTTCCATAGCCGCAGGCAGAACAGTTGAAACCGGAGAAGCAGCACGACCAGGTGGACTGGGGACAGAAAGGAGTCATCAGGCCAGGTAGTCCTGAGGCATGGTCCTAAGGCTCAGGTTCTCCGAGAGAGAGAAAGAAAGAGAGAATTAGAGAGAGCATACTTAAATTCACACAGGTCACCGGATAAGACAGGACAAATACTCCAGATATAACAGACTGACCCTAGCCCCCTGACACAAACTATTGCAGCATAAATACTGGAGTACAGACAATTCAATACCATGGCACAGTTCTCTCTCTCTCTGCTCCCTGACATTTTGCTTGTGCTTTTAAAACAAATCATTGTTATTAAAGCCAATCTGGAAAGAACAAAAGCGACTTTAGTCTTAAGATCTAAGATCCCTATAGAATACCTAATTGGCCTGGTGGTGGTTTAGCAGAAACTAACCTAGGAGGGAGTGAACTCTTTTATGATTGGCCCACCTCTACGCATATACTCACCATTAATGACTTCCTGTCTGACTACTCCGACTATAGCTACAGGACCCTGCCACTTTGGCTACTGTCCCCTCCCACTATTGCTACAGGCCCCTCCACTATGACTAAAGGCCCCTCCCACGATGACTACTGGCCCCTCCCACTGTTGCTACAGGACCCTCTCACTATGGCTACAGCCCCCTCCTATTATGGCTACTGGCTGTCCCATCCCACTATGACTACAAGCCCCTCCCACTATGGCTACAGGACCCTCCCACTATGGCTACAGGACCCTCCCACTATAGCTACAGGACCCTCCCATTATGGCTACTGGCCCCTCCCACTATGGCTACTGGCCCATCCCACTATAGCTACAGGCCCCTCCCGCTATGGCTACAGGACCCTCCCACTATGGCTACAGGACCCCCCTACTATGGCTACAGGACCCTCCCCACTATGGCCCATCCCAATCAATTTGGAGTAGAATAATGTTTCTCCCGAGACACACTGCTCTAAGATCAGTTTTGCATCCACTTTTATGATTTGTTCAGTTATTAATCTGCTCCTAGATCTGTGTCTATATAGGCAACTCTCTCCTTAGAGCCAATAGAAAGAGACAAGTGATAAGCTGTGAGTCACTAACATTGCTGCACGGATTGTCACATAACCATATAACTGCCACGCGATTCAATTTAGCGAGTTAACCTCTCATCCCAGTCATGTTGACTGAAGTGTGTGGGCGTGTGTGTGAGGAGGGACGGGGATGGGGGGCAGCAAATTGGGCCATTTGATCTCATCGCTGTGTCCATGGAGACTACAGCATAAGTGCGTGTGTGTGCGTGTGTGTGCGTGTGTGTGTGTGTGTGTGTGTGTGTGTGTGTGTGTGTGTGTGTGTGTGTGTGTGTGTGTGTGTGTGTGTGTGTGTGTGCATAAGCTAACATAATTGTGTGTGTGTCAGTGGACGGACCACAGTAATTACTGTAAATTGAATCATAGCACAGTCTTTATTGGCTGGAGTGATAGATACATAGACATACATCCCCTCTCTCCCTGGCGTGGTGTATTCGTGGCTGTGTATTCGTGTATTCGTGGGTGTGTATTTGTGTATTCGTGGGTGTGTATTTGTGGATTCGTGGGTATGTATTTGTGTATTCGTGGGTGTGTATTTGTGTATTCGTGGGTGTGTGCGTGTGTCTTCTCTGATGTGTGTGTATGTGTGTCTTTGTGTGTCTACTCTGGTGTGTGTGTGTGTGTGTGTGTGTGTGTGTGTGCGTGTGTGTGTGTGTGTGTGTGTGTGTGTGTGTGTGTGTGTGTGTGTGTGTGTGTGTGTGTGTGTGTGTGTGTGTGTGTGTGTGCCCGCCAGGCTTTGTGGGCCTCTACTACATGTAGATATTGTATTTCTTGATGGGGTGGCTGATTTCACAGCATCACACAGAGACAGCTGACATCACAAGACGCAGAGCCCTGATAGGATAATTTGCAAAACCTCTCTCTCCTCCTCTTCCTCTCTCTCCTCCTCTCCCTCTCTCTCCTCCTCTTCCTCTCTCTCCTCCTCTCCCTCTCACTCCCCCTCTCCCTCTCTCTCCTCCTCTTCCTCTCTCTCCTCCTCTCCCTCTCTCTCCTCCTCTTCCTCGCTCCTCCTCTCCCTCTCTCTCCTCCTCTTCCTCTCTCTCCTCCTCTCCCTCTCTCTCCTCCTCTCCCTCTCTCTCCTCCTCTTCCTCACTCCTCCTCTTCCTCTCTCTCCTCCTCTTACTCTCTCTCCTCCTCTTACTCTCTCTCCTCTTCCTCGCTCTCCTCATCCTCTCTCTCTCTCCCCACTTCCTCTCTCTCCTCCACTTCCTCTCTCTCCTCTTCCTCTCTCTCCTCCTCTTCTCCCTCCTCTTCCTCTCTCTCCTCTTCCTCTCTCTCCTCTTCTTCCTCTCTCTTCTCTTCCTCTCTCCTCCTCTTCTTCGCTCCTCCTCTTCCTCTCTCTCCTCTTCCTCTTCCTCTCTCCTCCTCTTACTCTTTCCTCCTCTTACTGTCTCCTCCTCTCCCTCTCCTCCTCTCCCTCTCTCTCCTCCTCTTCCTCTCTCTCCTCCTCTCCCTCTCTCTCCTCCTCTAGCTCTCTCTCCTCCTCTTCCTCACTCCTCCTCTCCCTCTCTCTCCTCCTCTTACTCTCTCTCCTCTTACTCTCTCGCCTCTTCCTCTCTCTCCTCATCCTCTCTCTCTTTCCCCACCTCCTCTCTCTCCTCCGCTTCCTCTCTCTCCTCCTCTTCCTCTCTCTCCTCCTCTTCTCTCTCCTCTTCCTCTCTCTCCTCCTCTATCTCCTCCTTTCCCTCTCTCTCCCCCTCTTCCTCTCTCTCCTCTTCCTCTCTCCTCCTCTTCTTCTTTCTCCTCTTCCTCTCTCTCCTCTTCCTCTCTCTCCTCTTCCTCTCTCTCCTCTTCTTCTATCTCCTCCTCTTCCTCTCTCTCCTCTTCCTCTCTCTCCTCTTCCTCTCTCTCCTCTTCCTCTCTCCTCCTCTTACTCTTTCCTCCTCTTACTCTCTCCTCCTCTCCCTCTCTCTCCTCCTCTCCCTCTCTCTCCTCCTCTTACTCTCTCCTCCTCTTACTCTCTCCTTCTCTTACTTTCTCCTCCTCTCCCTCTCTCTCCTCCTCTCCCTCTCTCTCCTCCTCTTACTCTCTCCTCCTCTCCCTCTCTCTCCTCCTCTTCCTCTCTCCTCCTCTTACTCTCTCCTCCTCTCCCTCTCTCTCATCCTGCTTGTAAGAGAAGGTGATGAAATTTGTGTTTGTCCGTCATTAGACAGTAGCCAAGAGCCCTCTGCTGAGCCCTCAGCCTTGCCCTCAGCCGAGAGCCATCAACCGAGAGTCATCAGCCGAGCCGTCAGCCAAGTGATCAGCCGAGCCTTCAGCTGCCAGTCTATTAACAGACACGCAGCTCTAACAGCATATGGCACTCTCTCTGGAAGATGCAAATTCATACAGGGAGAGGGTCTCTGGGGGCTTGACTAGCTACACACACACACACATACACACACACACACACACACGCACGCACGCATGCACACGCACGCGCACGAACATGCACACGCACACGCACACACACGCACACGCACACGCACACACACACGCACACGCACACGCACACACACACACAGACACACACACACTCAGAAATTCATTACCTAACATTGAGATGTATGTAATTGTAGGACTAAGAGCGTGGCAAGACTTGATCCCATATTGTCCTCTGCCATGATGTTCAACTACACTGTTACATCAGTAATTCTCTCTACGACAATACATGCTATATCATCAGGTACCCTGTGTAGTACTCTCTACAACAATACATACTATATCATCAGGTCCCCTGTGTAGTACTCTCTACAACAATACACACTATATCATCAGGTCCCCTGTGTAGTACTCTCTACAACAATACATACTATATCATCAGGTACCCTGTGTAGTACTCTCTTCAACAATACATACTATATCATCAGGTACCCTGTGTAGTACTCTCTACAACAATACATACTATATCATCAGGTCCCCTGTGTAGTACTCTCTACAACAATACACACTATATCATCAGGTACCCTGTGTAGTACTCTCTACAACAATACATACTATATCATCAGGTACCCTGTGTAGTACTCTCTACAACAATACATACTATATCATCAGGTCCCCTGTGTAGTACTCTCTACAACAATACACACTATATCATCAGGTCCCCTGTGTAGTACTCTCTACAACAATACATACTATATCATCAGGTACCCTGTGTAGTACTCTCTACGACAATACATACTATATCATCAGGTACCCTGTGGTGTCCCAGCTACGACAATACATACTATATCATCAGGTCCCCTGTGGTGTCCCAGCTACGACAATACATACTATATCATCAGGTCCCCTGTGTAGTACTCTCTACAACAATACACACTATATCATCAGGTCCCCTGTGTAGTACTCTCTACAACAATACATACTATATCATCAGGTCCCCTGTGTAGTACTCTCTACAACAATACACACTATATCATCAGGTACCCTGTGTAGTACTCTCTACAACAATACATACTATATCATCAGGTCCCCTGTGTAGTACTCTCTACAACAATAGATACTATATCATCAGGTCCCCTGTGTAGTACTCTCTACAACAATACACACTATATCATCAGGTCCCCTGTGTAGTACTCTCTACAACAATACATACTATATCATCAGGTACCCTGTGTAGTACTCTCTTCAACAATACATACTATATCATCAGGTACCCTGTGTAGTACTCTCTACAACAATACATACTATATCATCAGGTCCCCTGTGTAGTACTCTCTACAACAATACACACTATATCATCAGGTACCCTGTGTAGTACTCTCTACAACAATACATACTATATCATCAGGTACCCTGTGTAGTACTCTCTACAACAATACATACTATATCATCAGGTCCCCTGTGTAGTACTCTCTACAACAATACACACTATATCATCAGGTCCCCTGTGTAGTACTCTCTACAACAATACATACTATATCATCAGGTACCCTGTGTAGTACTCTCTACAACAATACATACTATATCATCAGGTCCCCTGTGTAGTACTCTCTACAACAATACATACTATATCATCAGGTACCCTGTGTAATACTCTCTACAACAATACATACTATATCATCAGGTACCCTGTGTAGTACTCTCTACAACAATACATACTATATCATCAGGTCCCCTGTGTAGTACTCTCTACAACAATACACACTATATCATCAGGTCCCCTGTGGTGTCCCAGCTACGACAATACACACTATATCATCAGGTACCCTGTGTAGTACTCTCTACAACAATACATACTATATCATCAGGTACCCTGTGTATTACTCTCTACAACAATACACACTATATCATCAGGTACCCTGTGTAGTACTCTCTACAACAATACACACTATATCATCAGGTACCCTGTGTAGTACTCTCTACAACAATACACACTATATCATCAGGTCCCCTGTGTAGTACTCTCTATAACAATACATACTATATCATCAGGTCCCCTGTGTAGTACTCTCTACAACAATACATACTATATCATCAGGTACCCTGTGTAGTACTCTCTACAACAATACATACTATATCATCAGGTCCCCTGTGTAGTACTCTCTACAACAATACATACTATATCATCAGGTACCCTGTGTATTACTCTCTACAACAATACATACTATATCATCAGGTACCCTGTGTAGTACTCTGTACAACAATACACACTATATCATCAGGTCCCCTGTGGTGTCCCAGCTACGACAATACATACTATATCATCAGGTACCCTGTGTTGTACTCTCTACAACAATACACACTATATCATCAGGTACCCTGTGTAGTACTCCCTACAACAATACATACTATATCATCAGGTACCCTGTGTAGTACTCTCTATAACAATACACACTATATCATCAGGTCCCCTGTGTAGTACTCTCTACAACAATACATACTATATCATCAGGTACCCTGTGTAGTACTCTCTACAACAATACACACTATATCATCAGGTCCCCTGTGTAGTACTCTCTACAACAATACATACTATATCATCAGGTCCCCTGTGGTGTCCCAGCTACGACAATACATACTATATCATCAGGTCCCCTGTGGTGTCCCAGCTACGACAATACATACTATATCATCAGGTCCCCTGTGTAGTACTCTCTACAACAATACACACTATATCATCAGGTCCCCTGTGTAGTACTCTCTACAACAATACATACTATATCATCAGGTCCCCTGTGTAGTACTCTCTACAACAATACACACTATATCATCAGGTACCCTGTGTAGTACTCTCTACAACAATACATACTATATCATCAGGTCCCCTGTGTAGTACTCTCTACAACAATACATACTATATCATCAGGTCCCCTGTGTAGTACTCTCTACAACAATACACACTATATCATCAGGTCCCCTGTGTAGTACTCTCTACAACAATACATACTATATCATCAGGTACCCTGTGTAGTACTCTCTTCAACAATACATACTATATCATCAGGTACCCTGTGTAGTACTCTCTACAACAATACATACTATATCATCAGGTCCCCTGTGTAGTACTCTCTACAACAATACACACTATATCATCAGGTACCCTGTGTAGTACTCTCTACAACAATACATACTATATCATCAGGTACCCTGTGTAGTACTCTCTACAACAATACATACTATATCATCAGGTCCCCTGTGTAGTACTCTCTACAACAATACACACTATATCATCAGGTCCCCTGTGTAGTACTCTCTACAACAATACATACTATATCATCAGGTACCCTGTGTAGTACTCTCTACAACAATACATACTATATCATCAGGTCCCCTGTGTAGTACTCTCTACAACAATACATACTATATCATCAGGTACCCTGTGTAATACTCTCTACAACAATACATACTATATCATCAGGTACCCTGTGTAGTACTCTCTACAACAATACATACTATATCATCAGGTCCCCTGTGTAGTACTCTCTACAACAATACACACTATATCATCAGGTCCCCTGTGGTGTCCCAGCTACGACAATACACACTATATCATCAGGTACCCTGTGTAGTACTCTCTACAACAATACATACTATATCATCAGGTACCCTGTGTATTACTCTCTACAACAATACACACTATATCATCAGGTACCCTGTGTAGTACTCTCTACAACAATACACACTATATCATCAGGTCCCCTGTGTAGTACTCTCTATAACAATACATACTATATCATCAGGTCCCCTGTGTAGTACTCTCTACAACAATACATACTATATCATCAGGTACCCTGTGTAGTACTCTCTACAACAATACATACTATATCATCAGGTCCCCTGTGTAGTACTCTCTACAACAATACACACTATATCATCAGGTCCCCTGTGGTGTCCCAGCTACGACAATACACACTATATCATCAGGTACCCTGTGTAGTACTCTCTACAACAATACATACTATATCATCAGGTACCCTGTGTATTACTCTCTACAACAATACACACTATATCATCAGGTACCCTGTGTAGTACTCTCTACAACAATACACACTATATCATCAGGTCCCCTGTGTAGTACTCTCTATAACAATACATACTATATCATCAGGTCCCCTGTGTAGTACTCTCTACAACAATACATACTATATCATCAGGTACCCTGTGTAGTACTCTCTACAACAATACATACTATATCATCAGGTCCCCTGTGTAGTACTCTCTACAACAATACATACTATATCATCAGGTACCCTGTGTATTACTCTCTACAACAATACATACTATATCATCAGGTACCCTGTGTAGTACTCTGTACAACAATACACACTATATCATCAGGTCCCCTGTGGTGTCCCAGATACGACAATACATACTATATCATCAGGTCCCCTGTGTAGTACTCTCTACAACAATACATACTATATCATCAGGTACCCTGTGTAATACTCTCTACAACAATACATACTATATCATCAGGTACCCTGTGTAGTACTCTCTACAACAATACATACTATATCATCAGGTCCCCTGTGTAGTACTCTCTACAACAATACACACTATATCATCAGGTCCCCTGTGGTGTCCCA
This sequence comes from Oncorhynchus clarkii lewisi, assembly GCF_045791955.1. Classification (NCBI taxonomy): domain Eukaryota; kingdom Metazoa; phylum Chordata; class Actinopteri; order Salmoniformes; family Salmonidae; genus Oncorhynchus; species Oncorhynchus clarkii. Next base: position 84,941,514 of record NC_092150.1, read on the forward strand.
GCTACGACAATACACACTATATCATCAGGTACCCTGTGTAGTACTCTCTACAACAATACATACTATATCATCAGGTACCCTGTGTATTACTCTCTACAACAATACACACTATATCATCAGGTACCCTGTGTAGTACTCTCTACAACAATACACACTATATCATCAGGTACCCTGTGTAGTACTCTCTACAACAATACACACTATATCATCAGGTCCCCTGTGTAGTACTCTCTATAACAATACATACTATATCATCAGGTCCCCTGTGTAGTACTCTCTACAACAATACATACTATATCATCAGGTACCCTGTGTAGTACTCTCTACAACAATACATACTATATCATCAGGTCCCCTGTGTAGTACTCTCTACAACAATACATACTATATCATCAGGTACCCTGTGTATTACTCTCTACAACAATACATACTATATCATCAGGTACCCTGTGTAGTACTCTGTACAACAATACACACTATATCATCAGGTCCCCTGTGGTGTCCCAGCTACGACAATACATACTATATCATCAGGTACCCTGTGTTGTACTCTCTACAACAATACACACTATATCATCAGGTACCCTGTGTAGTACTCCCTACAACAATACATACTATATCATCAGGTACCCTGTGTAGTACTCTCTATAACAATACACACTATATCATCAGGTCCCCTGTGTAGTACTCTCTACAACAATACATACTATATCATCAGGTACCCTGTGTAGTACTCTCTACAACAATACACACTATATCATCAGGTCCCCTGTGTAGTACTCTCTACAACAATACATACTATATCATCAGGTCCCCTGTGGTGTCCCAGCTACGACAATACATACTATATCATCAGGTCCCCTGTGGTGTCCCAGCTACGACAATACATACTATATCATCAGGTCCCCTGTGTAGTACTCTCTACAACAATACACACTATATCATCAGGTCCCCTGTGTAGTACTCTCTACAACAATACATACTATATCATCAGGTCCCCTGTGTAGTACTCTCTACAACAATACACACTATATCATCAGGTACCCTGTGTAGTACTCTCTACAACAATACATACTATATCATCAGGTCCCCTGTGTAGTACTCTCTACAACAATACATACTATATCATCAGGTCCCCTGTGTAGTACTCTCTACAACAATACACACTATATCATCAGGTCCCCTGTGTAGTACTCTCTACAACAATACATACTATATCATCAGGTACCCTGTGTAGTACTCTCTTCAACAATACATACTATATCATCAGGTACCCTGTGTAGTACTCTCTACAACAATACATACTATATCATCAGGTCCCCTGTGTAGTACTCTCTACAACAATACACACTATATCATCAGGTACCCTGTGTAGTACTCTCTACAACAATACATACTATATCATCAGGTACCCTGTGTAGTACTCTCTACAACAATACATACTATATCATCAGGTCCCCTGTGTAGTACTCTCTACAACAATACACACTATATCATCAGGTCCCCTGTGTAGTACTCTCTACAACAATACATACTATATCATCAGGTACCCTGTGTAGTACTCTCTACAACAATACATACTATATCATCAGGTCCCCTGTGTAGTACTCTCTACAACAATACATACTATATCATCAGGTACCCTGTGTAATACTCTCTACAACAATACATACTATATCATCAGGTACCCTGTGTAGTACTCTCTACAACAATACATACTATATCATCAGGTCCCCTGTGTAGTACTCTCTACAACAATACACACTATATCATCAGGTCCCCTGTGGTGTCCCAGCTACGACAATACACACTATATCATCAGGTACCCTGTGTAGTACTCTCTACAACAATACATACTATATCATCAGGTACCCTGTGTATTACTCTCTACAACAATACACACTATATCATCAGGTACCCTGTGTAGTACTCTCTACAACAATACACACTATATCATCAGGTCCCCTGTGTAGTACTCTCTATAACAATACATACTATATCATCAGGTCCCCTGTGTAGTACTCTCTACAACAATACATACTATATCATCAGGTACCCTGTGTAGTACTCTCTACAACAATACATACTATATCATCAGGTCCCCTGTGTAGTACTCTCTACAACAATACACACTATATCATCAGGTCCCCTGTGGTGTCCCAGCTACGACAATACACACTATA
>NC_092150.1:84948696-85086196 GCF_045791955.1 Oncorhynchus clarkii lewisi
GTCAGGCTCCATGGGGAGCTCCCCTGAACAGGGGAACAGAGGAGAGGGAGGAGAGGGGGAGGGGAAGAGCAGAGAGGGGGAGGGAAAAATGGGGATGGACAACGAGGAGGAGGAAGAGGAGGAGGAAGAGGAAGAAGAGGAGGATGAAATGGAGGATGAGGAGGAGATGAGGAACGGCCTAAGTAGGCCTGAGTCTAACCTGACCATGGACTCAGAGTTCCACAGGAACATGGAAAACGGGTTGAGGCCTTCCCCAGACGAGAAGCCTCATGGTGGGGATAGAGTGATGGAGAACGGAGGGGTGGGTATCATGCACCCATATAACCACCTGGACAATCACCTGAGACTGGCCCCTTCCAAGCGGACCATGAGTCTGGACAGGGAGAGGCATCCTAATGGAGAGTCGGGAGAAGGAGGAAATGCTGGGAGGGGGGAGATGGAGAGAGAGAGGGACAGAGAGCGAGCGATGGACAGAGCGATGGACAGAGAGAGAGAAAGTGGAAGAGAGGAGAGGCCCTTGATGAACGGAAGGATTAGTGGGTCAGAAGACTCCTTCACTGGTCTGTTCCACCGCCGGCCCACCCCCATCACCTGCCCCAACCCCTCCAACAAGAGAATCAAGGTAAGAACCCCCTTTTAGCTATGCCTTTAACCAGGGATTTTATTCTTGTTTTAGATGACCTGTTGTGTTTTTGTTTTCTTATATTTGTCTTTTACACTAAACTGTTTCCAATACCAAAGTCATACTTTTAGGCTGCTGAAACAAGTACATCATTTTTCATTAGGAAAATGTACCTTATCTAGTTGTATTGTTTTACTGGGTCAGATCTTTAAAATTCAGTATAGATAAACTTGAATTTCAATCTATTTGATGTGAAGGTGGAGAAGGAGTTGGAGCTCCCTCCAGCGCCGACCCTCATCTCCCCAGAGAACATGTACTCCCAGCTCCTGGCGGGCTACGCAGCTTCACGCCACTTCATCAGAGAACCCTTCCTCCACGGCTTCAGTGACACACACCAGTCCCCCTTCGCCACCTCCTCAGAGCACTCCTCCTCCGAGACGGGTTCCCTCCGCTTTTCCACCCCTCCTGGGGAGTTCCTGGAGGGCAGCTCCACCCCTCACCTCCTGCGGGGTCCCGGACCGGGTCGACCCCCTAGTAAGGAGAGCCGACGGAGCGACACCTGTGAGTACTGCGGGAAGATATTCAAGAACTGCAGCAACCTGACGGTGCACCGACGTAGCCACACGGGAGAGAGGCCCTACAAGTGTGACCTGTGCAGCTACGCCTGCGCACAGAGCTCCAAGCTAACTCGCCACATGAAGACCCACGGGCAGTTTGGGAAGGAGGTGTACCGCTGTGACATCTGCCACATGCCCTTCAGCGTCTACAGCACCCTGGAGAAACACATGAAGAAGTGGCACGGGGAACACTTGATGACCAGCGACGTCAAACTGGAGGAGGCTGAGAGAGGCTAGGTTACGCTAGGCTAAAACTTAAGGCTACAGGCTAGGCTAGGCTAACACAACAGACTCCTTCTGAATGAACACTTACAGGACTTCAACACGGGGTTTGGCTGGATAATCTTTCTCCTCTTGAATATTTTGGGACAATTTGATGTATGTTATTCTGTTTTTGTTGGTTGTATTTGTCACAGAAACTGCCACCTGAGAAGCATAAACAAAGGGAAACATGGAATGGGGGATTGTTCTAGAAACGCTTTGTTTCCCGCCAACTATTGATCTATCTGAGGATTTTATCATTTAGGAATCCCTGGAGCTTTAATACTGTGCAATAATGTCTGTATTTATTGGAGTTTTGTAAAGATGTTGGGCATGCGCAGTAAAACAAAATCCATAACTGGAAACAGGTCACACTTGATTAGAAATATGATTTGAATTGTTAACTGACTAAATTAATGCGAAGAGGTCAACTGCTAAAAATTATGATAGCAATTATTTATTTTTAAACTGTCTCATTGTTACCCTTTTAGGTCAACAGTTGACTACAATCCATCTGCTTGTATGTGACATAGAGCACTGAATGTCAATATGACAATAAAATATTAATTATCATTTTAGAATTTAAAAAAATCCAAAATGTTGTTATTTTAAAAATCTGAAGAGGTTACAGACTTTTTATAGAGATTTTTTATAGATATCAGCATGTGTTTTACAATGTCTAAATGCAATTATCATAATGATGTAATCCAGCCGTATGTTCCCAATATGAGCAGGGATGTAAATAGCGGTTGCACACATTCCTTAGATGCAGGATTAAATCGCCATAGGATATTTAACATACGTCAGCTAATTTGCTGTAGTAACTGTGGAAAGGAGAACAGTTATACGTTTATTTGTGGATGTTTTGGGAGGCCCTTTTTTTTACTCTTCAAACATCCTCTAAATATTTGTTTTTCTTTGATCTATGATACCAGCCCTGTATTTTACATCCAGAATGGCCACTATAAACCAATCAAAAGACTAGCTGCTTGAGTTGTCTACGTACTGAATGATATAGCTACCTTTTTTTTAAACTCATTTTACCAGATTATTGCAATACAGGTCCTCTCAATAGTGCTTCCTTCCTATGGTCATACTGTTTACATTTGAACAACATAGTGGCAAGGTCGTTACTCCCTCTTGACACTTGCTGAAGCTTAATCAAAGGCAATTAGTGAAGTTAAACTTTGAAACATTCTACATCGTACAGTACATTCCACTTCTAGAATCCTTCCATTGTTCCGTCTGGGGGATTCTAGAACAGTAATGTTCCGTTTGACCTGGGTGAGTTCTTATCCCCTCAGGATTCAGTAAAACCAGTATCAAAATGTATTTCATATCAATGCCTGTGTTTCTCCACTGTGTGCTCTAAGCCACAATCTGCCTGCCTGCTTTCACAGTTCACTAACTCAACACTCATGTATTAGTAGAGCAGCTGTGAAAGGAAAAGGTAGAGGTTGTTAAGGTTGCTTCTCAAAGTGATATGGGGGTTTAACGCCCAATAACAGATTTACAATTTGGGATTTTCAGCTGTGAGGAATGAGGATGTCTCATCCTGGGAACAGTCTAAAAAAAGGCTTTTGAGTTACATTGAATTATGTTAATAATGTCCAGCACAGCTGTTAGGATGGTGGCCACACGACCTTGAGATCTGATTGGATCATTCTTGAGGTAGAACATGGAAGACTGAAATAGAGAAGAGAGAGAGGGAGAGAGAGATGGAAAGAAAGAAAGAGAGAAATAGAGGGAATGAGAGAGAGAGAGAGATCCGCGCAAGGATGAAAGTAATTCAAACAAAATGTAAGGCATATGAAAAGTGTTTTTAACCCCAAATGCATATCTGCTTGTCAAATCTAATACCAGTGACATCAGAGAGAGAGAAAGGACCAATATTAGGGAAGATTTAGGCCACATCAATCAGAATAATGTTTACAGTGTTTGAAGTACGTTAATGATGAAATCCTCTGTGTTTTAAAAATAACAAAGTATTCTTTTCTTCAATGTTTTGAATGCCATAGCGAGCAGTTTTCTATGATTATCATGGTGGAGGGATTTTAAAATAGATTCTTATGGCTAGTTATAAGTATAATTTCTTGCTCGCTGTATAACAATACCCAGTGTATTTGTAATATTGATAAATGATGTAGCATTTTGTTTTTTTTAAGTGGTGCCAACATTCTGTTATAACCTATTTTCACAGTCTGAATCCGATTGTGAGTCTATTCAAACGGTGTTGATTTTTGTCGATGTTTAAAATAGTTTTTTGTTTTGTTGGTAAAGCTATCCTAAAATGTATATTAAAAATTACAATAACAAACATTTGAAAATGTTTTGAAATCATCCAGAACATCAGAGGAATTTTGAGACTGGGATTTTACAATGGGTTCTGGGAGAAATGCTTTTCATAAAATGTATATTAGGAGACATTCCTGGTTGGTAGAAGTTCTTGTGATGGCACTTCACATGACATTTTAACACATTTTCAACTTTCACGACTTTTGCTCTTTGTAAAAAAAATATTTTTCTTGTTTTTTTGATGGACTGCATTATTGTTTCAAAGCAGCAGTAACGTTACAAATCAGCTGTCTTAAATATATATGTATTTTTGTAATGTGCTGAAAAGAAAGTCACCAAGTCCAATAAAAGTTTCATTTGCCCTATCTGACATTTTATTAACATGACTGATCACCATTACTGCTGACATTATCGCATCTTACATTACCAACATTACTAAAAATGCGTAAAAAAAAACATAGTTGATAACTAAGGCGAGCTCACTTTAACTTAATTCAGTAAACATAATTGGGCCAGTAAACGAAAGGTTGCTGGATCGAATCGCCGAGCTGACAAGGTAAAAATCTGTCGTTCTGTTTCCCGGGAGACGAAGACGTGGATGTCGATTACGGCAGTTAAATACACTTCGGTTGAATCCCATCCAGTTGACCAACTGACTAGGTATCCCCCCCCCCCCCTTTCCTTAATATCACTCACAGTGTTTCCTCTATGGGGTATAGTTCATATTTATATGGTAATGTTCACAAACACTACCATCATCCATGTAGAGCCATGCCTCTCCTCCTCCTTTACTCTTAAACGCATACAGAATGGCATTCACCTGACACCTTTCAGCCTATGAGCATGGCACAATAATATTTCTTCCTGAATAACCTCATATCTATATTAATGTAAGGATATAATTTAATGTATTAATGTATTATTATATGTAGTAGAAAGCGATGGGTTAGGAGAAGCCTACATAACCAACCCATAAAGTAACATTGAACATCCATATATGGCCAGCTATGTAACCTTTAACATTGATTTATCCTGCAATAGACGTTGTTCAATTGGTAACGCACATGTTTACCTTCTTCTAACGCCTCTTAAGGGTTAAAGTCATCTAAAAGTAACTGAATGTAATCAGATTATGTTACTGAGTTTGGGTAATCCAAAAGTTACGTTACTGATTACAATTTTGGACAGGTAACTAGTAACTAACAGATTACATTTAGAAAGTAACCATGACTAGAACTTTACATGACCCCTAGTGAGCCCTTTGTGTTGCCTCACTTCCTGATATCCTGAAATTACATGGAAGGTTTTATTAGCCAGGCAGGTGGGGCCTTTCACTGAAGACAATGATGGAGGGGGAGAGGGGAGAGGAAGAGAGGAAGAGAGGGGGAGAGGAAGAGAGGGGGAGAGGGGAAGGGAGGAGGAGAGGGGGAGAGGGGGAGAGGGAAGAGGAAGAGAGGGGGAGAGGGGAAGGGAGGAGGAGAGGGGGAGAGGGGAGAGGAAGAGAGGGGGATATGGGGAGAGGAAGAGAGGAGGAGAGGAGGAGAGGAAGAGAAGAAGAGAGGAAGAGAGGGGGAGAGGGGGAGAGGGGGTGAGGAAGAGAGTAAGAGACGGGGGGAGAAAGAAAGGGGGAGAGGGGAGAGGGGGAGAGGAATAGAGGAAGAGAGGGGGAGAGGAAGAGGGGGGGAAAGGGGAGAGGAAGAGAGGAAGAGAGGGGAGAGGGGGAGAGGAAGAGAGGGGGAGAGGAGGAGAGGACGAACACTTGAGGAACTACTCTACTCTGACACAATCACTGAGCCCTCCACTTGAAGAAGGGAAGACTAATAAGGTGGCACCAGGAAATTCTTGGATGACAAGGAGGGTGCAGTCAGGAGTTTAATATTGTAGAATGATGTGATGAATAGAGCCATGACTCTGAAGTCTACATGATATGGGACTACGTGTTTATAATGAGGCAATCCTAACTTCCATGTTTCCCCTGATTTTTCACTCAGTCATTCATTGGGAGACTAAGAATACATGTCACTGGCAATTAGGATTCACCCCAATAACAGGGTTATCTTGGGGCTCGAGTCAATCCGTAGAGCTGAAGAGCTATGCTACAGCGCGATAGAAATTCAAAGGCAATGTTCCCGCGGTAAATGCAGCACATGCAATAGGAAATTACCTTTAAATAGGAAATTACCTTTAAATAGGAAATTACCTTTAAATGTAACTTTCTGAAGATGAATCAAAATCAAATATATCTACCAGTAAATAATATTAATCTGCAGTCTATCTTTAAACGGTGGAAGTGGAAAGGGCTAGAAATACACATTGGCTCCATATAACAGAAGCGCTCAGCTCTCCGTCTGATTAGGCACCTTGCTGTGAAGATCTATATAACAGCTAAAGATCTGCTTTAAATGAACCATGTGGCAAATATAGAGCCCAGAAAACACACATTAAGATATTGACCATGAACAGCCAGATTACAAAGACAAGGCATTGTGTAGAAGGAAGCCGTCAGCCCATAAAATGCATAGATAACATCTCCAATGTCTATAACACTTCAGAGAATCTTGTTCACAGAATAATGTTTTTATTCTTAACAGTACAGTAGATCTACCCAAAGTGAAACAGATTCATTGATTTTGAGGCCACAAGTTATACTTTAGCTATAGTAGCTGAATCTTTATGAGTACTTGTAAAGTATTGATAAAATGTCTGTTGAAGTAAACTGCTGTACAATATGATCTTGTTGCCATCTGATGCACATGATGCACAGGTCATAATTCAGCACTATAGAGCTCTCCCTGTCCTCTGCCGTGCCTTGATGGTAATACTGTTGATGATATCTGGAAATGTGCATGTACACCCTGGCACATCTACTGTTGCTAGCCCCAATTCTGACTTGTGCTCTGATATCTGCTTCACTGATTTCTGCTCCCTTAAAAGCCTGGGTTTCCTGCACGTTAACACTAGAAGCTTATTACCTAAAATGGATCCATTGAAAGTACACAACTCCAAACCAGATGTGTTGGTCAGTACTGAGACGTGGTTAAGGAAGAGTGTTTTGAATACTGATGCTAACTTTTCTGGTTACAATCTTTTTTCACAAGACAGATCTTCCAAAGGCGGGGTTGTGGCAATCTTTACCAAGGATCACCTTCAGTGCTCGGTTGTCTCCACCAAGTCTGTCCCCAAACAATTTGATTTGCTGGTTTTAAGCATTAAACTTTAAACTTTAAATAGCTCTTTGTTGACTGGTGCTATCATCCTCCGTCAGCACCGGCCTGTACCCTACCTGCACTAAGCTCTCTCCTTGCCCTTTACACTAAATCTGAATTTGTACTGCTAGGTGACCTAAACTGGGACATACTTAAACCACCTGTCCAAATCCTAAAGCAATGGGACTCCCTAAATCTTTCTCAGATTATTAACAATCTCACAAGGTATGATTACAAACACCCACAAAAGGCTACTCTCCTTGATGTTATCTTCACAAATAATCCTGATAGGTATCAGTCTGGTGTTTTCTGTAATGACCTTAGTGATCACTGTTTTACAGCCTGTGTTCTTAATGGCTGCTCAGTGAAACAACCTGTCCCGATTTGTCATAGACACTTGCTAAAACACTTTAATGAGCAAGCCTTCCTTCATGAACTGGCCTCTACAAAATGGTATAGAATCAGCTTGATCCCCTCTGACGAAGACGCTTGGACCTTCTTTTTGGATATTTTCAGTGGGATTGTTAACAAACACGCCCCCATAAAGAAAATGAGAATTAAAAACAGGTTCAGCCCCTGGTTCGACCGTCATCTGGCAGAGTTATTCCACCTCAAGAATTCCATTTGGCGAAAGGCTCGGCACATGCATACTCAGGCTGACTGGCTCTCGTTCAGGCAAAAGGTAAATAAGTGCACTCAGGCTATCCGGAAGGCCCACGTTAGTTACTTTAAGGAGCAGTTCTCTTTCTGTGGGTTTAATCCCAAGAAGTTCTGGAAAACAGTTAAAGACCAGCTGCCCATGTCCCTAAATGTTGATGATGTGGTTGTTACTGACAAGAAGCACATGGCTGAACTCTTTAATCACCACTTCATTAAGGCAGGATTCCTATTTGACTCAGCCATGCCTCCTTGCCCATCCAACATTTCCTCATCTCCCACTCCTAATGCAACTATCCCCGATGCTTCTTCCTCTTTTTCCACTGCCCCGCTGCAAATTTTCTCCCTGCAGGCAGTCACTGAATCCGAGGTGCTGAAGGAGCTCCTTAAACTCGACCCCCAAAAAAACATCTGGATCAGATGGTTTAGACCCTTTCTTCTTTAAGGTTGTTGCCAAGCCTGTCTCTGACCTTTTTGACCTGTCTCTCCTTTCTGGGGAGGTTCCCATTGCTTGCATTGGAAGGCAGCCACGGTTCATCCTTTATTTAAAGGGGGAGATAGAACTGATCCTAACTACTATAGGCCTATTTCTATTTTGCCCTGTTTATCAAAAGTGTTGAAAAACGTGTCAATAATCAACTGACTGGCTTTCTTGATGTCTATAGTATTCTCTCTGGTATGCAATCTGGTTTCCGCTCATGTTATGGATGTGCAGCCTTAAAGGTCCTTAATGATGTCACCATTGCCCTTGATTCTAAGCAATATTGTGCTGCTCTTTTTATTGACTTGGCCAAAGCTTTTGATATGGTAGACCATTCCATTATTTTGGGCTGGCTAAGGAGTACTGGTCTCTCTGAGGGGTCTTTGGGCTGTTTTGCTAACTATTTCTCTCAAAGAGTGCAGTGTATTAAGTCAGAAAATCGATCCTATCGATCCTAAGCCCCAAACTCTTCTCAATTTACATCAACAACATAGCTCAGGCAGTAGGAAGCTCTATCATCCATTTATATGCAGATGACAGTCTTATACTCAGCTGGCCCCTCCCCAGATTTTGTGTTAAAGGCTCTACAACAAAGCTTTCTTAGTGTCCAACAAGCTTTCTCTACCCCTAACCTTGTTCTGAACACCTCCAAAACAAAGAGCATGTGGTTTGGTAAGAAGAATGCCTCTTTCCCCACCGGTGTGATTACTATCTCAGAGGGTTTAGAGCTTGAGGTAGTCACCTCATACAAGTACTTGGGAGTACGGCTAGACAGTGTGCTGTCCTTCTCTCAGCACATATCACAGTTGCAGGCTAAAGTTAAATCTAGACTTGAGTTTCCTCTATCGTAATTGCTCCTCTTTCACGCCAGCTGCCAAACTAACCCTGATTCAGATGTCCATACTACCCATGCTAGATTTTGGAGAAAAGATGCTCTCGAGCGGCGAGATGTTCTTTACCATTCGGCCATCAGATTTGCCACCAATACTCCTTATAGGACACATCACTGCACACTATACTCCTCTGTAAACTGGTCATCTCTGTATACCCGTCGCAAGACCCACTGGTTGATGCTTATTTATAAAACCCTCTTAGGCCTCACTCCCCCTATCTGAGATATCTACTTCAGTCCTCATTCACCACATACAACATCCGTTCTGCCAGTAAACACCTGTTCTGCCAGTAAACACCTGTTCTGCCAGTAAACACCTGTTCTGCCAGTAAACACCTGTTCTGCCAGTAAACACCTGTTCTGCCACTCAAAATGGACAGTTTTATCTCAATCTCTTCATTCAAAGTCTTACTGACAGTACTTCACTCTTACTGACAGTTGTGGCTGCTTTGTGTGATGTATTGTTGTCTCTACCTTCTTGCCCTTTGTGCTGTTGTCTGTGCCCAATATAATTTGTACAATGTTTATGCTGCTACCATGTTGTGTTGCTACCATGTGGTTGTTATGTTGTGTTGCTGCCTTGCTATGCTGTCGTCTTAGGTCTCTCTTTATGTTGTGGTGTCTCTCTTGTTGTGATGTGTGTTTTGTCCTATATTTATATTGTATTTATTTATTTTTTTAATCCCAAACCCCCGTCCCCGCAGGAGGCCTTTTGCCTTTCAGTAGGCCTTCATTGTAAATAAATAATTTGTTCTTAATTGACTGACTTGCCTAGTTAAATAAAGGTAAAATAAATAAACAAAAGCCTCATATATGGGCTTAAAGGAAATGTTTTCCAACCTATTAGTACCTTGTCAAAGGAGTCCGACTCAGGTGAACTGATGTCTGAGTGAGGGGGAATAATTCCAGGGAAGTCCAATAAATTCCCTGCTTTTCCAGAAATCCTGGTTGGAGGGATGCAGATGTCCTGCTTATTCTCCTCTGATAATGGAAATCCTTCAACCGGGATTTGGGGGAAAACAAGGGGATTTCTTGAACGTTCCCAGAGTTTTGCAACCATATGTCTGAGTAATTTTCCAAATTTGAAACACAGCGACTACAATCATTCCTTTAATATCAGTAAGGTCAGTATGTCGTAATGGCAGTATATCAGTAATGTCAGTATATCAGTAATGTCAGTATATCAGTAATGTCAGTATATCAGTAATGTCAGTATATCAGTAATGTCAGTATGTCAGTAATGTCAGTAATGTCAGTATGTCAGTATGTCAGTGTGTCAGAAATGTCAGTATGTCAGTAATGTCAGTAATGTCAGTATGTCAGTAATGTCAGTATGTCAACCATAGTTTTGCAACCATATGTCTGAGTAATTTTCCAAATATGAAACACAGCGACTACAATCATTCCTTTAATGTCAGTAAGGTCAGTATGTCAACCATAGTTTTGCAACCATATGTCTGAGTAATTTTCCAAATATGAAACACAGCGACTACAATCATTCCTTTAATGTCAGTAAGGTCAGTATGTCAACCATAGTTTTGCAACCATATGTCTGAGTAATTTTCCAAATATGAAACACAGCGACTACAATCATTCCTTTAATGTCAGTAAGGTCAGTATGTCGTAATGGCAGTATATCAGTAATGTCAGTATATCAGTAATGTCAGTATGTCAGTAATGTCAGTAATGTCAGTATGTCAGTATGTCAGTGTGTCAGTAATGTCAGTATGTCAGTTATGCCAGTGTGTCAGTAATGTCAGTATGTCAGTAATGTCAGTATGTCAACCATAGTTTTGCAACCATATGTCTGAGTAATTTTCCAAATTTGAAACACAGCGACTACAATCATTCCTTTAATGTCAGTAAGGTCAGTATGTCGTAATGGCAGTATATCAGTAATGTCAGTATATCAGTAATGTCAGTATATCAGTAATGTCAGTACTGTCAGTATATCAGTAATGTCAGTAATGTCAGTAATGTCAGTAATGTCAGTATGTCAGTAATGTCAGTAATGTCAGTATGTCAGTAATGTCAGTAATGCCAGTATGTCAGTATGTCAGTATGTCAGTAATGTCAGTAATGTCAGTATGTCAGTAATGTCAGTAATGTCAGTAATGTCAGTATGTCAGTAATGTCAGTAATGTCAGTACTGTCAGTATGTCATTAATGTCAGTAATGTCAGTAATGTCAGTATGTCAGTAATGTTAGTAATGTCAGTAATGTCAGTAATGTCAGTATGTCAGTAATGTCAGTATGTCAGTATGTCAGTAATGTTAGTAATGTCAGTATGTCAGTAATGTCAGTATGTCAGTATGTCAGTATGTCAGTAATGTCAGTATGTCAGTATGTCAGTAATGTTAGTAATGTCAGTAATGTCAGTATGTCAGCATGTCAGTAATGTCAGTAATGTCAGTATGTCAGTATGTCAGTAATGTCAGTATGTCAGTATGTCAGTAATGTCAGTATGTCAGTAATGTCAGTAATGTCAGTATGTCAGTATGTCAGTGTGTCAGTAATGTCAGTAATGTCAGTAATGTCAGTGTGTCAGTAATGTCAGTAATGTCAGTATGTCATTAATGTCAGTATGTCAGTATGTCAGTAATGTCAGTAATGTCAGTATATCAGTAATGTCAGTAATGTCAGTATGTCAGTAATGTCAGTATGTCAGTATGTCAGTTGTCAGTAATGTCAGTAATGTCAGTATGTCAGTATGTCAGTAATGTTAGTAATGTCAGTATGTCAGTATGTCAGTATGTCAGTATGTCAGTATGTCAGTAATGTCAGTATATCAGTATGTCAGTAATGTCAGTAATGTCAGTATGTCAGTATGTCAGTGTGTCAGTAATGTCAGTATGTCAGTTATGTCAGTGTGTCAGTAATGTCAGTATGTCAGTAATGTCAGTATGTCAGTATGTCAGTAATGTCAGTATGTCAGTATATCAGTATGTCAGTAATGTCGGTATGTCGGTATGTCAGTATGTCAGTATGTCAGTAATGTCGGTATGTCAGTATGTCAGTATGTCAGTAATGTCAGTATGTCAGTATGTCAGTTATGTCAGTATGTCAGTATGTCAGTAATGTCAGTAATGTCAGTATGTCAGTTATGTCAGTATGTCAGTATGTCAGTAATGTCAGTATGTCAGTAATGTCAGTATGTCAGTATGTCGGTATGTCGGTATGTCAGTAATGTCAATATGTCAGTATGTCAGTATGTCAGTAATGTCAGTATGTCAGTAATGTCGGTATGTCGGTATGTCGGTATGTCAGTAATGTCAGTAATGTCAGTATGTCAGTATGTCAGTAATGTCAGTACGTCAGTATGTCAGTAATGTCAGTATGTCAGTATGTCAGTATGTCAGTTATGTCAGTATGTCAGTAATGTCAGTAATGTCAGTAATGTCAGTACGTCAGTAATGTCAGTATGTCAGTATGTCAGTATGTCAGTATGTCAGTATGTCAGTTATGTCAGTATGTCAGTAATGTCAGTAATGTCAGTAATGTCAGTACGTCAGTAATGTCAGTATGTCAGTATGTCAGTTATGTCAGTATGTCAGTAATGTCAGTAATGTCAGCAATGTCAGTACGTCAGTAATGTCAGTATGTCAGTAATGTCAGTATGTCAGTATGTCAGTATGTCAGTAATGTCAGTATGTCAATACGTCAGTAATGTCAGTAATGTCAGTATGTCAGCACGTCAGTAATGTCAGTATGTCAGTAATGTCAGTATGTCAGTATGTCAGTATGTCAGTATGTCAGTAATGTCAGTATGTCAGTACGTCAGTAATGTCAGTAATGTCAGTATGCTTCAGATCTGGAAAAAACATATAATTATCCAACGCTCATGCGCACCCACACACATTAAAAAACAAAAAGTCGAGACATAAAATTCCATCATCGTGCTCAATCGCTTAACTGCATATTCCCCCCTTCACCTCCCTCCCCTCCCTCCCATTCCCAGGATCTGTATGAACTAGTGTCCAGGCTCCAAGCAGCTCTTCCACCCCGAGACATCTCATCACATCGCTAACAGCTCCTATTGCCTTGTGATTAACACACCATAAAATAATGTGATGGCTTCAAGAAAAAGTGGGAGAGGCAGGCTGCTCAGCCAGGCCCAGTGGAAGAGGGCTGATGGTAGGATGGGAAGGTGAATAGTGTCTATAGTCTATAATTAAACCAGTCTGCACTTGATGAAAGCAGATCACACTGGCAGGCCACAGCCTTCACAGCTATTTTTTTGTTTTACGACATAATTACAGTCCAAATCAAATGAGGAGATTTTATATTAGATGAGCATGTGTCCAATGTCAACAATGACACTGACTGACCCCCTCGGGCAGAAAGAGGGAGAGAGGAAGAGCGCCAGCCAGCCGCCATGCTGCAGTAATTTACCTGCCTGTGTTTAGGTGCTCTGGGGAGGTCTGGCTGAATAAACTGGAATTACACCACATAGAAAAGGGAGGTAGAGATGGGAGGGAGATGGAGGGAGGGAGGGAAAGAGGGAATGTTTGCGTGTGTGTGTGTGTGTGTGTGTGTGTGTGTGTGTGTGTGTGTGTGTGAGAGAGAGAGAGAGAGAGCGAAAGAGAGCGAGAGAGAGAGAGAGAGAGAGAGAGAGAGAGAATGAGAGAGAGAGAGAGAGAGAATGAGGGGAGAGAGAGAGTGAGAGAGGTAGCTAGAGACAGAAAGCAATAGAAGGTAAGAAAGAGAGGGAGAGTAAATATGCAGACAAACGGTGTGGTTTTAGCAGGAAGACAAACACACACTTTGCTTGACTGTTCTTCTACAGAGAGGTGTCAGAGCGTCTTAGAGACCTCTGTCACCATGACCCGTACAGCAATCACAGGATCAACTTAATAAAGACACACGTCAGTGTTGAGCAAGAATAGATTACCACCTGTCTTCACCCTCTGAGGTTAATAGGTGTTTCATCAACAAGGTTCACTCTTCCATACACAACTTCTCAATAGGGAATGTTATGCTCGTTATGAAAGGGTAGGTGTTCAGACTTAAGTTAACTGGAGCATCTACATGTTGAACAATGGCCTCTGGTTCTTCTTTAGATAGAAGGGGATTGTATGAACAATGGGCAGTCAATTTATTTTATTTGTAGTTAAATCAAATTGTTGATCATAACTGTTTGTGAAATGTGCAACTTTGAATACCAGGCGACATCTTTCTCCAGTGAATGAAACAGAAACAACCTCCCACTGAGTTGGTATGGAAGTGTTTTTTTCTCTCCGAATAAGTAAGTATGTATTTCCTTTACTTCAATGTACGGTCGATTCAACCACAGAGTCATTGTTCCTCTCTGGGTCAGAACTCCCTGAGGGGATAGAATCCTCTGATTCTAGAATACCACAGCTGTCATGTGACCACACTTCTCAGAGTTTCCTGACCACCCTTCTAAAAAGCCCTCTCTCTCTTTCCTTCTTTTTCTTGGTTCATCTCTCCATCCCTGCCTTTCTCTCTCACAGTTCTGCCCTCTCTCTGTCTCTGCCTCCATCCCTCTCTCTGGTTCTCAGGGGCTGCACAGCTGGAGTGGATTTGCTCTGGTCGCAGTCTTCACCTCTCTAGCGCGGTGCAACCTAGCGCAGACTACCCTGCCCGTTCGGGCGGGCAGCGCCAACATTTGATTGGCCACCGGTCAGAGTCAGGAACAGTAGATTAGTAACTGGATACAGACAGCAGGATCCATGGGGGCCCGGTCAGCCAGAGGAAAGAGGGTTCTTTGTGACGGCTCTGTGTGGTCGAGACCTGGACCACAACCCCTACTGCCACCCTGTTTAGTAGAAGACGTGGTTTTACTAAGACCAGTGATTTCAGAGTTCACTCTCTCTGTGACTGCCTGTCCCTGTCTCTCTATGTGACCAAATCACCTCCCAGCCCTTTTGGTTAAGGGAGAATGAGAGACCTCCTTACTGCTGTCACTGTATCCCACTTTTTTCCCAGGGCATCAGATACTTGGAGACAAAGACAGGCTTTGGAAAAAGACAGTGGGGCCTTACATTACATCTGTTAAGATGACTTAAAGGGAAGTGTAATGGCATGTCATTTGTGAACTATGACATTGGCTAGCTGCTGGTATTGGCTAGGAGAGCTGTGGTGACCAGTAGTAGCTAGGAGAGCTGTGGTGACCAGTAGTGGCTAGGAGAGCTGTGGTGGCCAGAAGTGGCTAGGAGAGCTGTGGTGACCAGTAGTGGCTAGGAGAGCTGTGGTGGCTAGGAGAGCTGTGGTGACCAGTAGTGGCTAGGAGAGCTGTGGTGACCAGTAGTAGCTAGGAGAGCTGTGGTGGCCAGAAGTGGCTAGGAGAGCTGTGGTGGCTAGTAGTGGCTAGGAGAGCTGTGGTGGCCAGAAGTGGCTAGGAAAGCTGTGGTGGCTAGTAGTGGCTAGGAGAGCTGTGGTGGCTAGTAGTGGCTAGGAGAGCTGTGGTGGCCAGCAGTGGCTAGGAGAGCTGTGGTGACCAGTAGTGGCTAGGAGAGCTGTGGTGGCTAGGAGAGCTGTGGTGACCAGTAGTGGCTAGGAGAGCTGTGGTGACCAGTAGTGGCTAGGAGAGCTGTGGTGACCAGTAGTGGCTAGGAGAGCTGTGGTGGCTAGGAGAGCTGTGGTGACCAGTAGTGGCTAGGAGAGCTGTGGTGACCAGTAGTGGCTAGGAGAGCTGTGGTGACCAGTAGTGGCTAGGAGAGCTGTGGTGGCTAGTAGTGGCTAGGAGAGCTGTGGTGGCCAGCAGTGGCTAGGAGAGCTGTGGTGGCCAGCAGTGGCTAGGAGAACTGTGGTGGCCAGTAGAGGCTAGGAGAGCTGTGGTGGCTAGTAGTGGCTAGGAGAGCTGTGGTGGCCAGCAGTGGCTAGGAGAGCTGTGGTGACCAGTAGTGGCTAGGAGAGCTGTGGTGGCTAGGAGAGCTGTGGTGACCAGTAGTGGCTAGGAGAGCTGTGGTGACCAGTAGTGGCTAGGAGAGCTGTGGTGACCAGTAGTGGCTAGGAGAGCTGTGGTGGCTAGGAGAGCTGTGGTGGCTAGGAGAGCTGTGGTGACAAGTAGTGGCTAGGAGAGCTGTGGTGGCCAGAAGTGGCTAGGAGAGCTGTGGTGGCTAGGAGAGCTGTGGTGACCAGTAGTGGCTAGGAGAGCTGTGGTGGCAAGGAGAGCTGTGGTGACCAGTAGTGGCTAGGAGAGCTGTGGTGGCTAGGAGAGCTGTGGTGACAAGTAGTGGCTAGGAGAGCTGTGGTGGCTAGGAGAGCTGTGGTGACAAGTAGTGGCTAGGAGAGCTGTGGTGGCTAGGAGAGCTGTGGTGACAATTTAGTGGCTAGGAGAGCTGTGGTGGCCAGAAGTGGCTAGGAGAGCTGTGGTGGCCAGTATTGGCTAGGAGAGCTGTGGTGGCCAGAAGTGGCTAGGAGTGCTGTGGTGGCCAGCAGTACTCAGTGTGGACACATCCATGTGGCCTTTGATGATTACAGTATGACAGCTTTGAAACCTGCAGGGTTAAACCTGTGATGGGAACCATGAGAATGGAATGGAATGTACTTCATGTTAGACGTCAGTCCTCTGCTCTGCTGTCCAGAAGCTAGAAGCCTGCAGCGACGGAACGATGCACAACATGGCACACAGTGGAGAATCTAAAAACGCACCCTTCCATTCAGCAGAAAGATTTGTGAATTGGCAAAATTATAGCAATAGTTATATAGAGTACAGGTGATTTGTGGTCTACCCTAAAGAGACAACAAACTTTCTAGGGGAAATGCACAGTTTACATTGGTCTTGAGTGGCAAAAGGTTGTGATTGTACAAGACAGTAAAGCTGCTTCCCTCCCTGCTTTTCTGCTTCCTGCTTTTCTGCCTCCTGCTTTTCTGCTTCCTGCTTTTCTGCTTCCCTCTCTGCTTTTCTGCTTCCTGCTTTCCTGCTTCCTGCTTTTCTGCTTCCCTCCTTGCTTTTCTTTCTAAATAAAATCACATTGTATTGGTCACACACACATGGTTAGCAGATGTTAATGTGAATGTAGCTAAATGCTTCTAGTTCCAATATCTAACAAGTGAACAGTTGAAGTTGGAAGTTTACATACACTTAGGTTGGAATCATTAAAACTCATTTTTCAACCACTCCACAAATTTCGTGTTAACAAACTATAGTTTTGGCAAGTCTGTTAGGACATCTACTTTGTGCGTTGACACAAGTCATTTTTCCAACAATTGTTTACCGACAGATTATTTAACTTATAATTCACATTGACTCATAATTTGAGTCAATTGGAGGTGTACCTGTGGATGTATTTCAAGGCCTACCTTCAAACTCAGTGCCTCTTTGCTTGACGTTATGGGAAAATTAAAAGAAATCAGCCAAGACCTCAGAAAAACCATTGTAGACCTCCACAAGTCTGGTTCATCGTTGGGAGCAATTTCCAGACACCTGAAGGTACCACATTCATCTGTACAAACAATAGTATGCAAGTATAAACACCATGGGACCACGCAGCTGTCATACCGCTCTAGAAGGAGATGCATTCTGTCTTCTAGAGATGAACGTACTTTGGTGAGAAAAGTGCAAATCAATCCCAGAACAACAGCAAAGGACCTTGTGAAGATGCTGGAGGAAACAGGTTCAAATGTATCTATATCCACAGTAAAAACAAGTCCTATTTCGACGTAACCTGAACGGCCGCTCAGCAAGGAAGAAGCCACTGCTCCAAAACCGCCATAAAAATGGTTTGCAACTGCACACGAGGACAAAGATCGTACTGTTTGGAGAAATGTCCTCTGGTCTTATGAAACAAAAATAGAACTGTTTGGCCATAATGACCATCATTATGTTTGAAGGAAAAAGGGGGATGCTCGCAAGCCGAAGAGCACCATCCCAAACGTGAAGCACGGGGGTGGCAGCACAATGTTGTGGGGGTGCTTTGCTGCAGGAGGGACTGGTGCACTTCACAAAACAGATGGCATCACGAGGGAGGAAACTTATGTGGATATATTGAAGCAACATCTCAAGACATCAATCAGGAAGTTAAAGCTTGGTCGCAAATGGGTCTTCCAAATGGACAATGACCCCAAGCATACTTTCAATGTTTGGTAAATGGCTTAAGGACAACAAATTCAAGGTGTTTGAGTGGTCATCACAAAGCCCTGACCTCCATCCTATAGACAATTTGTAGAAACGTGTGCGAGCAGTAAGCCTACAAACTTGATACAGTTCCACCAGCTCTGTCAGGAGAAATGGGCCAAAATTCATCCAACTTATTGTGGGAAGCTTGTGGAAGGCTACCTGAAACGTTTGACGCAAGTTAAACAATTTAAAGGCAATGCTACCAAATACTAATTGAGTGTATGTAAACTTCTGACCCACTGGGAATGTGATGAAATAAATAAAAGCTGAAGGAAATCATCCTCTCAAATGTTATTCTGACATTTCAAATTCTTAAAATAATGTGGTGATCCTAACTGACCTAAAACAGGGAATTTTACCAGGATTAAATGTCAGGAAATGTGAAAAACTGAGTTTAAATGTATTTGGCTAAGGTGTATGTAGACTTCCGACTTCAACTGTATGTGCATATAAATATATGGATGAGCGATGGACAAGCGGCATAGGCAACGTACAATTGATGATAAAAAATACAGTATCTACATATCATATGAGTAATGTAAGATATGTAATCATTATTAAAGCGTCATTATTTAGAGTGGCATTGTATAAAGAGACTAGTGATTCATTTATTAAAGAGGCCAGTGATTGGGTCTCAATGTAGGCAGCAGCCTCTCTGAGTTAGTGATTGGGTCTCAATGTAGGCAGCAGCCTCTCTGAGTTAGCGATTGGCTCTCAATGTAGGCAGCAGCCTCTCTGAGTTAGCGATTGGGTCTCAATGTAGGCAGCAGCCTCTCTGAGTTAGTGGTGGCTGTTTAACAGTCTGATGGCCTTGAGACAGAAGCTGTTTTTCAGTCTCTCGGTCCCAGCTTTGATGCACATGTACTGACCTCGCCTTCTGGATGATAGCGGTGTGAACAGGCAGTGGCTCGGGTGGTTTTTCTCTCTCTGTGTCTGTTGCCCTGGGGGCCCAGGCGAGGACAGGCTTGACAACTACTGGCCTGATATCAAGACTCGCCTGGGGGGGTGGGGGGTCCAAAGCAACCAAGACCCTGGAAACTGAAATGGAAGTGAACGCTCATAGTAGATAGATTCTTACAATGCGATAATGTAATAAATTCTGTGTCTGAGAGAAGTCTTGGGCCTCTATTGTGTTAGTGCTATCTGGAACTGTCTGGGATTAGGCCTTAAATTATGATTGAACAGAGCCTATAGCTAGAATCTGCGTCTCTCTCACGTCGCCATAGCAGTCTGCATTGTCATAGGTTGAGTTAGTACTTCCCCATTTCAAAACGTTTTATCCCTGAACATTACCCCGCTAACACCTGAATGTCATGTGGCGTAAGATGTGGAAGACAGTCAACCTAAAACACACAGTGTCCATCATATTTCAAAGAGAAGGACTGCCATTATTCACAATAAAGACTCCTATAAGGCAGTGGCAGACATGGCTCATGTCTCGGTTATGTCTTCTCTAAAATACGTTTTTGAAGAAGGGATAAGAAGTTGGGAAGGATGTCTGGTCGGCGGCCCCTTCATGTCTCAAGTACAGGGGAATGAAAAGAGGAGAGACCTGAAGCGTTGGTGGGTCAGTATCATAACGTTTGTTCCTCTGTGTTTTGACAGGTGTAGATTGAGTGGGCTCTGTACCAGACTATAGTTGCCATTTTCTCCTGTGGGTCATCTTTGGTGTTTTACCTCAGCAGTGCCTTAAACACTTTTAGGACTTTTTAAAAAGAATGGTAGTGTAAGGTGTGTGAAAGGAAGATGGGCAATCCCAGAAATATATCATTACTGACAGCAAATATTTATTGAAAATAAGAGTTTTAAGAGTGACTTCATGAAGTATTCATGGCCCTTGACTTATTCCATATTTTGATGTGTTACAGACTGCATTCAACATTTATTAAATATATATTTTTCGTCACCCATCTACACACAATACCCCATAATGACGAATTGTAAAAACATGTTTTTAGACATTTTTGCAAATGTATATAAAATTAAATACAGAAAAATCTCATTCACATAAGTATTCACACCCCTGAGTCAATACATGCTAGAATCACCTTTGGAAGCAATTAAAGCTATGAGTCTTTCTGGAAATGTCTCTAAGAGCTTTGCACTTAATTAAACTCTCCTTCCAGACTCATATTAAACATCTCCAATCCAAAATCAAATCTAGAATCGGCATTCTATTTCGCAACAAAGCCTCCTTCACTCACGCAGCCAAACTTACCCTCGTAAAACTGACTATCCTACCGATCCTCGACCTCTTCCAACACTCTACTCAGCAAACTGGATACAGTCCATCACAGTGCCATCCGTTTTGTTACCAAATCACCTTATACCACCCACCACTGCGACCTGTATGCTCTAGTTGGCTGGCCCTCGCTACATATTCGTTGTCAGACCAACTGGCACCAACTGGCATAAGTCTATGCTAGGTAAAGCTCCGCCTTATCTCAGTTCACTGGTCACGATAACAACACCCACCCGTAGCACACGTTCCAGCAGGTATATCTCACGGATCATTCCCAAACCCAACACCTCATTTGGTCTCCTTTCCTTCCAGTTCTCTGCTGCCAGTGACTGGAACGAATTGCAAAAATCGCTGAAGTTGGAGACTTTTATTTCCCTCACCAACTTTAGACATCAGCTATCTGAGCAGCTAACCGATCGCTGCAGCTGTACATAGTCCATCTGTAAATAACCCACCCAATCTGCCTACCTCATCCCCATACTGTTTTTATTTTATTTACTTTTCTGCTCTTTTGCACACCAGTATCTCTACTTGCACATCATCATCTGCTCATCTATCACTCCAGTGTTAATCTGATAAATTGTAATTATTCGCTCCAATGGCCTATTTATTGCCGACCTCCTCATGCCTTTTGCACACACTGTATATAGACTTTCTTTTTTTCTACGGTGTCATTGACTTGTTTATTGTGTTATTGGCTCTTTAATTGTTTATTCCATGTGTAACTCTGTGTTGTTGTCTGTGTCACACTGCTTTGCTTTATCTTGGCCAGGTCGCAGTTGCAAATGAGAACTTGATCTCAACTGGTCTACCTGGTTAAATAAAGGTGTTCTCAACTGGCCTACCTGGTTAAATAAAGGTGTTCTCAACTGGCCTACCTGGTTAAATAAAGGTGTTCTCAACTAACCTACCTGGTTAAATAAAGGCGATATAAAAAATATTTTAAAAAAACCTGGATTGTACAATATCATTTTTTTTCTAAATTGTTCAAGCTCTATCAAATGAGTTGTTGATCATTGCTAGACAATGATTTTCAGGTCTTGCAATAGATTTTCAAGTAGATTTAAGTCAAAACTTCACCACTCAGTTCCTGTCTTCTTGGTAAGCACCTCCAGTGGAGACTTGGCCTTGTGTTTTAGATTATTGTCCTGCTTGAAGGTGAATTCATCTCCCAGTGTCTAGTGGACAGCAATGCTTAGTTCCATTCTGTTTCTTTTTTATTCTGAAAAACTCCACAGTCCTTAACGATTACAATCAAATAAAATTGTACTTGTCACAGGCGCTGAATACAACAGGTGTAGGTAGACCTTACAGTGAAATGCTTACTTACAAGCCCTTAATACAACAGGTGTAGGTAGACCTTACAGTGAAATGCTTACTTACAAGCCCTTAACCAACAATGCAGTTTCAGAAAAATACAAAA
Organism: Oncorhynchus clarkii lewisi; assembly: GCF_045791955.1. NCBI lineage: Eukaryota > Metazoa > Chordata > Actinopteri > Salmoniformes > Salmonidae > Oncorhynchus > Oncorhynchus clarkii. The sequence goes on from NC_092150.1 coordinate 84,970,478, forward strand.
AAAGTAAGAAATAAAGTAGAGCAGCAGCAGTAAAATAACAATAGTGAGGCTATATACAGGGTATTACGGTACAGAGTCAATGTGGAGGCTATATACAGGGTATTACGGTACAGAGTCAATGTGGAGGCTATATACAGGGTATTACGGTACAGAGTCAATGTGGAGGCTATATACAGGGTATTACGGTACAGAGTCAATGTGGAGGCTATATACAGGGTATTACGGTACAGAGTCAATGTGGAGGCTATATACAGGGTATTACGGTACAGAGTCAATGTGGAGGCTATATACAGGGTATTACGGTACAGAGTCAATGTGGAGGCTAAATACAGGGTATTACGGTACAGAGTCAATGTGGAGGCTATATACAGGGTATTACGGTACAGAGTCAATGTGGAGGCTACATACAGGGGCTATCGGTACAGAGCCAATGTGGAGGCTATATACAGGGGCTATCGGTACAGAGCCAATGTGGAGGCTATATACAGGGGCTATCGGTACAGAGTCAATGTGGAGGCTATATACAGGGGCTATCGGTACAGAGTCAATGTGCGGGGGCACCGGTTAGTCGAGGGAATTGAGGTAATATGTACGTGCAGGTAGAGTTATGAAAGTGACTATGCATAGATAGTAACAGAGAGTAGCAGCAGAGTAAAAGAGGGGGGGGGGGGGCAATGCAAATAGTCTGGGTAACAATCTGCTTAGATATTTAGGAGTCTTATGGCTTGGGGGTAGAAGTTGTTTAGAAGCCTCTAGGACATGGGTGTCAAACTCTGGCCCGTGGGCCAAATTTGGCCCGCGGGGTAATTATATTTGGCCCGCGAGACAATACCAAATTACTACTAAAGCTGGCCCGCCGGTATTATACAGTGCATTCACCACTAATACTACGAATCCCATAATGCTCTGCTGTTTTCGCGCGCCAATCAGGACAGGACCCAGAAACGCTCTCTCCTCTGTGACAGTAGTCATAGCAACATAGACGCTACAACTGTCAGCGAGCTAACCCTTCCCAAAAATGGCGAAAAGAAAGGCAGAAAACAGGAGCTTTCTGGACAAGTGGGAGGCAGAATATCTGTTTACATATGTAAAAGACAAACCTGTTTGTCTTGTTTGTGGAGTCAACGTGGCTGTAAGTAAGGAGTACAACATTAGACGACACTATGAAACGAAACACCATGACAAATACAAGGACCTGGACATGACTCAAAGGAGCCAGAAAGTAGAGGAGATGAAAATAAGTTTGGTTTCACAACAGAATATGTTTAAAAAAGCCACATCACAAAGCGAGGCTGCTGTAAAGGCTAGTTATATAGTGGCAGCAGAGATCGCAAAATCAGCCCGGCCCTTTAATGAGGGAGAGTTCATGAAAAAGTGCATGATGAAGGTTTGTGACCTTGTATGCCCAGAGAAAAAACAAGCATTTTCAAACGTGAGCCTGAGCAGGAACACAGTAGCTGATCGCACATGTGATCTTGCCACCAATCTGTATGACCAGCTGATGGAAAAGGGAAAAGATTTTGTTGCGTTCTCCCTCGCTGTGGATGAGAGCTGCGACGCATCTGATACTGCTCAGCTGTCAGTCTTCATCCGTGGAGTGGACTCAAATCTGTGTGTTACGGAGGAGCTATTAGGATTCAAATCAATGCATGGCACAACCACAGGAAAGGAAATCTTTGAGGAGGTTTCCAAATGTGTAACTGAAATAAAGCTGCTGTGGGATAAACTCGTTGGATTAACGACAGATGGTGCGCCAGCGATGTGCGGTAAAAAGAGTGGACTGGTGGGCATGGTTCGGGAGAAGATGCGGGAAGAGAACTGTGCAGGTGAGCTAACTGTTTACCACTGCATCATACATCAGGAAGCACTGTGTGCCAAAGCCCTAAAGATGGAACATGTTATGACCACAGTAACACAGGTAGTTAACTTTATAAGAGCCAAAGGTCTAAATCACCGGCAGTTTAAATCTTTTCTGGAGGAGTGTGGTTCGGAATACGCAGACGTGCCGTATCACACAGAGGTGAGATGGCTAAGCAGAGGAAAAGTACTGAACAGATGTTTCGAGCTGCGTGAGGAAATATGTCAATTCCTGGAAACCAAAGGGAAGGATACAGCAGAGCTCCGGGAGCAAAAGTTCCTGTGTGAGCTGGCCTTTCTCTGTGACATCTCGAGCCATCTCGATGCGCTGAACCTGCAGCTTCAGGGGCGGGGGCGCATCATCACAGACATGTACGCTGCAGTGAGGGCCTTCAAAACTAAACTGTGCCTGTGGGAGAATCAGATGCTGAAACCCTTGCCATTTTCCCTGCTGCCAATCCATAAAAGCGCAGATCTCTACCGCCGTGTTCCCATGCGCACAGTTTGCTGAAAAACTAAGTGTTCTCGCCGCTGAGTTTAGCCGGCGATTTGCCGACTTCGATGCCCAGAAATGCAAGTTTGAACTGCTTAGTAATCCCTTCGCAGTTGATGTGGAAAATGCACCAACCAACATCCAAATGGAGCTGATTGAACTCCAGTGCAAAGACACGCTGAAGTCAAAGTATGATGCTGTGGGCGCTGCACAGTTTCCACGGTTCATCCCTGACACAATGCCTCAGCTCCGCACCCAAGCTGCTCAGATGCTCTCCATGTTCGGCAGCACTTATCTATGCGAGCAACTTTTCTCCTCGATGAAGATGACCAAAACAACTCACAGGAGACGTCTGACTGATGAACATCTTCGCTCGATACTGAGGATTTCTTCAGCTCAGAGCTTGAGCCCAGACATTGATGAACTAGCATCCAAGAAGAGATGCCAGGTATCTGGCTTGGGCACATCAGATTAGACTAGTGTGCAATAATTAACGTTTTCTTTATGCACTTTTTCTTGCTACAAGGCATGGGCTTGAATGGTTGATTGATTTATTATCATTTTATTTGTAAAATTATTAGCCAGTGGAAAAAGTTTATTTTGGTATTTAAATCAGAAGGCTGCAAATAGAAAAGAGACATACAATTTTTATTAAAATTTTATTTATTTAATAAATTAATGCCATTGATGTGTTTTTTCATTTGAAATTCGATTTTGCATGTCTCCACTATTAAATTATATATTGTATGGTAATAAGCGATGCTTCTTCCATATTCAATGTTAAAGCAAAACTTGTTTGGGTCCATATTAAAAGGTTAATTTGTTCAATGTTGGCCCGTGACTTTGTTCAGTTTTTACATTTTGGCCCACTGGGTATTTGAGTTTGACACCCCTGCTCTAGGACCTAGTGTTCTAGTACCACTTGCCGTGCTGTAGCAGAGAGAACAGTCTATGACTAGGGTGGCTGGAGTCTTTGACAATTTTTAGGGCCTTCCCCTGACACCGCTTGGTATAGAGGTCCTGGATGACAGAAAGCTTGGCCCCAGTGATGTACTGGGCCATACGCACTAACCTCTGTAGTGCCTTGCGGTCGGAGGCCAAGCAGTTGCCATACCAGGCAGTAATGCAACCAGTCAGGATGCACTTGATGGTGCAGCTGTAGAACCTTTTAAGGATCTGAGGAACAATGCCAAATCTTTTCAGTCTCCTGAGGGGGAATATGTTTTTTCGTGTCCTCTTCATGACTGTCTTGGTGTGCTTGGACCAAGGAACTTGAAGCTCTCAACCTGCTCCACTACAGCTCCGTCGATGAGAATGGGGGCGTGCACGGTCCTCCTTTCCCTGTAGTCCACAATCATCTCCTTTGTCTTGATCACGTTGAGCGAGAGGTTGTTGTCCTGGCACCACACGGTCAGGTTTCTGACCTCCTCCCTATAGGCTGTCTCGTCGCTGTTGGTGATCAGGCCTACCACTGTTGTGTCATCAACAAAGTTAATGGTGTTGGAGTTGTGCCTGGCTGTGCAGTCATGAGTGAACAGGGAGTACAGGAGGGGACTGAGCACGCAGCCATGAGGGGCCCCCCCGTGTTGAGGATCAGCATGGCGGATGTGTTGTTACCTACCCTTACCACCTGGGGTCGGCCCGCCAGGAAGTCCAGGATCCAGTTGAAGAGGGAGGTGTTTAGTCCCAGGGTCCTTAGCTTATTGATGAGCTTTGAGAGCACGATGGTGTTGAATGCTGAGCTGTAGCCAATGAATAGCATTCTCACATAGGTGTTCCTTTTGTCCATGTGTGAAAGCGCAGTGTTGAGTGCGATAGAAATTGCATCATCTGTGGATCTGTTGGGGTGGTATGCAAATTGGAGTGGGTCTTGGGTTTCTGGGACAGTGGGGTTGATGTGAACCATGACCAGCCTTTCAAAGCACTTCATGGCTACAGATGTGAGTGCTACAGGTCGGTAGTCATTTAGGCAGGGTACCTTAGACAGGGACTATGGTGGTCTGCTTAGAACATGTTGGTATTACAGACTCAGATAGGGAGAGTTTGAAAATGTCAGTGAAGACACTTGCCAGTTGGTCAGCGGATGCTCGGAGTACATGTCCTGGTAATACGTCTGTCCCTGCAGCCTTGTGAATGTAGACCTGTTTAAAGACCTGTTTACTCACATCAGCTGCGGAGAGCGTGACCACACAGTGGTCCGGAACAGCTGATGCTCTCATGCATGCTTCAGTGGAACTTGCCTCGAAGTGAACATAGAAGTAATTAAGCTTGTTTGGTAGGCTCGTGTCACTGGGCAGCTTTCGGCTATGCTTCCCTTTATTGACTGTAATAGTTTGCAAGCCCTGCCACATCCAACGAGCATCAGAGCTGGTGTACTACGATTCAATCTTAGTCCTTGTATAGAAACATTGACTGTTTGATGGTTCGTCGGAGGGCATAGCAGGATTTCTTATAAGCTTCTGGGTTTGAGTCCCGCTCTTTGAAAGCAGCAGCTCTACCCTTTAGCTAAGTGCAGATGTTGTCTGTAATCCATGGCTTCTGGTTGGGGTGTGTACGTACAATCACTGTGGGGACGACATCTTCGATGCACTTATTGATGAAGCCAGTGACTGATGTGGTGTACTCCTCAATGCCATCTGAAGAATCCCAGAACATGTTCCAGTCTGTGATAGCAAAGCAGTCCTGTAGCTTAGCATCTGCTTCATCTGACCACTTTTTTATAGACCGAGTCACTGGTACTTCCTGCTTTAATTTTAGCTTGTATGCAGGATTCAGGAGGATATAATTGTGGTCAGGGCATGACATTAAACTATTTATCCACTTGTCCATCAGGAGGTGACTGAAAATGTTTGATGCAAGAAACCACTTCACAAAATGCATTATTATTCCCATATGATTACAGAGAATCAGACAAATGCTACCCTCTGCCTATTGGCTACTTAGCTTATACAAGCATTCGCTTCTCAAATATGCCTAGAAATGTACACATTGTGCTCTTGTCAATCACCATTGCTGACTACAAATGATCAAACTGGGCTAATAACTGGCAAAGAATATGAACAAAATTGAACACGTGGCTACATGCAGCTGACGCTTTGATGTCAAAAACAAGCGCATCTACTCACAACCGCTGATGCTGTAAACACCGTCCAGTTAAAATTAAATGAAACAGATTCAAATATGGCAATGGTCAATTTGCATTCTGGCTTACTGTACCGGTGATTGTTTATGCTGCACCGGTCTATGTAGAGTATGGGCTGAATAGTGCTTGTCAATGCAATAGGATCAAACACCGATGTGTTCTGCCCACACACCAAAGCTCAAACATCACTCAAACATCACTTAAACATCACTTAAACATCACTTAAACATCACTTAAACATCACTTAAACATCACTTAAACATCACTTAAACATCACTTAAACATCACTTAAACATCACTTAAACATCACTTAAACTACAGCCATTGCACAATGAGAATTGTTGATGTGATGAGAAGAGATGCTGGAGTGCATTTATATGTTGTAGAGGACACCCTGTAACCAATCACAGCCCGATTAGATAACGATGGACAGCTGAAGTTAATTGAGGCCCAGATCCACACCAACCATTATCCCTACCCCGTTGCCCTTGTGTGGATCTGACTGAAATTGGATATAAGGGCGTAGGGGTTGAGTTGGAGTTAGACAAGGCAAGTGAATTAACACCAGCTGGCCAGCATTGTCCAATCAGGCTGTGATTGGTTACAGGTTGTCCTCTACAACATATAAATACACGCCACAGTTATTTCTCTATACTTCACATGTTCAATTACTATTATGGCTTCTAAGTGTTGTGTAGTGTAAGTGACAGTTAATGTGATTATTTTTCTCAGTAAGTGTTGTAGTCTACATCATGTAACTGTTTGTTGTTATCTAGGGGGCTGTTCCTGGTTTTGCTGTTCTGGGATGTTCATTGCTATCCCTATCAACAAGGTAAGAACAACAATGGATTACTGTATGGAACATGTCTTGGGTAATTTCTGCTAATACTTTTTTTTATTTTTTTTACTCGCACTTAAGGTTTGAATAGTGACTTTCTAAGATGTGAAAAGTAATATGTTCTTCTCTCCTCAGCCTACAGGTTGGGCCAAGTCTACCCAGGAACTTCAACTCTATATGGTCCACCTGTCAAACCCAGCCAAATTAACACCTACACACGTTACTTCCTTAAACATGAACCCATTTCTTCTGGTTCAAGCCTCCCGGGTCCTGTTGAATCTAGGAGTTCTATTGATGGGGGCTCCAATCTTGGTATTCAGAGTTTTGCTCCCCTGAAGACTACTGCTTCCCCTTACCTTGTTCCTCAGGCTCCTGAACAGACTGGATGTCTTTCTGCTGGAGTAGCTTACCCTAGTTTTCTTCCTTTACCTCCACCGTGTCAGTCTTCACCAAGTAACTTCCAGGCAGGGGAAATCTCTCACTTAGAGAGTGTTTATGAACATGGCAACAGTCAGAGTGAGTTTGAAGACCAACGGTTCCCACTTCCTGAGGGTGCAGTTGAGGCAGGCTCGATTCCAGCCCCACTCCCTGCTACAATAGCTCCACCCCTATCCAAAGTTATTAGACTAGAACCTAGCCAGGAAGATCTTGAGGCTAATTATGGGGAGCTGTTCATCACTAGGAAGTTCCCTGCTGGCATCATCACCCATTTAAGAACCACATATAACCATGGAAATGACCAATGGAGCTCAGCTGGTTTTGTCAGCTACCGTCCTGCTCCCGTCCAATACCGACCACTATATCCTCATGCCCGCTGGCAGTGACCAGTAGAAGGTAGTTTTTGGCTTTGATTGCTGTCACTTGTTTTCTGATGTGTTGAGCAGCTGTAACAATTCCTATCTCATCCTCAGGTTCTGTGCTAACCTGGATCCTGCTGTTTCATGGCTGCGTTGATTGCTAATAAACCTACTTGAGAAATGTATATTGTTTGGGTTGGCTTATATATTTTCCTTAAGCATTGTTTGGTTCTAAACACTAGTAGGAACATTCAGTTTGTACAATATACATGTCATCATGCCTTTCCTACTCCATTGCTTTTCTACAGCCATCCTTATCTACCAAATCCAGTTGCTGAGATTTTGATTGTCCCTTGCAGAGCTCATGCCCATATTCGCTTGGTCTTCATTTTAGGAATTTCTGCCACTTAAGCCTCATTTGCTGACTTCCTAATCCGCTGTCCTTTATGTGGCTCTACAGTGTTCGTTTCAACATGACCAGGGCTTGTCAGTGGTAACATGGCTGTTTCAGGCCATAGGACACCAGCTGCAGACACTTCTCTCGCTCAATCAAAATCTTTTATGAAGCCCTTTCAAATTTCACACTTGTCACAATGCTATACAGATACCCAGCCTAAAATCATTGAGAGCTGGGGGGGGTGGGGCAGACTCGGAGGGGTGTTCAGACTTTAGGATGTGTCTGGTAAATGACCATGGACTTCAGTGTGGTGCCAGGACAACATCTCACTTGACTTCAGTAAGACCAATTATCTGATGGTAGCCAGGAAGAGGGAATGCCCACATCAACAGGGCTTTAGTGGCGTGGGTTGAGGTTAAAGTATCCTGGCATCACTAAGCACTAAATGTGGTCAGCAGCATTTCATCCCCCTCAGGTGACTGAAAAGATTTGCCATAGGCCCCAGTATTCTTAAAGTTCTACAGCTGCACTATTGAGAGCTGCATTACTGCTTGGTATGGCTAGAGGGTGATGTGGCTGGCCCAGGACATCGCTGGGGACGAGCTCCCTGCAATCAGGACCTCTGGGGTATAAGGAAGGTCTGAAATTGTGATAGACTTCAGCCTCCCAAACCATAGACTGTTCACTCTGCAAATGGTATTGGACCACTGCCCCCCCCCAAATCACCCGCACACAACTACATAACAGTGTTTCCCAAAATTGGTCCTTGGGTGTGTGTTTTTTTGCCCAAATGCTACACAGCTGATTCAAATGATCAAAGTTTGAGTTGATTATTTGAATCGGCTGTGTAGTTTTAGGGCAGAAAATAAAAGCTCCCCTTGTAGTCCTGAGTGAGTTTGGGGAAACCCTGAAACATACTGACACAACACACTCAGTTTCATTATGCTGTAATTTAATGTACTCGTATCTATTCTGATGCCTGGTCACTTTACCCTTCTTGTACATATCTACCTCATACCCCTGTACATTGATCTGGTACTCCCTGTATATAGCTATTACCCCTGCACATTGATCTGGTACTCCCTGTATATAGCTATTACCCCTGCACATTGATCTGGTACTCTCTGTATATAGCTATTACCCCTGCACATTGATCTGGTACTCTCTGTATATAGCTATTACCCCTGCACATTGATCTGGTACTGGTACTCTCTGTATATAGCTATTACCCCTGCACATTGATCTGGTACTCCCTGTATATAGCTATTACCCCTGCACATTGATCTGGTACTCCCTGTATATAGCTATTACCCCTGCACATTGATCTGGTACTCCCTGTATATAGCTATTACCCCTGCACATTGATCTGGTACTCTCTGTATATAGCTATTACCCCTGCACATTGATCTGGTACTGGTACTCTCTGTATATAGCTATTACCCCTGCACATTGATCTGGTACTCCCTGTATATAGCTATTACCCCTGCACATTGATCTGGTACTCCCTGTATATAGCTATTACCCCTGCACATTGATCTGGTACTCCCTGTATATAGCTATTACCCCTGCACATTGATCTGGTACTCCCTGTATATAGCTATTACCCCTGCACATTGATCTGGTACTCCCTGTATATAGCTATTACCCCTGCACATTGATCTGGTACTCTCTGTATATAGCTATTACCCCTGCACATTGATCTGGTACTCCCTGTATATAGCTATTACCCCTGCACATTGATCTGGTACTCCCTGTATATAGCTATTACCCCTGCACATTGATCTGGTACTCCCTGTATATAGCTATTACCCCTGCACATTGATCTGGTACTCCCTGTATATAGCTATTACTCCTGCACATTGATCTGGTACTCCCTGTATATAGCTATTACCCCTGCACATTGATCTGGTACTCCCTGTATATAGCTATTACCCCTGCACATTGATCTGGTACTCCCTGTATATAGCTATTACCCCTGCACATTGATCTGGTACTGGTACTCTCTGTATATAGCTATTACCCCTGCACATTGATCTGGTACTGGTACTCCCTGTATATAGCTATTACCCCTGCACATTGATCTGGTACTCCCTGTATATAGCTATTACTCCTGCACATTGATATGGTACTCCCTGTATATAGCTATTACTCCTGCACATTGATCTGGTACTGTTACTCTCTGTATATAGCTATTACCCCTGCACATTGATCTGGTACTCTCTGTATATAGCTATTACCCCTGCACATTGATCTGGTACTCCCTGTATATAGCTATTACCCCTGCACATTGATCTGGTACTCCCTGTTTATAGCTATTACCCCTGGACATTGATCTGGTACTGGTACTCCCTGTATATAGCTATTACCCCTGCACATTGATCTGGTACTGGTACTCCCTGTATATAGCTATTACCCCTGCACATTGATCTGGTACTCCCTGTATATAGCTATTACCCCTGCACATTGATCTGGTACTGGTACTCTCTGTATATAGCTATTACCCCTGCACATTGATCTGGCACTCTCTGTATATAGCTAAGTCCGCCAGCTGACAAGGTACAAATTGGTTGTTCTGCCCCTGAACAAGGCCGTTAACCCATTGTTCCCAGGTCGTCAGTGTAAATCAGAATTTATTCTTAACTGACTTGCCTGGTTAAATAAAGGTAAAATAAATACAAATTATGACTGAGCGATCAAGTATTCCACATGGCTGATTATGCTTTGGCTCCACGGGACTTTTAGCAGTTACCGATTGTCGGCGATTTTTATAAGAAGTCATAAGTCATATTTTAGAAAACATCAGGCAATGTCACAAACAGCCAGAGGTAGCCGTGCCGGTGACACACCGACACACACACCGACACCGACACGCACGCACGCACATAAAACCAAATGCTGCCACTAAAATTTACATGGTGCTCAGAAATGGATTAGTGAACATCACTTGGCAATCTGTTCATGGGACCTTAATTGGATTTTAATACCGCCTCTGATCTTGTTTTCTAATTAACGTCGGTAGCTGCCAACCAAGCAGAACCGTGCAACCAGCAACACCTTTGATCCCGGCCATATGGAGCTCCTCCAAACGCCAGGGCCGTAAAAATACCCCCTCACCTCGAGTCCTCTGTGTGGGCGAATAGAAACAGGCCTGGTGAGGAGGAAAGAGGAAGGGTGGTAGAGTGAGAGGGTAGAGGGAAGAGAGGGTAGAGGGAGGGGGTGGTAGGGATGAGAGTGTAGAGGGAAGGGGTGGTAGGGATGAGAGGGTAGAGGGAGGGGGTGGTAGGGATGAGAGGGTAGAGGGAAGAGAGGGTGGCAGGGAAGAGAGGGAAGCAGGTGGTAGGGAAGAGAGGGAAGAAGGGAGGGGGAGAGGGTGGTAGGGATGAGAGGGTAGAGAATGGGGTGATAGGGATGAGAGGGTAGAGAATGGGGTGATAGGGATGAGAGGGTAGAGGGGTGGTAGGGAAGAGAGGGAGGGGTGGTAAGGAAGAGAGGGTAGAGGGGGGGTGGTAGGGAAGAGAGGGTAGAGGGGGGTGGTAGGGAAGAGAGGGTAGAGAGGGGGGTGGTAGGGAAGAGAGGGTAGATGGGGGTTGTAGGGAAGAGAAGGTAGAGGGGGGTGGTAGGGAAGAGAGGGACAGGGAGAGGTTATTAGGGAAGAAAGGGGTTGGAGAGGGAGGGGTTAGAAAGGGAGGGGTTAGAGAGAGAGGGGGTGGAGAGGGAGGGGTTAGAGAGAGAGGGGGTGGAGAGGGAGGGGGAGAAAGAGGGAGAGAGGGGGTGGAGAGTGAGGCAGAAGTAGCATGTCAACCAACGCATGCCTTCTGTGTTTTTTCCATCCACAGTTTTTATGCAGTATAACAAAAACCACGACAGCTGTGATGGAAAGAGGAAGTGTTGGTACAATTTCATGAACGGCCACAGTTCATTTGTTAATTTGACATGGTGGAATCTTTTTGTGTCAGTAAAATGTATTATGCAAGAAATTGCAGTGGAAACGCCTTTAAGCGCAAATATTTACATAATAGCCATTATGTCGAAGTCACATGATGAGGGCAGCAGGTAGTCTAGTGGTTAGAGCGTTGGACTAGTAGCTGAAAGGTTGCAAGATCGAATCGCGGGGCTGACAAGGTACAACTCTGTCGTTCTGCCCCTGAACAAGGCAGTTAACCAACTTCCTAGGCCGTCTTTGTAAATAAGAATTTGTTCATAACTGACTTGCCTAGTTAAATAAAAGTTAAAAAAATAGATGTAAAAAATGTGGATGAACTTGAAAGCGATGCTACTTTCCAATAAATATTCTGATGATCGATATTTGACAAATACAAACATTCGCGTTCTTATCCATAATAATCTCATCATGTAGACTATTATTTACTTATTTTAGATACTGTATCTGCAAGCTGTTGACTAGACTGCACCAGAGTAGGCATATTTGCTATTTAAAGCAACAGTTTTTATGACAAAAGTATTGGTAGAGTTAAAAATGCAATGGAAACACTTTAACCTTTAGATTTTTATTTGGTACATGAAAACTTAAGCAAAAAAGTACATTTTGTGTGCACTTTGTCATCAAGCACAGATTTTCATCTGCAACAAGTTTGGTGGAACCACTGGCGGGGAAATGTGCATATTTTCTTGGTGGATTTTTGAATATGTGAAATGAAAATCTGTCGCGAATTAGATGGAAATCTAGCTAGTGATTATTTTCTCTCATGATCATAGATAATGAAAGCATAAGGGGGAGGGGACCATACACAACAACTCCCTCCTCTCCTCCTCTTACTTCAGGGAAATGTCAATAACTTTTTCTAATCTATTTATTTCTCCCATCGTGTCCCAAATGGCACCCAATCCCCTGGAAAAATGTAGTGCACTATAAACGGAATAGGGAGCCAGTTGGTGTCCTTTTGTCTTTCCTTCCACACTCCCCCTTTCCTTCCACACTTCGTTAATTATCAAGGCCTTGTCCATAAATATTTGTATCTATCTACCTAGCCTACAGCACTGCTCGATACACTGAGTGTACAAAACATTAAGAACACCTTCCTAATATTGAGTTGCTCTCAGAATAGCCTCAATTCGTCAGGGCATGGACACTACAAGGTGTCCAAAGCGTTCTACAGGGATGCTGACCCATGTTGACTCCAATGCTTCCCACAATTGTGTCAAGTTGGCTGGATGTCCTTTGGATGGTGGACCATTCTTGATACACACAGGAAACTATTGAGCGGGAAAAACCCAGCAGCGTTGCAGTTCTTGAAACAAACCGGTGCGCCAGGCACCTACTACCATACCCCGTTCAAAGGCACTTAAATCTTTTGTTTTGCCCATTCACACTCTGAATGGTACACATACCCAATCCATGCCTCAACTGTCTCAAGGCTTGACAATCCTTCTTTAACCCTGTCTACTCCCCTTAATTTACACTGATTGAAGGGGATATAACAGGTGACATCAATAAGGCATCATAGCTTTCACCTGAATTCACCTGGTCAGTCTATGTCATTGAAAGAGCAGGTGTTCATAATGTTTTGTACACTCGGTATATCTCTATTTATGACTATTTTATGTCACCTTTATTTAACTAGGGAAGTCAGTTAAGAACAAATTCTTATTTAAAATGAGGGCCAAAAGGCAAAAGGCCTCCTGCGGAGACGAGGGCTGGAATTCATAAAATATACAGTGCCTTGCGAAAGTATTCGGCCCCCTTGAACTTTGCGACCTTTTGCCACATTTCAGGCTTCAAACATAAAGATATAAAACTGTATTTTTTTGTGAAGAATCTACAACAAGTGGGACACAATCATGAAGTGGAACGACATTTATTGGATATTTCAAACTTTTTTAACAAATCAAAAACTGAAGAATTGGGCGTGCAAAATTATTCAGCCCCTTTACTTTCAGTGCAGCAAACTCTCTCCAGAAGTTCAGTGAGGATCTCTGAATGATCCAATGTTGACCTAAATGACTAATGATGATAAATACAATCCACCTGTGTGTAATCAAGTCTCCGTATAAATGCACCTGCACTGTGATAGTCTCAGAGGTCCGTTAAAAGCGCAGAGAGCATCATGAAGAACAAGGAACACACCAGGCAGGTCCGAGATGCTGTTGTGAAGAAGTTTAAAGTCGGATTTGGATACAAAAAGATTTCCCAAGCTTTAAACATCCCAAGGAGCACTGTGCAAGCGATAATATTGAAATGGAAGGAGTATCAGACCACTGCAAATCTACCAAGACCTGGCTGTCCCTCTAAACTTTCAGCTCATACAAGGAGAAGACTGATCAGAGATGCAGCCAAGAGGCCCATGATCACTCTGGATGAACTGCAGAGATCTACAGCTGAGGTGGGAGACTCTGTCCATAGGACAACAATCAGTCGTATATTGCACAAATCTGGCCTTTATGGAAGAGTGGCAAGAAGAAAGCCATTTCTTAAAGATATCCATAAAAAGTGTTGTTTAAAGTTTGCCACAAGCCACCTGGGAGACACACCAAACATGTGGAAGAAGGTGCTCTGGTCAGATGAAACCAAAATTGAACTTTTTGGCAACAATGCAAAACGTTATGTTTGGCGTAAAAGCAACACAGCTGAACACACACACCATCCCCACTGTCAAACATGGTGGTGGCAGCATCATGGTTTGGGCCTGCTTTTCTTCAGCAGGGACAGGGAAGATGGTTAAAATTGATGGGAAGATGGATGGAGCCAAATACAGGATCATTCTGGAAGAAAACCTGATGGAGTCTGCAAAAGACCTGAGACTGGGACGGAGATTTGTCTTCCAACAAGACAATGATCCAAAACATAAAGCAAAATCTACATTGGAATGGTTCAAAAATAAACATATCCAGGTGTTAGAATGGCCAAGTCAAAGTCCAGACCTGAATCCAATCGAGAATCTGTGGAAAGAACTGAAAACTGCTGTTCACAAATGCTCTCCATCCAACCTCACTGAGCTTGAGCTGTTTTGCAAGGAGGAATGGGAAAACATTTCAGTCTCTCGATGTGCAAAACTGATAGAGACATACCCCAAGCGACTTACAGCTGTAATCGCAGCAAATGGTGGCGCTACAAAGTATTAACTTAAGGGGGCTGAATAATTTTGCAGGCCCAATTTTTCAGTTTTTGATTTGTTAAAAAAGTTTGAAATATCAAATAAATGTCGTTCCACTTCATGATTGTGTCCCACTTGTTGTTGATTCTTCACAAAAAAATACAGTTGTATATCTTTATGTTTGAAGCCTGAAATGTGGCAAAAGGTCGCAAAGTTCAAGGGGGCCGAATACTTTCGCAAGGCACTGTATATATATAAATATAGGACAAACACACATCATGACAAGAGAGACTATACAACACTATATAAAGAGAGACCTAAGACAACACTACATAAAGAGAGACCTAAGACAACACTACATAAAGAGAGACCTAAGACAACACTACATAAAGAGAGACCTAAGACAACACTACATAAAGAGAGACTATACAACACTACATAAAGAGAGACTACACAACACTACATAAAGAGAGACTATACAACACTACATAAAGAGAGACTATACAACACTACATAAAGAGAGACTATACAACACTACATAAAGAGAGACTACACAACACTACATAAAGAGAGACTATACAACACTACATAAAGAGAGACCTAAGACAACACTACATAAAGAGAGACTATACAACACTACATAAAGAGAGACTACACAATACTACATAAAGAGAGACTATACAACACTACATAAAGAGAGACTATACAACACTACATAAAGAGAGACCTAAGACAACACTACATAAAGAGAGACCTAAGACAACACTACATAAAGAGAGACTATACAACACTACATAAAGAGAGACTACACAACACTACATAAAGAGAGACTATACAATACAACATAAAGAGAGACTAGACAACACTACATAAAGAGAGACTATACAACACTACATAAAGAGAGACTATACAATACAACATAAAGAGAGACTATACAACACTACATAAAGAGAGACTATACAATACAACATAAAGAGAGACTATACAATACTACATAAAGAGAGACTACACAACACTACATAAAGAGAGACCTAAGACAACACTACATAAAGAGAGACCTAAGACAACACTACATAAAGAGAGACCTAAGACAACACTACATAAAGAGAGACCTAAGACAACACTACATAAAGAGAGACTATACAACACTACATAAAGAGAGACCTAAGACAACACTACATAAAGAGAGACTATACAACACTACATAAAGAGAGACCTAAGACAACACTACATAAAGAGAGACTATACAACACTACATAAAGAGAGACCTAAGACAACACTACATAAAGAGAGACTATACAACACTACATAAAGAGAGACTATACAATACAACATAAAGAGAGACTATACAACACTACATAAAGAGAGACTATACAATACAACATAAAGAGAGACTATACAATACTACATAAAGAGAGACTACACAACACTACATAAAGAGAGACCTAAGACAACACTACATAAAGAGAGACTATACAACACTACATAAAGAGAGACTAGACAACACTACATAAAGAGAGACTATACAATACAACATAAAGAGAGACTATACAACACTACATAAAGAGAGACTATACAATACAACATAAAGAGAGACTATACAACACTACATAAAGAGAGACTATACAACACTACATAAAGAGAGACTACACAACACTACATAAAGAGAGACTATACAATACAACATAAAGAGAGACTAGACAACACTACATAAAGAGAGACTATACAACACACCATAAAGAGAGACTATACAATACAACATAAAGAGAGACTATACAACGCTACATAAAGATAGACTACACAACACTACATAAAGAGAGACCTATGACAACACTACATAAAGAGAGACTACACAACACTACATAAAGAGAGACTACACAACACTACATAAAGAGAGACCTGAGACAACAACATAGAAAGGCATCAACACATGACAACACAGCATGGTAGCAACTGAACATGACAACAATATGGTAGCGGCACAAAACAAGGTACAAACATTATTGGTCACAGACAACCGCACAAAGGGCAAGAAGGTAGAGACAACAATACATCACACAAAGTAGCCACAACTGTCAGTAAGAGTGTCCATGATTGAGTCTTTGAATGAAGAGATTGAGATAAAACTGTCCAGTTTGAGTGTTTGTTGCAGCTCGTTCCAGCCGCTAGCTGCAGGGAACTGAAAAGAGGAGCGACCCAGGGATGTGTGTGCTTTTTAACAGAATGTGACTGGCAGAACGGGTGTTGCATGTGGAGGATGAGGGCTGCAGTAGATATCTCAGATAATGGGGAGTGAAGCCTGAGAGGGTTTTATAAAAAGCGTCAACCAATGGGTCTGGCGACGGGTATACAGATATGACCGTCACCTGCCTAGCATACTTTGCTTTCTTTGTGTAATTGAATGCTGTTTCAGGAGGGCATAGCACCAGCTACCTCCAAGGGAGAATGTGTTATTCATGATAAGGGTTACAGTACCTTGGAGAGAGAAAAAACCCCGATCTGAAATGAAAATGGATGGCCCTCCCTGAATGCTTGAAAAAACAAGTGACCCTCCCCTATAGAGAGAAATAGTAATGGCGTCTTTTTGTAGACACTAACTCCGCCATCGTTCGTTGGACAAAGCCTATGGTAAGAATTAGTGATGTTTCCTGATCTAAAGTCTGTGGTAAACACAGGCTTAGGAGATCTTGTACTCTGTTATATGAGATAATCTTCATCAGTTAACGTCACTTTTTATGAATTTTGAAGAATTTATGCTGTAATAAAAAAATCACATAAAGGTCATAATTTAGAAAGGTCATGTTAACTGACTGATACTACTGTTATCACGCCCTGTTTCACCTGTCCTTGTGCTTGTCTCCACCCTCTCCAGGTGTCACCCATCTTCCCCATTATCCCCTTGGTACTTATACCTGTGTTCTCTGTTTGTCTGTTGCCGGTTTGTCTTGTTTGTCAAGCCAACCAGTGTTTTGTCTCAGCTCCTGCTTTTCCCCAGTCTCTTTTTTTCTCGTCCTCCTGGTTTTGACCCTTGTCTGTCCTGTCTCTGAGCCCGCCTGCCTGACCACTCTGCCTGCCCCTGACCCTGGGCCTGCCTGCCGTCCTGTACCTTTGCCCCACTACTCTGGATTTTCGACCCCTGCCTGCCTTGACCTGTCGTTTGCCTGCCCCTGTTGCTGTAATAAACATTCTTACTTCAACACAGTCTTTTACCTGAGACCTGATAACTGTATCTCATAGAACAAAACGTAGAAGATCTCCTGTCACGCCCTTTTATTTATCTATTTGGTGAGGTCAGGGTGTGATGTGGGGTGGGCATTCTATGTTTTGTATTTCTTTGTGTTTGGCCGAGTGTGGTTCACAATCAGAGGCAGCTGTCTATCGTTGTCTCTGATTGGGAATCATACTTAGGTAGCCCTTTTCCCACCCATGTTGAGGGATCTTGTTTTTGTACACCTCTTGTAGCCTACGGAACAGTACGTTTTATTTGGTTTCACTTTGTTATTTTTTTAGCTGGTTCTCATTTATATAAATATGATGACCACAAATTACGCTGCGCCTTGGTCTCCTTCAAACAACGCATGTTACAGAAGATCTCACCACAAAAAGACCAAGCAGCGTTTTCTGGAGGAGTGGACATGGGAGGAGGTACTGGAAGGCAAGGGTCCCTGGGTGCAGGCTGGAGAGTATCACCGTCCAAGGGAGGAGATAGAAGCAGCTAGAGTGGAACGGCAAGGATACAAGGCATTAGAGGAACGGCAAGGATACAAGGCATTAGAGGAACGGCAAGGATACAAGGCATTAGAGGAACGGCAAGGATTTTGTGCATGAAATGCAAATAAAAATCTATTTAAATTACAGGTTGTAATGCAACAAAATAGGAAAAACACCAAAGGGGAGGAACACTTTTGCAAGGCACTGTATATCCACATAATTTTCCCTCCTCATGATGCCATCTATTTAATGCACCAGTCCCTCCTGCAGCAAAGCACCCCACAACATGATGCTGCCACCCCCGTGCTTCACGGTTGGGATGGTGTTCTTCGGCTTGCAATCCTTCCCATTTTTCCTCCAAACATAACAATGGTCATTGTGGCCAAACAGTTCTATTTTTGTTTCATCAGACCAGAGGACATTTCTCCAAAAAGTATGTGTGCAGTTGCAAACCGTTTTTGCGGTTTTGGAGCAGTGGCTTCTTCCTTGCTGAGTGGCCGTTCAGGTTATGTCAATATAGTAAACTCATTGTTATTGACCAAATACGTATTTTCCACCATAATTTGCAAATAAATTCATTAAAAATCCTACAATGTGATTTTCTGGATTTTTTTTCTCATTTTGTCTGTCATAGTTGAAGTGAACCTATGATGAAAATTACAGGCATCTCTCATCTTTTTAAGTGGGACAACTTGCACAATTGGTGGCTGACTAAATACTTTTTTGTCCCACTGTAGGTATATACACTGCTCCAAAAAAATTAAGGGAACACTAAAATAACACATCCTAGATCTGGATGAATGAAATATTCTTATTAAATTATTTTTTCTTTACATAGTTGAATGTTGAATGTGCTGACAACAAAATCACACAGAAATTATCAATGGAAATGTATCAACCCATGGAGGTCTGGATTTGGAGTCACACTCAAAATTAAAGTGGAAAACCACACTACAGACTGATCCAACTTTGATGCAATGTCCTTAAAACAAGTAAAAAATGAGGCTCAGTAGTGTGTGTGGCCTCCACGTGCCTGTGTGACCTCCCTACAACGCCTGGGCATGCTCCTGATGAGGTGGCGGATGGTCTCCTGAGATCTCCTCCCAGACCTGGACTAAAGCATCTTCCAACTCCTGGACAGTCTGTGGTGCAATGGAGCGAGACATGATGTCCCAGATGTGCTCAATTGGATTCAGGTCAGGGGAACGGGCGGGCCAGTCCATAGCATCAATGCCTTCCTCTTGCAGGAACTGCTATACACTCCAGCCACATGAGGTCCAGCATTGTCTTGCATTAGGAGGAACCCAGGGCCAACCGCACCAGCATATGGTCTCACAAGGGGTCTGAGGATCTCATCTCAGTACCTAATGGCAGTCAGGCTACCTCTGGTGAGCACATGGAGGGCTGTGCGGCCCCCCAAAGAAATTCCACCCCACACCATGACTGACCCACCGCCAGACCGGTCATCCTGGAGGATATTGCAGGCAGCAGAACGTTCTCCACGGCGTCTCCAGACTCTGTCACGTCTGTCACACATGCTCAGTGTGAACCTGCTTTCATCTGTGAATTGCACAGGACGCCAGTGGCGAATTTGCCAATCTTGGTGTTCTCTGGCAAATGCCAAACGTCCTGCACGATGTTGGGCTGTAAGCACAACCCCCACGTCGGGCCCTCTTACCACCCTCATGGAGTCTGTTTCTGAACGTTTGAGCAGACACATGCACATTTGTGGCCTGCTGGTGGTCATTTTGCAGGGCTCTGGCAGTGCTCCTCCTGCTCCTCCTTGCACAAAGGCGGAGGTATCGGTCCTGCTGCTGGGTTGTTGCCCTCCTACGGCCTCCTCCACGTCTCCTGATGTACTGGCCTGTCTCCTGGTAGCGCCTTCATGCTCGGGACACTACGCTGACAGACACAGCAAACATTCTTGCCACAACTCGCATGTGCCATCCTGGATGAGCTGCACTACCTGAGCCACTTGTGTGGGTTGTAGACTCCGTCTCATGCTACCACCAGAGTGAAAGCACCGCCAGCATTCAAAAGTGACCAAAACATCAGCCAGGAAGCATAGAAACTGAAAATTGGTCTGTGGTTATCACCTGCAGAACCACTCCTTTATTGGGGGTGTCTTGCTAATTGCCTATAATTTCCACCTGTTGTCTATTCCATTTGCACAACAGCATGTGAAATGTATTGTCAATCAGTGTTGCTTCCTAAGTGGACAGTTTGATTTCACAGAAGTTTGATTGACTTGGAGTTACATTGTGTTGTTTAAGTGTTCCCTTTATTTTTATGAGCAGTGTATGTATGTGTGTATATATGTAAATATATACAGTACCAGTCAAACATTTTGACATACCTTCTCATTTAAGGGTTTTTCTTCATTTTACAATTTCCTACATTGTAGAATAATAGTGAAGACATCAAGACTATGAAATTACACATATGGAATCATGTAGTAACCAAAAAAGGGTTAAACAAATCAAAATCTATTTTATATTTGAGATTCTTCAAAGTAGCCACCCTTTCTTTGCCTTGATGACAGCTTTGTACACTCTCAACCAGCTTGATGTGGTAGTCACCTGGAATGCATTTCCAACAGTGACTAAATAGGGAAAAGTGTTGCCATTTGTGACACATTTGACAAACCTCCTGTGTCAGCCATGTGGCCTTCCACAACAATGGCCTCAACAGAGCAGCAAGGATTTCTGCAGTGTTCATACCAATGATTGCACCTGAAGGATCTCCTATTCACAGAGCATGTTTGTCCTTCAGAGGGCAATTATTCTGAATAATGTCTATTTTCTTTAAGAGGTTTTTCTGCTGCATAGGCTGGCATATATCCATATGTATTTTTCTTTACTCTCTGAGTGGGCAGTGGAGGCCGATTGTTTAGGTGACTTATTGTGCTTCCTAGATTGCTAATGACAGGCAGGACATTAGCACACAAGTGGAAGAATCTAGTGAAGACATTACCGCAGGCCTGAAGGTTTTCTCCTTTTTACAGTGTAACCTTCGAAAATAATAAAACCAGCCATTATAATACACACCTGAGTCAGTGCTGCTAGCATTGGTCTCAGATTTTCTGGTGTCTCTGTAAGGTTGAATGTATTGAATATTCCCAAGTGAAAAAAATGCTGTAGTATGCTCTGATATGAATACTGGTATTCACTGTAGTGCTTTTTTCAGAATTGACTGTAGTATTCAACGTAGTGTTTTTGTGGACTAAAGTCTGCAAAAACAATCCAGTGAATACTGTAGTATGTACAGATAACTGTAGTATACATACTGTAGTATGTACAGTTAACTGTAGTATACATACTGTAGTATGTACAGTTAACTGTAGTATAAATACTGTAGTATGTACAGTTAACTGTAGTATGTACAGTTAACTGTAGTATACATACTGTAGTATGTACAGTTAACTGTAGTATGTACAGTTAACTGTAGTATGTACAGTTAACTGTAGTATACATACTGTAGTATGTACAGTTAACTGTAGTATAAATACTGTAGTATGTACAGTTAACTGTAGTATACATACTGTAGTATGTACAGTTAACTGTAGTATAAATACTGTACTATGTACAGTTAACTGTAGTATAAATACTGTAGTAAGAAACTGTAGTATAAATACTGTAGTATGTACAGTTAACTGTAGTATACATACTGTAGTATGTACAGTTAACTGTAGTTTACATACTGTAGTAAGAAACTGTAGTATACAGTGCATTCGGAAAGCATTCAGACTCCTTGACTTCTTCCACATTTTGTTAGGTTACAGCCTTATGCTAAAATTGATTAAATCGTTTTTTTTCTTCTCATCAATCTACACTCAATACCTCATAATGACAAAGCAAAAATAAGATTGTAGACATTTTGGCAAATTTATAAAAAATACAAAACTGAAATATGCCATTTACATAATTATTCACACCTTTCACTCAGTACTTTGTTGAAGCACCTTTGGCAGCAATTAGCTTTGAGTCTTCTTGGGTATGATGCTACAAGCTTGGCACATCTGTATTTGGGGAGTTTCTCCAGTTTTTCTCTGCAGATCCTTTCAAGCTCTGTCAGGTTGGATGGGGAGCATCGCTGCACAGCTAATGTCAGGTCTCCCCAGGGATGTTTGATCGGGATCAAGTCCGGGCTCTGGCTGGGCCACTCAAGGACATTCAATGACTTGTCCCAAAGCCACTCCTGCGTTGTTTTGGCTGTGTGCTCAGGTTCTTTGTTCTGTTGCAACGTGAACGTTCGCCCAATCGGGCCTTTATTAATATTTTTTTTTGAATAAGGCTGTAATGTAGCTAAATGTGGAAAAAGTCAAGGGATGTGAATCCTTTCTGTAAGCACTGTGTATACAGCAAATAATGTAGTGTTTTTGCAGACATTGCTGTTTTCATTCTATTATATTTGACATGGAAGTGGAGTTTTTCTATTTCAGGAAACATACTGGAGAAATACTAAGAGCACATTTGACATAACCTGTAGGTAGGTAGGTCTGGGGTTAGTTCAGAACTTCTGCTCTTTTCTGTAACCTCTACTTGGCATGTAGGTTTCTCACTCATGGGTGGCACATATTGCGATAAGGGGGAGGGGAATGGGCAGGGTATATGCAAATTAAATACTGCAGTATTTACTATTGTTAAACAAGTCTAGGGGTTATGCGGACTGCAGTGTTTTTGTGGACACTAATGTAGTATTTACTGTAGTGTTTTTGTGGACACTAAGGTAGTATTTACTACAGTGTTTTTGTGGACACTAATTTTGTATTTACTTCAGTGTTTTTGTGGACACTAATGTAGTATTTACTGCAGTGTTTTTGTGGACACTAATGTAGTATTTACTGCAGTGTTTTTGTGGACACTAATGTAGTATTTACTGCACTGTTTTTTTTTGCAGTTAATACTGTAAGTGCTACACATAATACAGTGTGTAGTATAGTACTCTACAGTATACTACAGTGTGTAGTACAGTACTCTAGAGGATACTACACTGTGTAGTGTAGTATTCTAGACGAAACTTCAGCTTACTTTAGAATTCTATAGTAAGTACTGTATTATTCTATAGTAAACTGTTGTATTTTTTCATGTGAGTGTGCAGTCTATGTTAAAAGGTGTTTGTGTTTCACAAATCTCTGTGTCATTGTTTTACCTAGCAGTGATTGGACTTGTGAAGTAATGAATGACCTTCTGTTGTGGGTGATTGAAACAATAGCTCACCTACATACTAGCTACTGTCAATCGTTATCTCGCTCAGCCATGTGAAGTCAGCGATGCTGTCTATCTATGCCTCTGTCTCTTATTTTTATTAAGTGTTTACTGCTGCACTGTACATCCTTATACACACACACCTCCCTCGGATCTTACATACTGGGCATACCTTCGCACACACCTTTCAGTTTGTCAAAGGCTGAAGCCGTTCGACCAGTTCCTCTGCAAATGTCAATCAAACTCATGTGTACTGAGCACAAAAACACACAAGGTACATACCTATCCACCGGGCAAAATGTCCTTCCCTTGATCCCTGGTTGTTATGTCTGCAGTGTGCCTTAGCCAACTTCCCTGAATGTTCATGTCACGCCATACACTATAATGTAATATAAACACTGACACTATAGACAGAGGTGTTCACAAGGTTCATATTGGTCCTCTGGGCTCTGTGCTCTTAGCCTCGTCCCAGATATTTAGGCCTGTTTACGTACACAGAACACGCTAAAAATTCATGCCATACAGTCTTGTATCAACAGAAAAACTCACTTGATTAGGGTTGAAAAATTCCTAGGTTTTCCAGAAATCCTGGTTGGATTATTTTGGTTTACCTGTTTATTACGTCCTGATCCTGTGAGTCTTCCAACTAGGATTTCAGGAAAACTACGGTGGATTTCGGATTTATGAGTCATCACGTGGACAAGATTATTTAGAGTGAGATAACAATATATTATTTAGAGATTTGGTGACTTGGACAACAATATGTTAATCAAAGTTAGTGAGTTAGATAACAATATATTATTTAGTGTCAGTGAGTTGGATAACAACATTTTATTTAGTGAGTTAGTGAATTAGATACCAATATATTAATTAGTGAGTTAGTGAGTTAGATAACAATATATTATTTAGAGTTAGTGAGTTAGGTAACAATATATTATTTATTGAGTTAAATAACAATATATTATTTAGTGAGTTAGGTAACAATATATTATTTATTGAGTTAGATAACAATATCTTATTTAGTGAGTTAGGTAAAAATATTGTATTTATTGAGTTAGATAACAATATATTATTTATAGAGTCAGTGAATTTGATAACAATATATTATTTAAAGAGGTAGTGAGTTAGATAACAATATATTATTTAGAGAGTTAGATAACAATATATTATATAGTGAGTTAGATAACAATATATTATTTAGTTAGTGAGTTAGATAACAATATATTATTTAAAGAGGTAGTGAGTTAGATAACAATATATTATTTAGTGAGTTAGATAACAATATATTATTTAGTGAGTTAGATAACAATATATTATATAGTGAGTTAGTGAGTTGGATAAAAACATATTATTTAGTGAGTTTGTGAGTTAGATAACAATATATTATTTAGTGAGTGAGTGAGTTAGATAACATTATATTATATAGTGAGTTAGTGAGTTGGATAACCATGTATTATTTAGTGAGTTAGTGAGTTACATAACAATATATTATTTAGTGAGTTAGATAACAATATATTATTTAGTGAGTTAGTGAGTTACATAACAATATATTATTTAGTGAGTTAGATAACAATATATTATTTAGAGTTAGTGAGTTAGATAACAATATATTATATAGTGAGTAAGTGAGTTGGATAACCATGTATTATTTAGTGAGTTAGTGAGTTATGTAACAATATATTATTTAGTGAGTTAGTGAATTAGATAACAGTATATTATTCAGAGTTATTGAGTCAGATAACAATGTATTATTTAGAGTTATTGAGTCAGATAACAATGTATTATTTAGAGTTAGTGAGTTAGATAACATTATATTATATAGTGAGTTAGTGAGTTGGATAACCATGTATTATTTAGTGAGTTAGTGAGTTATATAACAATATATTATTTAGTGAGTTAGTGAGTTAGATAACAATATATTATTTAATGAGTTAGATAACAGTATATTATTTAGTGAGTTAGTGAGTTAGATAACAGTATATTGATTATTGAGTTAGTGAGTTAGATAACAATATATTATTTAGTGAGTTAGTGAGTTAGATAACAATATATTATTTAGAGTTAGTGAGTTAGATAACAATATATTATTTAGTGAGTTAGTGAGTTAGATAACAATATATTATTTAGAGTTAGTGAGTTAGATAACATTATATTATATAGTGAGTTAGTGAGTTGGATAACCATGTATTATTTAGTGAGTTAGTGAGTTATATAACAATATATTATTTAGTGAGTTAGTGAGTTAGATAACAGTATATTGATTATTGAGTTAGTGAGTTAGATAACCATGTATTATTTAGTGAGTTAGTGAGTTAGATAACAATATATTATTTAGTGAGTTAGTGAGTTAGATAACAATATATTATTTAGTGAGTTAGTGAGTTAGATAACAATATATTATTTAGTGAGCTAGTGAGTTACGTAACAATATATTATTTAGTGAGTTAGTGAGTTAGATAACAGTATATTAATCAGAGTTATTGAGTCAGATAACAATGTATTATTTAGAGTTAGTGAGTTAGATAACATTATATTATATAGTGAGTTAGTGAGTTGGATAACCAAGTATTATTTAGTGAGTTAGTGAGTTATATAACAATATATTATTTAGTGAGTTAGTGAGTTAGATAACAGTATATATTATTTAGAGTTAGTGAGTTAGATAACATTATATTAATTAGTGAGTTAGTGAGTTAGATAACAGTATATTATTTAGTGAGTTAGTGAGTTAGATAACAGTATATTATTTAGTGAGTTAGTGAGTTAGATAACAATATATTATTTAGTAAGTTAGTGAGTTAGATAACAATATATTATTTAGAGTTAGTGAGTTAGATAACATTATATTATATAGGGAGTTAGTGAGTTGGATAACCAAGTATTATTTAGTGAGTTAGTGAGTTAGATAACAATATATTATTTAGTGAGTTAGTGAGTTAGATAACAGTACATTAATCAGAGTTATTGAGTCAGATAACAATGTATTATTTAGAGTTAGTGAGTTAGATAACATTATATTATATAGTGAGTTAGTGAGTTGGATAACCAAGTATTATTTAGTAAGTTAGTGAGTTATATAACAATGTATTATTTAGTGAGTTAGTGAGTTAGATAACAGTATATATTATTTAGAGTTAGTGAGTTAGATAACATTATATTAATTAGTGATTTAGTGAGTTAGATAACAGTATATTATTTAGTGAGTTAGTGAGTTAGATAAAAGTATATTATTTAGTGAGTTAGTGAGTTAGATAACAATACATTATTTAGTAAGTTAGTGAGTTAGATAACAATATATTATTTAGAGTTAGTGAGTTAGATAACATTATATTATATAGTGAGTTAGTGAGTTGGATAACCAAGTATTATTTAGTGAGTTAGTGAGTTAGATAACAATATATTATTTAGTGAGTTAGATAACAATATATTATTTAGTTTGTTAGTGAGTTAGATAACAATATATTAATTAGTGAGTTAGTGAGTTAGATAACAGTATATTATTTAGTGAGTTAGTGAGTTAGATAACAATATATTATTTAGTTTGTTAGTGAGTTAGATAACAATATATTAATTAGTGAGTTAGTGAGTTAGATAACAATGTATTATTTAGAGTTAGTGAGTTAGATAACATTATATTATATAGTGAGTTAGTGAGTTGGATAAGCAAGTATTATTTAGTGAGTTAGTGAGTTAGATAACAATATATTATTTAGTGAGTTAGATAACAATATATTATTTAGTGAGTTAGTGAGTTAGATAACATTATATTAATTAGTGATTTAGTGAGTTAGATAACAGTATATTATTTAGTGAGTTAGTGAGTTAGATAAAAGTATATTATTTAGTGAGTTAGTGAGTTAGATAACAATACATTATTTAGTAAGTTAGTGAGTTAGATAACAATATATTATTTAGAGTTATTTGAGTTAGATAACATTATATTATATAGTGAGTTAGTGAGTTGGATAACCAAGTATTATTTAGTGAGTTAGTGAGTTAGATAACAATATATTATTTAGTGAGTTAGATAACAATATATTATTTCGTTTGTTAGTGAGTTAGATAACAATACATTAATTAGTGAGTTAGTGAGTTAGATAACAGTATATTATTTAGTGAGTTAGTGAGTTAGATAACAATATATTATTTAGTTTGTTAGTGAGTTAGATAACAATATATTAATTAGTGAGTTAGTGAGTTAGATAACAATGTATTATTTAGAGTTAGCGAGTTAGATAACATTATATTATATAGTGAGTTAGTGAGTTGGATAAGCAAGTATTATTTAGTGAGTTAGTGAGTTAGATAACAATATATTATTTAGTGAGTTAGATAACAATATATTATTTAGTGAGTTAGTGAGTTAGATAACAGTATATTATTTAGTGAGTTAGTGAGTTAGATAACAATGTATTATTTAGTGAGTTAGATAACAATATATTATTTAGTGAGTTAGTGAGTTAGATAACAATATTTTATTTAGTGAGTTAGTGAGTTAGATAACAATATATTATTTAGTGAGTTAGTGAGTTAGATAACAATATATTATTTAGTGAGTTAGTGAGTTACGTAACAATATATTATTTAGTGAGTTAGTGAGTTATATAACATTATATTATTTAGTGAGTTAGGGGGTTAGATAACAATATATTATTTAGTGTATGAGTTAGACAACAATATATTATTTAGAGTTAGTGAGTTAGATAAGAATATATTATTTAGAGAGTTAGATAACAATATATTATTTAGAGTTAGTGAGTTGGATAACAATATATTATTCAGAGTTAGTGAGTTTGATAACAATATATTATTTAGAGTTAGTGAGTTAGATAACAAAAATATTATTTAGGGAGTTAGTGAGTTAGATAACAATATATTATTTAGTGAGTTAGTGAGTTATATAACATTATATTATTTAGTGAGTTAGGGGGTTAGATAACAATATATTATTTAGTGTATGAGTTAGACAACAATATATTATTTAGAGTTAGTGAGTTAGATAAGAATATATTATTTAGAGAGTTAGATAACAATTTATTATTTAGAGTTAGTGAGTTGGATAACAATTTATTATTCAGAGTTAGTGAGTTAGATAACAATATATTATTTAATGATTAACTGAGTTAGATAACAAAAATATTATTTAGGGAGTTAGTGAGTTAGATAACAATATATTATTCATTTCGCCTAAAATTACATACCCATATCAACCTGCCTGTAGCTCAGGCCCTGAAGCAAGGATGTGCATATTCTTGGTACCATTTGAAAGGAAACACTATGAAGTTTGTGTAAATGTGAAAGGAATGTAGCATAATAGAACACAATAGATCTGGTAAAATATATATATATATTTTTAATTGAACAGTTCTTTTTTATTTTTGAAATGCAAGAGAAAGGCCATAATGTATTATTCCAGCCCAGGTTCAAGTTAGATATTGGCCACTAGATGGCATCAGTATATGTTTTAGACCGATCCAGTGAACCATTGCATTTCTGTTCAAAATGTTGTATCAAGACTACCTAAATGTGCCTAATTTGTTTATTAATATATTTTCATGTATATAATAATATTCATCAATTTCGGTGTTCCTCAAGGTTCCGTTTTAGGACCACCATTGTTTTCACTATATATTTTACCTCTTGGTGATGTCATTCGGGAACATAATGTTAAGTACACACAGCTGTACATTTTGATGAAACATGGTGAAGCCCCAAAATTGCCTATGCTGAAAGCTTGTGTTTCAGACATAAGGAAGTGGATGTCTGCAAATGTTCTACTTTTAAACTTGGACGAAACAGCGATGCTTGTTCTAGGTCCCAAGAAACAAAAAGATCTTCTGTTGAATCTGAAAATGAATATTGATGGTTGTACAGTCGTCTCAAATTAAACTGTGAAGGACCTTGGCTTTACTCTGGACCCTGATCTCTCTTTTGACGAACATATCAAGACTGTTTCAGGGACTGCTTTTTTCCATCTACGTAACATTGCAAAAATCAGAACATTTCTGTCCAAAAATGATGCAGAAACTTGACTAGAACCAAAACATTTGATCATATTACTCCAGTGCTGGCCTCTCTACACTGGCTTCCTGTTAAGGCAAGGGCTGATTTCAAGGTTTAACTGCTAACCTACAAAGCATTACATGGGCTCGCTCCTACCTATCTCTCTGATTTGGTCCTGCTGTACATACCTACACGTACGCTATGTTCACAAGACGCAGGCCTCCTAATTGTCCCGAGAATTTCTAAGCAAACAGCTGGAGGCAGGGCTTTCTCCTATAGAGCTCAATTTTTATGGAATGGTCTGCCTACCCTTGTGAGAGATGCAGACTCAGTCTCAACCGTTAAGTCTTTATTGAAGACTCATCTCTTCAGTAGGTCCTATGATTGAGTGTAGACTGGCCCAGGAGTGTGAAGATGAACAGAAAGGCACTGGAGCAACGAACCGCCCTTGCTGTCTCTGACTGGCCGGTTCCCCTTCTCTCCACTGGGATTCTCTGCCTCTAACCCCATTACAGGGGCTGAGTCACTGGCTTACGGGTGCTCTTCCATGCCGTCCTTAGGAGGGGTGCGTCACTTGAGTTGGTTGAGATCCCTGACGTGATCTTCCTGTCTGGGTTGACGCCCCCCCTTGGGTTGTGCCGTGGCTGAGATCTTTGTGGGCTATACTCGGCCTTGTCTCAGGATGGTAAGTTGGTGGTTGAAGATATCCCTCTAGTGGTGTGGGAGCTGTGCTTTGGCAAAGAGGGTGGGGTTATATCCTGCCTGTTAGGCCCTGTCTGGGGGTATCGTTGGATGGGGCCACAGTATCTCCTGACTTCACCTGTCTCAGTCTCCAGTATTTATGCTGCAGTAGGTTCAGTCTGTTATATCTGGAGTATTTCTCCTGTCTTATCCGGTGTCCTGTGTGAATTTAAGTATGCTCTCTCCAATAATCTCTTTCTTTCTTTCTCTCTTTCTTTCTTTTTTTCTTTCTTTCTCTTTCTCATAGGACCTTAGCCCTAGGACCATGCCTCAGGACTACCTGGCCTGATGAGTCCTTGCTGTCACCATGTTCTGTTATAATCTCCACCCGGCACAGCCAGAAGAGGACTGGCAACCTGTCACGGTTGTGTATAGAGACGGACCAAGGCGCAGCTTGCTCTGAGTTAGACATCTTTATTTATTTGAAACTTACAAAAAAAACAAAAGGAAACCAATAACAAACCGTAACATAAGAGGTGCTACCTTGCACTAACTCAAAACAAGATCCCACAAAACACAGTGGGGAAATGGCTGCCTAAATATGATCCCCAATCAGAGACAACGATAAACAGCTGCCTCTGATTGGGAACTATACCAGGCCAACATAGAAATAAAACCCCCAAGATAGAAACCCCCCCGCCCCCCCCCCCCCCCTAGTCACACCCCGAGAATAAAAAAGCTCTCTATGGTCAGGGAGTGATACCACCCCTCATTGGCTGGTTCCTCTCTAGGTTTCTTCCTAGGTTCTGGCCTTTCTAGGGAGTTTTTTCTAGCCACCGTGCTTCTACACCTGCATTGCTTGCTGTTTGGGGTTTTAGGCTGGTTTTCTGTACGGCACTTTGAGATATCAGCTGATGTAAGTAGGGCTTTATAAATACAATTGATTTGATTTGATCCCGAAGAAGGTAATTTACAGCTGAGCAGACATGCAAAGCAAATGCCATGAATGCAAATCTCCATGAATGCAATCTCCATGAATGCCATCTCCTGGAATGTCAGGAAAAATGTATTTGGTGAGTTAGATAACAAACAGTCAGAGACGTATTAGAGTCAGAGAAGTTAGCTAACATACACAAAGATCTGGGACCAGGCTATATTGTCAAGGGAATGTTGGTGAAGTTGGCCATAATAACAAACAGCGTAAACAGAAAGCACGTTAAAAGGTAATGTCTTAGAACAAAAGAAACCCTGTTATAGTTGTACGCTAATTTAGACTTACTTACATAATTGTTTTCATTGGTGAATAATACACAGTTCATAAAGTGGAATTGACATAGAGTTGCAACCTAAATGACACCCTAATCCCTATTTAGTGCACTACTTTTGACAAGAGCCCTATAGGCACTGGTCAAAAGTAGGGCGCTATGTAGGGGAAGAGGGTGCCATTTGGGACATACACATCGTCTGGACTATGGACTATGGTTTTACCCCCAAACAATACCAAGGGCAGATTTTAAAACAACAAGATAAAAGTAGTACCATGGAATTGAGTTGGCAGTTGGAAAACAAAGCCCAACTCATAAATCAGAACGATCATTTGACCGTGAAATTGTAATTTTAGGATACGAAGATGAAAAATAAATTTCCACATATCAGTTTTTTGTAATCGTACTATTTACTACAGTAATGTCCACAAAAACCACTGCAGTACTGTATATATTACAGTAATGTCCACAAAAACCACTGTATTAAATATTACATTAATGTCCACAAAAACACCACAGTCCTCAAAAAAAATGTTTGTAAATACTACAGTATTTAATTTAACTGTCCCTAGTAATGTGTTCCGTACTCATTATAGAAAAGAGCGGACACACCGAGGTAACTGTCCCTAGTAATGTGTTCCGTACTCATTATAGAAAAGAGCGGACACACTGAGGTAACTGTCCCTAGTAATGTGTTCCGTACACATTATAGAAAAGAGCGGACACACTGAGGTAACTGTCCCTAGTAATGTGTTCCGTACACATTATAGAAAAGAGCGGACACACTGAGGTAACTGTCCCTAGTAATGTGTTCCGTACTCATTATAGAAAAGAGCGGACACACTGAGGTAACTGTCCCTAGTAATGTGTTCCGTACACATTATAGAAAAGAGCGGACACACCGAGGTAACTGTCCCTAGTAATGTGTTCCGTACTCATTATAGAAAAGAGCGGACACACTGAGGTAACTGTCCCTAGTAATGTGTTCCGTACTCATTATAGAAAAGAGCGGACACACTGAGGTAACTGTCCCTAGTAATGTGTTCCGTACTCATTATAGAAAAGAGCGGACACACTGAGGTAACTGTCCCTAGTAATGTGTTCCGTACTCATTATAGAAAAGAGCGGACACACTGAGGTAACTGTCCCTAGTAATGTGTTCCGTACACATTATAGAAAAGAGCGGACACACTGAGGTAACTGTCCCGAGTAATGTGTTCCGTACACATTATAGAAAAGAGCGGACACACCGAGGTAACTGTCCCTAGTAATGTGTTCCGTACTCATTATAGAAAAGAGCGGACACACTGAGGTAACTGTCCCTACTAATGTGTTCCGTACTCATTATAGAAAAGAGCGGACACACTGAGGTAACTGTCCCTAGTAATGTGTTCCGTACACATTATAGAAAAGAGCGGACACACTGAGGTAACTGTCCCTAGTAATGTGTTCCGTACACATTATAGAAAAGAGCGGACACACTGAGGTAACTGTCCCTAGTAATGTGTTCCGTACACATTATAGAAAAGAGCGGACACACTGAGGTAACTGTCCCTAGTAATGTGTTCCGTACTCATTATAGAAAAGAGCGGACACACTGAGGTAACTGTCCCTAGTAATGTGTTCCGTACACATTATAGAAAAGAGCGGACACACTGAGGTAACTGTCCCTAGTAATGTGTTCCGTACACATTATAGAAAAGAGCGGACACACTGAGGTAACTGTCCCTAGTAATGTGTTCCGTACTCATTATAGAAAAGAGCGGACACACTGAGGTAACTGTCCCTAGTAATGTGTTCCGTACTCATTATAGAAAAGAGCGGACACACTGAGGTAACTGTCCCTAGTAATGTGTTCCGTACTCATTATAGAAAAGAGCGGACACACCGAGGTAACTGTCCCTAGTAATGTGTTCCGTACTCATTATAGAAAAGAGCGGACACACTGAGGTAACTGTCCCTAGTAATGTGTTCCGTACACATTATAGAAAAGAGCGGACACACTGAGGTAACTGTCCCTAGTAATGTGTTCCGTACTCATTATAGAAAAGAGCGGACACACTGAGGTAACTGTCCCTAGTAATGTGTTCCGTACTCATTATAGAAAAGAGCGGACACACTGAGGTAACTGTCCCTAGTAATGTGTTCCGTACTCATTATAGAAAAGAGCGGACACACTGAGGTAACTGTCCCTAGCTACAGGTCATGGGAAATGTACTCTTTATGTATTCATCCACTTTCCTGAAGTAGAAAACCTACACTTCTATGTTAAAGATAAAAAAAAACACCATAGCAAATACTACATTAATTACTATAGTATATACTACAGTTTTATTTTACTTCAGTATTTATACTGTAGTTAACTGTAAATACTTGCAGACTTTTAAATACTACAGTAAAGTCAGCAAAACAGTGAATACTACAGTACAGTCCGCAAAAACACTACAGCGAATTTTACAGTATTTATACCGTACTATACTATACCATTTTTTTCTCACATGGGCACAAGCACACACACACGCACGCATATGGACACACACACACATACACACAAAGTGTAGTTCTGGCACTGTCAGACACCCCAAACCAGAAGTCATATCAGACACACACCCTGTCTCCAGCGGATGGAGAATAAAATGAGAAACATCATTGGAATACCAGCCATTACAGAGCAGAGCAGGTGGATCTAACAGCGTGCCCTGAAGCGGACTCTTGTGTGTGTTTTAATGTGTATGTGCGTGTGTGTGTGCGTGTGTGTTTGCATATCTACATACACTACGTGACCAAAAGTATGTGGACAACTGCTTGTCAAACATCTCATTCCAAAGTCATGGGCATTAATATGGAGTTGGTCCCCCCTTTGCTACTATAACAGCCTCCACTCTTCTGGGAAGGGTTTAATATGGAGTAGGTCCCCCCTTTGCTGCTATAACAGCCTCCACTCTTCTGGGAAAGCTTTCCACTAGATGTTGGAACATTGCTACTATAACAGCCTCCACTCTTCTGGGAAGGCTTTCCCACCAGATGTGGGAACATTGCTGTGGGATCTTGCTTCTATTCAGCCACACGAGCATTGGTAATGTGGGGGGATTAGGCCTGTCTTGCAGTCGGCGTTCCAATTCATCCCAAAGGTGTTTGATGGGGTTGAGGTCAGGGGTCTGTGCAGGCCAGTCAAGTTCTTCCACACCGACCTCGACTAACCATTCCAGTATGGATCTTGTTTTGTGCATGGGGCATTGTCATGGGCCTAAACAGTTGCCACAAAGTTGGAACAGAATCATCTAGAATGTCATTGCATGCTGTAGCGTTAAAATGTATCTTCACAGGAACTAAGGGGCCTTGCCCAAACCATGAAAACAGCCCCAGACCATTATTCCTCCTCCACCAAACTTTACAGTTGGCACAATGCATTGGGGCAGATAGCATTCTCCTGGAATCTGCCAAACCCAGAATAGTCAGACGGACCGCCAGATTCATCAGTCCAGAGAACACGTTTCCACGTTTCCACTTCAATTTTTACAGCACTCCCTCCGACGCTTGGCATTGCGCATGGTGATCTTAGGCTTGTGTGCAGCTGCTCGGCCATGGAAACCCATTTCATGAACCTCCTGACCAAACAGTTCATGTGCTGATGTTGCTTCCAGAGGCCGGTTTGGAACTCCGTAGTGAGTGTTGCAATCAAGGACAGACGATTTCTACCCACTACGCGCTTCAGCACTCGGCGGTTTCGTTGTGTGAGTGTGTGCCTGTACTTGTGTGTGTGTGTGTGTGTGTGTGTACATTCGTCACTGTTGCTTGCTCAATCAGTGGCGGTTATTGAATGCAGAGGAAGATAAAAACGTATGTAAATACTTGGTTGATTTACAGGATGTGTCTGTCACTCTGCCAAGAGGAGTCAGTCGTGCGTGTTAAGACGAGCTGATCAGGGCACAATAATTTTGGTTTTGGCATGACTGAAGAGAACACATATTGCACAGTCTCTCAGGCCTTTCGAGGACTTGTATTTCTGTCAGATTACACCATCTTTGATTGATATAGTTATTTTACATAATTGAAAGCCTTGAATATGGAGAACACGAAACTACATTAAAATGGTTTCAAATAATAAATACAGTATCGTGTGTAGAGTACAGTCACAGATCTTAACCTGTTTGATGAGAACAGGTAAACCTCTGGTCTCAGCCTCCAATCACCTAGACAGAGAAAGACTGAAAGGAAAAGAATCATGGTCAAGTCTGAACTCTTTTGTCACATGGCAATTCCCCCTATTCACTCCTTATTTTCTCAGAGAAGAGATTAAGTTGTCAGTGCGTGGGTCTTGCAGCCTACCGGTCTTTAGAGAGGAGGATGGCAGAGAGACTGATCTCTCCAGCACTAATAGATGGGGCTTACCACAGGGATTCCAGAACAGAGGGAGAGGAGAGAGAGAGAGGAGAGGGAGAAGAGTTGAGAGGGAGAAGAGAGGAGGGAGAGAGGGAGAGGAGAGAGAGAAGAGAGGAGGGAGTGAGGGAGGGAGTAGAGAGGAGGGAGAGGAGAGGGAGAAGAGAGGAGGGAGGGAGGAGGATGAGAGGGAGAAGAGAGGAGGGAGAGAGGGAGAGGGAGAAGGTAGGAGGGAGAGAGGGAGAAGAGAGGAGAGAGGGAGGGAGATGAGAGGGAGAAGAGAGGAGGGAGAGGAGAGGGAGAAGAGAGGAGGGAGAGGGAGAAGATAGGAG
Source organism: Oncorhynchus clarkii lewisi (assembly GCF_045791955.1). Classification (NCBI taxonomy): domain Eukaryota; kingdom Metazoa; phylum Chordata; class Actinopteri; order Salmoniformes; family Salmonidae; genus Oncorhynchus; species Oncorhynchus clarkii. The sequence continues at coordinate 85,006,633 of NC_092150.1, forward strand.
GGAGAGAGGGAGAGGGAGAAGAGAGGAGAGAGGGAGGGAGGGAGAGGAGAGGGAGAAGAGAGGAGGGAGAGAGGGAGAGGAAGAGGGAGAAGAGAGGAGAGAGGGAGGGAGAGGAGAGGGAGAAGATAGGAAGGAGAGAGGTATAGGAAGAATAGAGGAGGGGGAGGAGAGGGAGAATAGAGGAGGGGGAGAGGGAGAACAGAGAAGGGTGAGAGGGAGAACAGAGAAGGGGGAGAGGGAGAACAGAGAAGGGTGAATGCTGGGTGGATTTAGGATCACTTTACCTGGATTTAGCAGTGTGGCGCTGTTGGATTAGAACCCCAGGCCTCGTAGCACACTAATCTGCAGATGGCAAAGACGGACACGCACACGTACAGACATGTGCACGCACATAGACACATGCATGCGGATACACACACACCTCAACCCCACCCCACCCCACCCCTAAAACATGAACACTGTCCCTTATAAACCTTAGTTCCTATTTCTGCTGTCATGGAGGCCACATTCAGACACATCACTGACAGCAGAAACGTTCCCGTACATTGGGGCCTTTTACATGTCTGTTCCTGGTCTGATACCGCCGTGTAAGGTCACTCATCCAGAACTTCTGGAACCACAAACCAACCAAACAAGAGGAGAAATACAGGTTGTTTTTGGCAGGGAAACCATCACTACAGTACCCAGTACCATCCTCATCTGCCCCCTCCCCCCATACCTGATGGCTTCTCCCCATGTTTAAATTGGTAATTATTTAGTGGGGTTTAATGCCTTTATTCAGCCTGTCAGTGTGGAGTCAGGAGAGGTGGATTAGGCAGGCGGTCCCGGCCCCAGGGGGACCAGACACTGGCAGGCCTTACAGCCAGGACCGGGCGGAGGAGGAGGACAGCTCCTCTTTGATCCGACGGTGGGTGGGGGGGGGGGGGGGGGTGACTTCGCAGGCCAGAGGGGTAGAGGCACGGGGTGACAGCTGCACTTTCTTTAGCCTCACAATTTGAATTTGAATTCTATCTTAGGATGCAGCGTGGCGCGGACTTGGCAGGGCAGTGGGGTAATCTGCTCGGCAAGAAAACGGAGAAAGCTTTCAGGGATTTCTTTTTTTTTCTTCCTGTGTGCCCTCGCAGAGATTGGAGTAATTAAAGTGAGATGGAATGCATTAAAAACTCACTTGTACCGAGGCTGTTGCCCGCCCATGCCAAAATGTGAATGGAGTTGGGGCAGGGCTGTCCCTTAGACTGTAATCCCTCACACTACATGTGCCCTGTGACTTTGATGATCTGCAGAGACCAGAAAGCAGGAAAATGGGCACTGCAGAGGAACCTACAGTAGCTATAACTCCATAATCTCACACCTTAGAGAGCAGAGATAATATCATTTTTTTTAAATGTTGATTAGATTCAGCACTGGCCAGATGACGTCGTGTTAGGGCAGTTCACTCTCCCAGTATCTCCCAGTATGTGCCACAGATCGAGCTTGTTTATCATATACCATTTATTTTATAATTTATGCGTCCAAATTCTTTAAGCGAACCTGGTAATTGACCTACAGTACCTCCTCTCGGATACACATAACAATGTTGTTTATCTTTGAGGGGTAAACTAACTGACCTTTGGGTGTGTTGGTTTGTTATTGGGAATCTTTTCTATGTGCTCTTTTGCATAGTAGGTGGACAGTATAATTGCAGTGGAAGATAACCCATCTACATCCCATGGTCTTCTCTATGGCTGGGGGACATGAACCTGAGGAGCTTTTAAAGGTACACGTCTAAGACCTGGGGCATTAGGACCTGAAAGATAATTGGTGCCTTCTTACATTTCTGAAGAATGTGGACGGAGACAAAAGAACGAGGCTACACAACTATCACCCTAATCTCCCCTGGCTTTATAGGTGATCCCCAAACCCTTCAAACTGAAAGGAGAGAAAGAGAAACAGTGAGAAATACAAACAGACAGACATACAGACAGACAGACAGACAGACAGACAGACAGACAGACAGACAGACAGACAGACAGTCTGCCATCTTCAGGCACACACAGACACACCCGGAGAAGAAGGCAGACATTTTACATGCCCCCAAACAATTCTGTTTTTTGTTTGTTTATTTGCGTTGTTTGTAACTTTTTTTTCCTTCATATTTTGTGCATAATGTTGCAGCTACCATCTGTTATGACCGAAAATAACTTCTAGACATCAGAACAGCTGGTACTCACCACAGACTGGCAGAATCCTTTTTTCCTTTAACGAGTCTGACGAGGCCGACGCAGACGATATACTGTTTTCTCAGGGACAGGCCCAGATCTCCGTGATTTGCGTGAAGAGGAGGCAGAGAAAAAGGGACTGGAGGGCGGTCTGCCTTCTGAGAATTCGTAGGCGATCGAATAAACCCCCACTTCCTTCCATTCTGCTAGCAAACGTGCAATCTTTGGACAATAAAATAGATGACCTACGCGGAAGATTAAACTACCAACGGGACATTCAAAACTGTAATATCTTATGCTTCACGGAGTCGCTGAACGACCACACTATCAACACACAGCTGGCTGTTTATACACTGTATCCGCAGGATAGAACAGCAGGAGTCTGGTAAGACAAGGGGAGGCGGACTATGTATTTTTGTAAACAACAGCTGGTGCACGATATCTAAGGAAGTCTCGAGCTATTGCTCGCCTGAGGTAGAGTATCTCATGATGAACTGTAGACCACACTACCTACCTAGAGAGTTTTCATCTGTTTTTTTCGTAGCTGTTTACATACCACCACAGTCAGAGGCTGGCACTAAGACCGTATTGAATAAGCTGTATTCTGCCATAAGCAAACAGGAAACACCCACCCAGAGGCGGGTACTTTAATGCAGGGAAACTTACATCAGTTTTACCAAATTTCTACCAGCAGGTTAAATGTGCAACCAGAGGAAAAACAACTCTGGACCAGCTTTACTCCACACACAGAGATGCATACAAAGCTCTCCCTCACCCTCCATTTGGAAAATCTGACCATAATTCTATCCTTCTGATTCCTGCTTACAAGCAAAAACTAAAGCAGGAAGTACCAGTGACTAGATCAATAAAATAGTGGTCAGATGAAGCAGATGCGAGTAGTACAGGACTGTTTTGTACAGGACTGTTTTGTACAGGACTGTTTTGTACAGGACTGTTTTGCTAGCACAGACTGGAATAAGTTCTGGGATTCCTACCGATAGCATTGAGGAGTACACCACATCAGTCATTGCCTTCATCAATAATTGAATCGATGACGGCAAAGCACTCTGGCCGAATGACCCACATCACTGGGTCCAAGCTTCCTGCCATCCAGGACCTCTATACCAGGCGGTGTCAGAGGAAGGCCCTAAAAATTGTCAAAGACTCCAGCCACCCCAGTCATAGACTGTTCTCTCCGCTACCGGACAGCAAGTGGTACCGGAGCTAGGTCCAAGAGGCTTCTAAACAGCTTCTACCCCCAAACCATATGACTCCTGAACACCTAAACAAATGGCTTCACAGTCTATTTGCATTCCCCCACTTTTACACCACTGCTACTCTCTGTTGTTGTCATCTATGCATAGCCACTTTAATAACTCCAACCACATGAACATATTACCGCAATGTGCGGTGCCACAGCACATTGACTCTGTACCAGTACCCTATCGCTATTGTTATTTTACTTCTGTTCTTTAATTACTTGTTACTTTTATTTCTTATTCTTATCTGTATTTTTTTAAACTGCATTGTTGGTTTTGGGCTCGTTGTATTTGCCACGTGACTAACAGCATTTTCTTTAAATTTTATTTTGTTATCCTTCAGGTCCTACTTGAGACACTATAACCAAATACAACTTTTCCCTGGATGTCACGTTGACACGAAAGGTAGGGAGAAAGGCGCAGGAATGCGTAATAGGATTTTTTATTAAGCCCAAATTACGGCGTGCCGTATAAAGGCAAGGGGACGAAGACTAAACAAACATGTAACAAAACACAGGTTAGAAACTCAAAACAAAAGAGCGAGGAGTACCTCGAATAAATAACACACAAGCACAATGATTAACTCATGGGACGAGACCCGAAATCATGTGCGCGATCCTGACCCCTCCTGTCTCAGACTCCAGTATTTATGCTGCAGTAGTTTATGTGTCGGGGGGGCTAGGGTCAGTTTGTTATATCTGGAGTACTTCTCCTGTCCTATTCGGTGTCCTGTGTGAATCTAAGTGTGCGTTCTCTAATTCTCTCCTTCTCTCTTTCTTTCTCTCTCTCGGAGGACCTGAGCCCTAGGACCATGCCCCAGGACTACCTGACATGATGACTCCTTGCTGTCCCCAGTCCACCTGACCATGCTGCTGCTCCAGTTTCAACTGTTCTGCCTTATTATTATTCGACCATGCTGGTAATTTATGAACATTTGAACATCTTGGCCATGTTCTGTTATAATCTCCACCCGGCACAGCCAGAAGAGGACTGGCCACCCCACAGAGCCTGGTTCCTCTCTAGGTGTCTTCCTAGGTTTTGGCCTTTCTAGGGAGTTTTTCCTAGCCACCGTGCTTCTACACCTGCATTGCTTGCTGTTTGGGGTTTTAGGCTGGGTTTCTGTACAGCACTTTGAGATATCAGCTGATGTACGAAGGGCTATATAAATACATTTGATTTGATTTGATTTGATTTGATCCACAATGGTACGGAAGCCAAAACACACAGCGCAGGTACTCACACGCACCAATGGACATTGTAACAATAATGGACCGCCCAATGGAAACCAAAAGGCACGTTTATACAAGTGCTAATCAGTGGGAATAGGGGACAGGTGTGTGTAGTTAAAGTTCCTGAGGGATCCGTGACACTGGAGGCCAGGGTTAAAGTGTTGCCATTCAAAACAACGTTGACTTTGTCACTTTTTCCATTACCCAAATGAAGATAACACAGCATAAGTATAACCACGCCAATGAAAGAAAGTATTGACCATACCAGTCGGTGTGAGGGTTTATTGGGTAAACCAAGAGCTGTTCTCTCTGATGATTTAAGCACCAAAAATAATGCTATGATAGCTTATTTACCATACATTGTTATTAGTTAACATTGTTTGAATGATTTTTTTGAAAATCGTTTGGTATAAATGTAACCCCTCGGCTCAGAAATATGATTTTAAATGTCAACTACTTGAGTGTATGTCTGTGTCCCAAAACTGCACTGTTCCCTATGTGGTGCACTATTTGTAACCAGAGCTCTATGCTTTTAGAAAAAAATGTTCCAAAAGGGTTCTTCGGCTGTCTCCATAGGAGAACCCTTTTGGGTTCCATGTAGAACCCTCTGTGAAAAGGGTTTTTACACGGAACACAAAAGGGTTCTACCTGGAACCCGAAGGGTTCTACCTGAAACACAAAAGGGTTCCACCTGGAACCAAAATATTTTGTAAATGGAACCAAAAAGGATTCTTCAAAGGGTGCTCCTATGGGGACAGCCGAAGAACCCTTTTGGGTTCTAGATAGCACCTTTGTTTCCTAAGCACCTTTGTTTCCTAAGAGTGTATATGGACCCTGGTCAAATGTAGTGCGCTACATAGGTAAAAGGGTGCCATTTGGGACACAGGCTATATTTCCATTAGATGTGTGAAGACCTCCAAGGTCTGGCTTAGAAGGCACTTTAATAGATACCTGTCAAACATAATTAACTATGTTTTTCCTATCATGTGCTTTCTTTCCCATTGCCTCCAGCGAAAGGCTCTTCTGTGTGTGTGTGTGTGTGTGTGTGTGTGTGTGTGTGTGTGTGTGTGTGTGTGTGTGTGTGTGTGTGTGTGTGTGTGTGTGTGTGTGTGTGTGTGTATCCATTCATGCTGTGTGTGTGTGCGTGTGTGTGTGTGCGTGGGTTTATGTGTGTGTCAGTCTCAGTGCGTTTTGCCACCCAGCAAACGGAGACAGTGTTAATTGCAGCGCGACAACCACAAGAAAAGACCAGAATCCCCATGAAGACCAAGGCAAGCTGGTAGGCGTCCCAGGCACTGTGGAAAGCTAGCCATCCCATAATTACAGGTAAAATACCTTTAGCATGGATCTCTGCTTGGCTGCGATAGGTTTATACAACGACAATCATACAAATATGCAGGCATTTATAACTACATAGCAATATCACACTTCGTCCCGACAGGAGAGGTGCCGAGAAACATGAGAACTGTGAAACACATGGACAGTAGTCAGCTTTAAGGAGGAGAAACGCATGGACAGTAGTCAGCTTTAAGGAGGAGAAACACATGGACAGTAGTCAGCTTTAAGGAGCAGAAACACATGGACAGTAGTCAGCTTTAAGGAGGAGAAACACATGGACAGTAGTCAGCTTTAAGGAGGAGAAACACATGGACAGTAGTCAGCTTTAAGGAGGAGAAACACATGGACAGTAGTCAGCTTTAAGGAGGAGAAACACATGGACAGTAGTCAACGTTAAGGAGGAGAAACACATGGACAGTAGTCAGCATTAAGGAGGAGAAACACATGGACAGTAGTCAGCTTTAAGGAGGAGAAACACATGGACAGTAGTCAGCTTTAAGGAGGAGAAACACATGACCAGCAGTCAGCATTAAGGAGGAGAAACACATGGACAGTAGTCAGCTTTAAGGAGGAGAAACACATGGACAGTAGTCAGCTTTAAGGAGGAGAAACAAATGGACAGTAGTCAGCGTTAAGGAGGAGAAACACATGGACAGTAGTCAGCATTAAGGAGGAGAAACACACGGACAGTAGTCAGCGTTGAGGAGAAACATGGACAGTAGTCAGCTTTAAGGAGGAGAAACACATGGACAGTAGTCAGCTTTAAGGAGGAGAAACACATGGACAGTAGTCAGCTTTAAGGAGGAGAAACACATGTGCAGTAGTCAGCATTAAGGAGGAGAAACACATGGACAGTAGTCAGCTTTAAGGAGGAGAAACACATGGACAGTAGTCAGCATTAAGGAGGAGAAACACATGGACAGTAGTCAGCTTTAAGGAGCAGAAACACATGAACAGTAGTCAGCATTAAGGAGGAGAAACACATGGACAGTAGTCAGCATTAAGGAGGATAAACACATGGACAGTAGTCAGCTTTAAGGAGGAGAAACACATGGACAGTAGTCAGCATTAAGGAGGAGAAACACATGGACAGTAGTCAGCATTAAGGAGGAGAAACACATGGACAGTAGTCAGCTTTAAGGAGGAGAAACACATGGACAGTAGTCAGCTTTAAGGAGGAGAAACACCAGAACAGTAGTCAGCATTAAGGAGGAGAAACACATGGACAGTAGTCAGCTTTAAGGAGGAGAAACACATGGACTGTAGTCAGCTTTAAGGAGGAGAAACACATGGACAGTAGTCAGCATTAAGGAGGAGAAACACATGGACAGTAGTCAGCATTAAGGAGGAGAAACACCAGAACAGTAGTCAGCATTAAGGAGGAGAAACACATGGACAGTAGTCAGCTTTAAGGAGGAGAAACACATGGACAGTAGTCAGCTTTAAGGAGGAAAAACACATGAACAGCAGTCAGCTTTAAGGAGGAAAAACACATGGACAGTAGTCAGCTTTAAGGAGGAGAAACACATGGACAGTAGTCAGCTTTAAGGAGGAGAAACACATGTGCAGTAGTCAGCATTAAGGAGGAGAAACACATGGACAGTAGTCAGCTTTAAGGAGGAGAAACACATGGACAGTAGTCAGCATTAAGGAGGAGAAACACATGGACAGTAGTCAGCTTTAAGGAGCAGAAACACATGGACAGTAGTCAGCATTAAGGAGGAGAAACACCAGAACAGTAGTCAGCATTAAGGAGGAGAAACACATGGACAGTAGTCAGCTTTAAGGAGGAGAAACACATGGACAGTAGTCAGCTTTAAGGAGGAGAAACACCAGAACAGTAGTCAGCATTAAGGAGGAGAAACACATGGACAGTAGTCAGCTTTAAGGAGGAGAAACACATGGACTGTAGTCAGCTTTAAGGAGGAGAAACACATGGACAGTAGTCAGCATTAAGGAGGAGAAACACATGGACAGTAGTCAGCTTTAAGGAGGAGAAACACATGGACTGTAGTCAGCTTTAAGGAGGAGAAACACATGGACAGTAGTCAGCATTAAGGAGGAGAAACACATGGACAGTAGTCAGCATTAAGGAGGAGAAACACCAGAACAGTAGTCAGCATTAAGGAGGAGAAACACATGGACAGTAGTCAGCTTTAAGGAGGAGAAACACATGGACAGTAGTCAGCTTTAAGGAGGAAAAACACATGAACAGCAGTCAGCTTTAAGGAGGAAAAACACATGGACAGTAGTCAGCTTTAAGGAGGAGAAACACATGAACAGCAGTCAGCTTTAAGGAGGAGAAACACATGAACAGTAGTCAGCATTAAGGAGGAGAATATTTTGTTTAACATTGGAACGCTTTGAGAACATGAAAGGGACAGTGGAAAGACCTTCAATTAAAAAGTCTCAAACAAGCTTATACAGCTTACACAGTTATACAGCTATACTGTAGTCAGGAGCCTTTGTGGGAAGTTTCAGGGATTATTGTTTCAAATTAAGGGCCTAGACACACATCACATTCATTATTCATCAAACATGACTCATTGGCTTCTCTATTTTGTCTCAGAGGAGTCTGATTCAGACTAGGAGCGCTGTTCTGGGATCCGTTTTAATTTGTTGATCACAATGGATAAGATTACATGTAGGGGGGTGGCACTGATCCTGGATCAGCATTCCTACTAAGAGATGCTTTATGAATAGCGATGCTTTTTGTCGTTTAGATTTCTCTTCTTGTTCCCTGACTGGGCCAATGTTCCGTGTTCTCTTCTTGTTCCCTGACTGGGCCAATGTTCCGTGTTCTCTTCTTGTTCCCTGACTGGGTCAATGTTCCGTGTTCTCTTGTTGTTCCCTGACTGGGCCAATGTTCCGTGTTCCATTAGCGACACATTAGCCAAGTTCAAGACTTCTCTCAGCATCAGGGAATTATTATTTTCACTCTGTCTTTGCACAAAGTTCCCCTTGATAATTAACACAGGACAGCTCTTCCTCGCGGTTCATTACGAGACACTGCCTGCATCCCAAATGGCATCATATTTAATCTATAGTGCACTACTTTTGACCAGGCCCAAAAAGCTAGAGTGCACTATGTTGGGGACACAACCTGGGCTCAGGGATTGACGTAAAATACTAAATGTAAATCTCCATACATTTAGCATAGTTTGTTACGAATTCCAACTCGTGTGATAGCTTATGAATTTCAATTCCTACAATATGTTATTAATTTCCGAGACACATGCTTTATTACGAATTCCACATTGTTGTGGCCAACCTTAGCTAGGTGGCTAGGTGGGTAACATTAGCTAGGCTATGGGTTAGGGTATGGGGTTAAGGTTAGGGATAAGGTTATGAGTTAGGGGAAGGGTTACCTTAAAGGGTTATTAAGGTTAAGGATAGGGGAAGGGTTAGCGTAAAGGGTTAAGGTTAGGGGAAGGGTTAGCGTAAAGGGTTATTAAGGTTAAGGATAGGGGAAGGGGAAGGGTTAGCGTAAAGGGTTATTAAGGTTAAGGATAGGGGAAGGGGAAGGGTTAGCGTAAAGGGTTAAGGTTAGGGTTAGGGGAAGGGGAAGGGTTAGCGTAAAGGGTTATTAAGGTTAAGGATAGGGGAAGGGGAAGGGTTAGCGTGAAGGGTTACGGTTAGGGTTAGGGGAAGGGGAAGGGTTAGCGTAAAGGGTTAAGGTTAGGGGAAGGGTTAGCGTAAAGGGTTAAGGTTAGGGGAAGGGGAAGGGGAAGGGTTAGCGTAAAGGGTTAAGGTTAGGGTTAGGGGAAGGGGAAGGGTTAGCGTAAAGGGTTAAGGTTAGGGTTAGGGGAAGGGGAAGGGTTAGCGTAAAGGGTTAAGGTTAGGGTTAGTGGAAGGGGAAGGGTTAGCGTAAAGGGTTAAGGTTAGGGGAAGGGTTAGGGTAAAGGGTTAAGGTTAGGGGAAGGGTTAGCTTAAGGGGGTATTAAGGTTAGGGTTAGGGGAAGGGGAAGGGTTAGCGTAAAGGGTTAAGGTTAGGGGAAGGGTTAGCTTAAGGGGTTATTAAGGTTAGGGTTAGGGGAAGGGGAAGGGTTAGCGTAAAGGGTTAAGGTTAGGGGAAGGGTTAGCTTAAGGGGTTAACCCTTTAAGGTAACCCTTCCCCTTCCCCTAACCTTAACCCTTTACGCTAACCCTTCCCCTAACCTTAACCCTTTACGCTAACCCTTCCCCTAACCTTAACCCTTTACGCTAACCCTTCCCCTAACCTTAACCCTTTACGCTAACCCTTCCCCTAACCTTAACCCTTTAAGGTAACCCTTCCCCTTAACCTAACCTTAACCCTTTAAGGTAACCCTTCCCCTTCCCCTAACCTTAACCCTTTACGCTAACCCTTCCCCTTCCCCTTCCCCTAACCTTAACCCTTTACGCTAACCCTTCCCTTAACCTTAACCCTTTACGCTAACCCTTCCCCTAACCTTAACCCTTTAAGGTAACCCTTCCCCTTCCCCTAACCTTAACCCTTTACGCTAACCCTTCCCCTTCCCCTAACCTTAACCCTTTACGCTAACCCTTTACGCTAACCCTTCCCCTAACCTTAACCCTTTACGCTAACCCTTCCCCTAACCTTAACCCTTTACGCTAACCCTTCCCCTTCCCCTAACCCTAACCTTATTAAGGTTAGGGGAGGGGAAGGGTTACCTTAAAGGGTTTTAAGCAACTTTCTGACGTCTGTAACCATACCAAACGTAACATATCATACTTTTTAGAGTGTCACATATGTATATTTAATATGTTACGTCTTTGAGGCCAGACTGTGGGAATAGAGCGCACTTTGGAATGCAGAAACATTTGACAGAGACAAGTTCTCCTTCTTTCTATTCTTCCATTAGATAACTGTAGGTTATGCGTTGTGACACATAGATTTAGCCAGCTTTCAATAGAGGAGACACTCAAAGCCAATGACAAAGTGAGAGTGAGTTAGCCTGGTCCCAGGTCTGTTTGTGCTCTCTTGTCAATCCCGTAGGTGGTGTTAAGATAGCACAAACAGGTCTGGGACCAGGCTAGGAAGAGGTAGATTCTGAGGGACACTACTGAATGTTTACTCAATACAAAGCATCATGTAATTTCGAGGAAGTAGGCTTGTCGTTTAAAATTATTATTATTTAAAAAAAATGTTATTCACTGGGCAAAAAACAAAAAGTGTATTTAAGGCACCTGGCAGATATAAATTCATCCATAAACACAAACACAATTTTATAAATACCTTTAATGGCTGAGTTTTCACGAATTTGACGATATAATTTTCAAGCAAATTCAAAAGATTAGGGGGCAGGACCAGGAAGTATGACGTAAGACAATGTCACTTACACAATGCGTTAAAATGTACAAGTGATGCGTATCGAGTTCGGCTTTAAAGGGGAATGGATACACTTTAGGATGTAAATCTGGCGTTTTAAATCACAGTGTTTCCATCCCCTTTAAGGGACTCCTTCATCATTTACTTAATGTTGTTTTAAAATCTGCAATGCGGTTAATTAAAATCAGACTTCATCTCATATCGTTTTTCAAGCACCTCATTTGGTATTCAGCATTAGAGCGTAAATCACAAGCATTTAGTTAGGAAGCAGATCGGCCTAAATTCCTAACCCTGTATAAATCTCACTTCTGTGAGTACTTTGCCAGAGCTCTACGTATGTTTCCTGTCTTGTTTACGAGTGTGTAAAGGCTGCATCTCGATGACACACCGCACCTCCAGGGTCCATTAAAAAATAAATACATTTTACAATCTAATTTTCCATAAAATATGTTCACTTACCACTTAGTAGGAGCAGGGAATTTCTCTCTCTCTCTGACTGTCAAGACAATTGGCTGCTAAAGTGATGATCCAGGGCCCAAGCGGAGGGCAGTGTTTATCAGGGTATTGAATTTCTGACGGGGTTGTCGGGCGGGCAGCTGGACAGGCCACTCAGGAGTGTGTGGGGGGGCTGGATCGATAAGAGGAGGGACTGAACGCCGCTGTTGGCCTGGCACCATCACCATCACTTTAGTCAGAGTTACTTAGGGCTGATAAATGCTGTGTTGGAGTGGAAGAGGAGAGGAGAGATGGAGAAGAGGGAAGGAGAAGAGGAGGAGGAGGAGGAGGAGAGAAGAGAGAGCACAGAGCACAGAGCACAGAGTACAGAGCACAGAGCACAGAACACAAAGAACAGAACACAGAGCACAGAGCACAGAGCACAAAACACAGAGCACAGAGCACAGAGCACAGAGCACAGAGCACAGAGCACAGAACACAGAACACAGAGCACAGAGCACAGTTCATAGAGAACAGAACACAGAGCACAGAGCACAGAGCACAGAGCACAGAACACAGAGCACAGAGCACAGAACACAGAGCACAGAGCACAGAACACAGAACACAGAGCACAGAACACAGAACACAGAGCACAGAGCACAGTTCATAGAGAACAGAACACAGAGCACAGAGCACAGAGCACAGAGCACAGAACACAGAGCACAGAGCACAGAGCACAGCACACAGAGCACAGAGCACAGAACACAGAACACAGAGCACAGAGCACAGAACACAGAGCACAGAGCAACGGGGCACAGAGCACAAAACACAGAACACAGAACACAGAACACAGAGCACAGTTCATAGAGAACAGAACACAGAGCACAGAGCACAGAGCACAGAGCACAGAACACAGAGCACAGAGCACAGAGCACAGAACACAGAGCACAGAGCACAGAACACAGAACACAAAGCACAGAGCACAGAGCACAGAGCACAGAGCACAGAGCACAGAGCACAGAGCACAGAATACAGAGCACAGAGCACAGCACACAGAACACAGAGCACAGACACAGAGCACAGAGCACAGAACACAGAACACAGAACACAGAGCACGGAGGGGGGGGGGGGGGGGGGAATTCTCCAGAAGGGTCATGAAAAATATGGACTATAGTGAATTGTATTGATGTAGCCCAAACAAACACAGAAATGTAGTCCAAACATGCAACTAACCAAGACATACTCTAACAAGACATACCTACAAACTTTGCAGAAATATTTTCCTTCTTTAGTTTCCTGGGTAAAACAGCAGAACTTCCCCCTCTGTTCTCTCTCTCTCTCTCTCTGGTGACTCCAGATTTACATCTCTCTTTCTAGAAAGTATTTCCTGGTAAGTAGAGCAGCCGTTGGATGTGTGTAGAGACACCGATAGAAACTGGGGGGGGGGATGAAAGAATAGAAAAAGAAGGAACCAGTGGCGCAGCACACACAGTAACGACCTAATGATCTAAATGTTCATAAGAAACCGATTCACAACCAGACAGCGATTAGCAAGGGAGACAAAAGTGCTGATTTGAATTGTTCTCAATTACACCCCGCAAGCAGATGTTTAGTATTTATTTATACACGGTATTCTTTCTATGGCAAGTTTTTTTCAGTACACAATATTAAACCCGTTTTAATTCATTTTCAGCAAATAGTATTCTCAACATTACGTGTTTTCACCACCCACCCACACACACACACACATATGTTTTCTTTATTTTCAGACAACAGTGTTTTCTCTCTTTTTCACGAGACAGTATAGTATCCCACCCATTCCACCTATTCTCTTCCTGTAGACTGTATTCATGCCAGGTCATTTTTCCTCTCATTCAGTGCACAGGTGATTAACTGAAAAGCTGTGAATGACCTTTAGAACACACTACACAGGGGTCAAGGGTCACATTCCTTTAAAGTGTTGAATGATGAGCATGTGGGCGGGACTTGTTGTTTATCTCTGTGATTGACAGATCCGATGAGCAACCGAATAAGGATCGGACATGTCTTCCCAGGTCCATACATCACAGGGTTAGAGGTCAGAGGGCAGGGGAGTCTGAGGAAGGTCAATCTCATCCCCCAGAGAGCCTTGATCCTGAGGGCACTGCTACCATTTACATAACCTTTGACCCCTGCTACCTGGAAAGATCCATCCATCTTTTATGTGTGTTTGAGAACGATTGTGTCTGTGTGCAAAACATCATAGGATGTACAGGGTCCAGCCCAGTGTTGTGTCTGGTATAGGGCCCAGTTGTCTAGTATAGGGTCGAGGCCAGCGTTGTGTCTGGTATAGGGCCCAGTTGTCTAGTATAGGGTCGAGGCCAGGGTTGTGTCTGGTATAGGGCCCAGTTGTCTAGTATAGGGTATAGGCCAGGGTTCTGTCTGGTAACTAGCTAGTAGTAAGCTGCTCATCTGATCAGACATGGTTTGACTTGTAGCCAGTGAGCCAGCCGGTGCTCCGTAGCTGCAGTAGTCACGGGACAAGTGTTAGGCGGAATATAGATGTATTTTTACGAGTTCCAAAGAAGACTCCTGGTAACAGCATGTCCCTTTACAATGACGCGTTACGCCGCAAGACATTAAAACTTGATGTGGATTTAACAAACACATTACTGATGGTGAGAGTGAAACTGGTCATGACCTTTAATTGCCTTGTATGCCTGCCTGAAGTTTATGAGGTGGTGACAAGTCACCAATAACAACCACTCTTGACCCCTTATGACCCCTAGCTCAGTTAGCCGTGGTCCGCTTTGACCCTCCTATTGGCTACCAGTATTCTTCAGTCATAAAGTCCATGAGAATGGAAGTGCACAGAAACCCTGAATGTAATGCAGTCCTCCAGGAGCAGCAATGAAGAATCTACAGCATGACAGGTATATATTTTGTCACCATAGTGACACGTCTGGCTAAAACGTCCAGATCACCACACCTTCTCTTCATCAGAAGATGAATGAAAGTGCTACAGAGACCACAGATACAGCGCTGTCATATATTTCACCCTTCCTGGATCTCCTCACTGTGAGTGATCTTCACTCCAAGCCTGTTTAAAAAGTCATCTGATCCTACCTAATACTGTCACTGTGTCACCTCCCTCAGCTCAGACGAACACACGCTGGGCCCGTAATGGACGTTTTGGGAGATAAGTCCGCCCTTATTGTTGTGTCAGCCCTATAATGTGTCAGCCAGCCTTTACAGTAGAATGCAGGTCATTCTATAGAATGGTATGAAATGGTAACATTGTGTGTAAGATGAAACAGGTGATCTCTGTTTTGAGGATATGTGGATATGTTTACTACTGAGACTCTATGTGACCAGTGTAAAATGTTAGTACCGGTATTAGCACTAGAGCTGAGTCGGAGTCCGAGCCCGAGTCCAAGTCTGGGTCTGATAGTGTAGACAACACAGGGGCTGTTTGTCACATGAGTTGGTTGTCACAGTGCTCATAACTCATAAATGCAGGTTTATTTAATTACAGATCAACGTTTAAGATGAGCACAATGGTAGAGCATTCTATAACAACCTGGCCTACATGGTAAAGCAGTGTGCGGGTGTTCTATACAGTAAAGTTGCCATCCACGATGATGTTTTTGGTGTTGTAATGTTTTCTTGTTTAACAGAACCATAATAGGCCAGTCTGTGAGACCGAACGATGCAGACACTAACGGTGGTGTTGAATTTGAGTTGAAAACAAAGTGGGTCATTTAGATGCTGTTTAGATGCTGTTCACATGAATCTGTCATAACACGAAACATGTTCACATATTTGACATATTCAGTAAATGCCTGTCAAGGTAATGATCAATATTAATTTACCGCTTTCAAACGATGCCCATCAGGGTCCATGAATAAATCATTATTCTCATGACCCCCAGCTATTCATTCCATTTCCATCTCTCTGTATATCTGTATCTCTGAATCTGTATCTCTGTATCTCTGTATCTGTACCTGTATCTGTATCTGTATCTGTATCTGTACTTCTGTATCTGTATCTGTATCTCTGTATCTTAATCTGTATCTCTGCGATTGTATCTCTGTATTTGTATCTGTATCTCTGTATCTGTATCTGTATCTCTGTATCTGTATCTCTGTATCTTTATCTCTGTATCTGTATCTCTGTATCTGTATCTCCGTATCTGTATCTAAGTATGTGTATCTCTGTATCTGTATCTGTCTCTCTGTATCTGTATCTGTATATGTCTCTCTGTATCTGTATCTGTATCTGTCTCTCTGTATCTGTATCTGTATCTCTGGATCTGTATTTGGATCTGTTTCTGTATCTCTGCATCTGTATCTGTATCTGTATCTGTATATCTGTATCTGTATATCTGTATCTGTATCTGTATCTGTCTCTCTGCATCTGCATCTGTATCTGTCTCTCTGTATCTGTATCTGCATCTGTATCTGTCTCTCTGCATCTGCATCTGTATCTGTATATGTATCTGTCTCTGTCTCTGTATCTGTATCTGTATCTTTGTATCTGTATCTGTGTCTCTGTATCTGTATATCTGTATATCTGTATATCTGTATCTGTATCTGTATCTCTGTATTGGTATCTGTCTCTCTGCGTCTGCATCTGTATCTGTATCTGTATATCTGTATCTGTATCTGTATATGTATCTGTCTCTGTCTCTGTCTCTGTATCTGTATCTGTATCTTTGTATCTGTATCTGTATCTGTATATCTGTATATCTGTATATCTGTATATCTGTATCTGTATCTGTATCTGTATCTCTGTATCTGTATCTGTATCTGTATCTGTATCTCTGTATCTGTCTCTCTGTATCTGTAACTATGTATCTGCATCTCTGTATCTGTATCTCTGTATCTGTATCTCTGTATCTGTATCTGTATCTCTGTATCTGTGTCTGTATCTCTGTAGCTGTATCTGTATCTCTATCTGTATATCTGTATCTGTATCTCTGTATCTGTATCTCTGTATCTGTATCTGTATCTGTATCCCTGTATCTGTATCTCTGTATCTCTGTATCTGTATCTGTATCTGTATCTGTATCTCTGTATCTGTATATCTGTATCTGTATCTGTAGATCTGTATCTATGTATCTGTACATGTATCTGCATCTGTATCTGTATCTCTGTATCTGTATCTGTATCTCTGTATCTCTGTATCTGTATCTCTGTATCTGTATCTGTATCTCTGTATCTGTATCTGTATCTCTGTATCTGTATCTCTGTATCTGTATCTCCGTATCTTTATCTCTGTATCTGTATGTCTGTATCTGTATCTGTATCTCTGTATCTGTATCTCCGTATCTGTATCTCTGTATCTGTATCTCTGTATCTGTATCTGTATCTGTAGCTGTATCTGTCTCTCTGTATCTGTATCTGTCTCTCGGTATCTGTATCTGTACCTCTGTATCTGTATTTGTATCTCTGTGTCTGTATCTGTATCTGTATCTCTGTATCTGTATCTCTGTATCTGTATCTCTGTATATGTATCTGTATATCTGTATCTCTGAATCTGTATCTCTGTATCTGTATCTGTATCTGTATCTCTGTATCTGTATCTGTATCTGTATCTGTATCTGTATCTCTGTATCTTAATCTGTATCTCCGTATCTGTATCTCTGTATCTGTATCCCCGTATCTGTATCTCTGTATGTGTATCTCTGTATCTGTATCTGTCTCTCTGTATCTGTATCTGTATCTGTCTCTCTGTATCTGTATCTGTACCTCTGGATCTGGATCTGGATCTCTGGATCTGGATCTGTATCTGGATCTGGATCTGTATCTGTATATCTGTATCTGTATCTGTATCTGTCTCTCTGTATCTGGATCTGTATCTGTCTCTCTGTATCTGTATCTGTCTCTCTATATCTGTATCTGTATCTGTATCTGTCTCTCTGTATCTGTATATGTCTCTCTGTATCTGTATCTGTATCTGTATCTGTCTCTCTGTATCTGTATCTGCATCTGTATCTGTCTCTCTGTATCTGTATCTGTATCTGTCTCTCCGTATCTGTATCCGTATCTGTATCTGTCGCTCTGTATCTGTATCTATATTTGTCTCTCTGTTTCTGTATCAATATCTCCGTATCTGTATCTCTGTATCTGTACCTCTGTATCTGTATATCTGTTTATCTGTATCTGTATCTCTGCATCTGTATCTCTGTATCTGTATATCTGTATCTGTATCTCTGTATCTGTATCTTTATCTGTATCTGTGTCTCCTAATCTGTATCCGTATCTCTGTATCTGTATCTGTATCTGTCGCTCTGTATCTGTATCTGTATTTGTCTCTCTGTATCTCTGTATCTGTATCTGTATCTCCGTATCTGTATCTCTGTATCTGTATCTCTGTATCTGTATATCTGTTTATCTGTATCTGTATCTCTGCATCTGTATCTCTGTATCTGTATCTCTGTATCTGTATCTGTATCTGTATCTCTGTATCTCTATCTGTATCTCTGTATCTCTGTATCTGTATCTTTATCTCTGTATCTGTATCTCTGTATCTGTATCTGTATCTGTATCTCTATCTGTATCTGTATCTCTGTATCTGTATATCTGTATCTCTATCTGTATCTCTGTATCTGTATCTGTATCTGTATCTCTATCTGTATCTCTGTATCTGTATATCTGTATCTCTATCTGTATATCTGTATCTGTATCTGTATCTCTCTCTCTCTCTCTCTCTCTCGCTCTCATTTCAATTAATTTTAAATTGAACAGGTTTTATTGACATGGATAACATATACTTACATTGCCAAAGCAAATGGAATAGACAATAAACAAATGTGAAATAAACAAAGGAAACATTAGTAAACATTACACTCACAACCGTTTTTTAAAGAATATAGACATTTTCAAATGTTATATTAATGTCTATGTACATTGTTGTAACGATGTGTAAGTAGTTGAAGTATAAAAGACAAAATAAATAAACAGATATTTATCTGGTAGGTTGTTTATATAACATTGTTTTACAATGTTGTTTGTTCTTCACTGGTTGTCCTTTTCTCATAGCAACTGGCCACAAATATTGCTGCTGTGATGGCACACTGTGGTATTTCGCCGAACAGATATGGGAGTTAATCAATGTTTGATTTGTTTTCAAATTCTTTGTTGCTCTATGTAATCTGTGTGAAATATGTGTCTCTAATGTGGTCATACATTTGGCAGGAGGTTAGGAAGTGCAGCTCAGTTTCCGCCTCATTTTGTGGGCAGTGTGCACATAGCCTGTCTTCTTTCTCAATAGCAAGGCTATTCTCACGGGGTCGGTCAGAGTGGTCAGGTATCCTGCGACTGTTTACTCTCTGTTTCAGGACAAATAGCATTCTAGTTTGCTCTGTTTTTTGGTTGATTCTTTACAGTGTGTAAAATCTTTCTGCTGTCTCATGATTTGGTTGGATATAATTGTGTTTCTGTCCTGGGGAGCTGTGGGGTCTGTTTGTGTTTGTGAACAGAGCCCCAGGACCAGCTGGCTGAGGGGACTCTTCTCCAGGTTCATCTCTCTGTAGGTGAGGGCTCTGACTCTTCTCCATTTTCATCTCTCTGTAGTTGAGGTCTCTGACTCTCCTCCAGGTTCATCTCTCTGTAGGTGAGGGCCCTGACTCTTCTCCAGGTTCATCTCTCTGTAGGTGAGGACTCTGAGGGTTCTCTTCTCCAGGTTCATCTCTCCGTAGGTGAGGACTCTGAGGGGTCTCTTCTCCAGGTTCATCTCACTGTAGGTGAGGGCCCTGACTCTTCTCCAGGTTCATCTCTCTGTAGGTGAGGACTCTGAGGGGTCTCTTCTCCAGGTTCATCTCTCCGTAGGTGAGGACTCTGAGGGGACTCTTCTCCAGGTTCATCTCTCCGTAGGTGAGGGCTCTGAGGGGACTCTTCTCCAGGTTCATCTCTCCGTAGGTGAGGACTCTGACTCTCATCCAGGTTCATCTCTCTGTAGGTGAGGACTCTGAGGGGTCTCTTCTCCAGGTTCATCTCACTGTAGGTGAGGGCCCTGACTCTTCTCCATCTCTGTATCTGTATATCTGTATCTGTATCTGTAGATCTGTATCTATGTATCTGTACATGTATCTGCATCTGTATCTGTATCTCTGTATCTGTATCTCTGTATCTGTATCTGTATCTCTGTATCTCTGTATCTGTATCTCTGTATCTGTATCTGTATCTCTGTATCTGTATCTGTATCTCTGTATCTGTATCTCTGTATCTGTATCTCCGTATCTTTATCTCTGTATCTGTATGTCTGTATCTGTATCTGTATCTCTGTATCTGTATCTCCGTATCTGTATCTCTGTATCTGTATCTCTGTATCTGTATCTGTATCTGTAGCTGTATCTGTCTCTCTGTATCTGTATCTGTCTCTCGGTATCTGTATCTGTACCTCTGTATCTGTATTTGTATCTCTGTGTCTGTATCTGTATCTGTATCTCTGTATCTGTATCTCTGTATCTGTATCTCTGTATATGTATCTGTATATCTGTATCTCTGAATCTGTATCTCTGTATCTGTATCTGTATCTGTATCTCTGTATCTGTATCTGTAGCTGTATCTGTATCTGTATCTCTGTATCTTAATCTGTATCTCCGTATCTGTATCTCTGTATCTGTATCCCCGTATCTGTATCTCTGTATGTGTATCTCTGTATCTGTATCTGTCTCTCTGTATCTGTATCTGTATCTGTCTCTCTGTATCTGTATCTGTACCTCTGGATCTGGATCTGGATCTCTGGATCTGTATCTGTATCTGGATCTGGATCTGTATCTGTATATCTGTATCTGTATCTGTATCTGTCTCTCTGTATCTGGATCTGTATCTGTCTCTCTGTATCTGTATCTGTCTCTCTATATCTGTATCTGTATCTGTATCTGTCTCTCTGTATCTGTATATGTCTCTCTGTATCTGTATCTGTATCTGTATCTGTCTCTCTGTATCTGTATCTGCATCTGTATCTGTCTCTCTGTATCTGTATCTGTATCTGTCTCTCCGTATCTGTATCCGTATCTGTATCTGTCGCTCTGTATCTGTATCTATATTTGTCTCTCTGTTTCTGTATCAATATCTCCGTATCTGTATCTCTGTATCTGTACCTCTGTATCTGTATATCTGTTTATCTGTATCTGTATCTCTGCATCTGTATCTCTGTATCTGTATATCTGTATCTGTATCTCTGTATCTGTATCTTTATCTGTATCTGTGTCTCCTAATCTGTATCCGTATCTCTGTATCTGTATCTGTATCTGTCGCTCTGTATCTGTATCTGTATTTGTCTCTCTGTATCTCTGTATCTGTATCTGTATCTCCGTATCTGTATCTCTGTATCTGTATCTCTGTATCTGTATATCTGTTTATCTGTATCTGTATCTCTGCATCTGTATCTCTGTATCTGTATCTCTGTATCTGTATCTCTGTATCTGTATCTCTGTATCTCTATCTGTATCTCTGTATCTCTGTATCTGTATCTTTATCTCTGTATCTGTATCTCTGTATCTGTATCTGTCTCTGTATCTCTATCTGTATCTGTATCTCTGTATCTGTATATCTGTATCTCTATCTGTATCTCTGTATCTGTATCTGTATCTGTATCTCTATCTGTATCTCTGTATCTGTATATCTGTATCTCTATCTGTATATCTGTATCTGTATCTGTATCTCTCTCTCTCTCTCTCTCTCTCGCTCTCATTTCAATTAATTTTAAATTGAACAGGTTTTATTGACATGGATAACATATACTTACATTGCCAAAGCAAATGGAATAGACAATAAACAAATGTGAAATAAACAAAGGAAACATTAGTAAACATTACACTCACAACCGTTTTTTAAAGAATATAGACATTTTCAAATGTTATATTAATGTCTATGTACATTGTTGTAACGATGTGTAAGTAGTTGAAGTATAAAAGACAAAATAAATAAACAGATATTTATCTGGTAGGTTGTTTATATAACATTGTTTTACAATGTTGTTTGTTCTTCACTGGTTGTCCTTTTCTCATAGCAACTGGCCACAAATATTGCTGCTGTGATGGCACACTGTGGTATTTCGCCGAACAGATATGGGAGTTAATCAATGTTTGATTTGTTTTCAAATTCTTTGTTGCTCTATGTAATCTGTGTGAAATATGTGTCTCTAATGTGGTCATACATTTGGCAGGAGGTTAGGAAGTGCAGCTCAGTTTCCGCCTCATTTTGTGGGCAGTGTGCACATAGCCTGTCTTCTTTCTCAATAGCAAGGCTATTCTCACGGGGTCGGTCAGAGTGGTCAGGTATCCTGCGACTGTTTACTCTCTGTTTCAGGACAAATAGCATTCTAGTTTGCTCTGTTTTTTGGTTGATTCTTTACAGTGTGTAAAATCTTTCTGCTGTCTCATGATTTGGTTGGATATAATTGTGTTTCTGTCCTGGGGAGCTGTGGGGTCTGTTTGTGTTTGTGAACAGAGCCCCAGGACCAGCTGGCTGAGGGGACTCTTCTCCAGGTTCATCTCTCTGTAGGTGAGGGCTCTGACTCTTCTCCATTTTCATCTCTCTGTAGTTGAGGTCTCTGACTCTCCTCCAGGTTCATCTCTCTGTAGGTGAGGGCCCTGACTCTTCTCCAGGTTCATCTCTCCGTAGGTGAGGACTCTGAGGGGTCTCTTCTCCAGGTTCATCTCACTGTAGGTGAGGGCCCTGACTCTTCTCCAGGTTCATCTCTCTGTAGGTGAGGACTCTGAGGGGTCTCTTCTCCAGGTTCATCTCTCCGTAGGTGAGGACTCTGAGGGGACTCTTCTCCAGGTTCATCTCTCCGTAGGTGAGGGCTCTGAGGGGACTCTTCTCCAGGTTCATCTCTCCGTAGGTGAGGACTCTGACTCTCATCCAGGTTCATCTCTCTGTAGGTGAGGACTCTGAGGGGTCTCTTCTCCAGGTTCATCTCACTGTAGGTGAGGGCCCTGACTCTTCTCCAGGTTCATCTCTCTGTAGGTGAGGGCCCTGACTCTTCTCCAGGTTCATCTCTCTGTAGGTGAGGGCCCTGACTCTTCTCCAGGTTCATCTCTCTGTAGGTGAGGGCTCTGACTCTCCTCCAGGTTCATCTCTCTGTAGGTGAGGACTCTGAGGGGTCTCTTCTCCAGGTTCATCTCTCTGTAGGTGAGGGCTTTGTGGTGGAATGTGTGGGCATAATTTCCATTTAAGTGGTTGTAGAATTGAACATCTCTTTTCTGGATATCGACACTAGTGGGTATAGTCCTAATTCCTCTCTGCATTGTTTGAGGTTTTGCGTTGTACTCTCTCTCTCTCTCTCTCTCTCTCTCTCTCTCTCTCTCTCTGGATGAAACAATTCCCAGTAAAGCCCACCTCTCACACACTCAGGGCCTGAAGGTGTGACAATTTAACCATATATAGTGCCTTGCGAAAGTATTCGGCCCCCTTGAACTTTGCGACCTTTTGCCACATTTCAGGCTTCAAACATAAAGATATAAAACTGTATTTTTTTGTGAAGAATCAACAACAAGTGGGACACAATCATGAAGTGGAACGACATTTATTGGATATTTCAAACTTTTTTAACAAATCAAAAACTGAAAAATTGGGCGTGCAAAATTATTCAGCCCCCTTAAGTTAATACTTTGTAGCGCCACCTTTTGCTGCGATTACAGCTGTAAGGGAATACCCCCCTGATTTGTACAAAAATGAATGTCAAAATATTGGCATTGGACAAACCATGTACACGATGTCCAATACCACCCAAAGCGGCGTTGATTCGTGCAAAGTATATGGCAAATGCCATATGGCAATTGCCAATTGTAACACCTCAAAAATCCAACAGGGGGCGAGTGCGCTCCACCTGGGTTTTTCATATTGGAAATGCAACCCAAGTCAACATCCAAAAGAAAAATTTTGAAAAAATGATATTTTTTTCAAAAACTTTTTACCCCTTAAAAAAGTGCTTTCTGGGCCTTTTTTCGAATTTCTTTCGCTTTTTTTGTCAATTACACATGTGTAAGAACTGTATGAATATACTTTTGTCCAATTTTGATATCAATTTTTTTTTTTTTTAATTACATGCGCATAAGGCATATGTTTTGTCCATTTGCAATATGATTTCATAGGAAGTCAAAAGTCAAAAGTCAAAAATGTCAAAATTTGGTAAAAAACTTCACACATCCTTAAAAAAGTGCTTTCTGGACCGTTTTTCAAAATTCTTTCAATTTTTATGTCAATTACACATGTATAAGAACTTTATCAACATACTTTAGTCATACTTTATTATCATTTTTTTTTTTTTTTACTAGTGCATAAGGCATATGTTTTCTCCATTTGGAATATGATTTCATAGGAAGTCAAAAGTCAAAGTCAAAAGTAACGATTTTCCTCCGTGCAACTGGTGATCTGAAATGTGCAACTGGTGATCTGAAATGTGCAACTGGTGATCTGAAATGTGCAACTGGTAACCCAAAAAAAAATAATTTGATTCTATGTTTCCTTACTTTTTCAAAGTCACTGTGCATTTGCAATATGTTTTAATGGGCAGGTACCATCACGAATTTGTCATGCTATAAAAATCCTGCAGGAATGTGAAATTGACTGGCCCGATGAACTCGGGATGGCTTTGCAGTGATTCTGGGTCATCTCAATCGCTCGTTTGGGTTGATTTCAGAATGTCGCTTTTGGTGATGTTTTTTCACTATAGAATCATATTGCAAATGCACGTGCAACTGCTCACCCAAAAAAAAAATGTTTAGATTTTTTTTGTTTATGTTTCCTTACTTTTTCAAAGTCACTGTGCATTTGCAATATGTTTTTTCACTATAGAATCATATTGCAAATGCACGTGCAACTGGTCATCCCCCCAAAAAAAATTTAGATTTTTTTTGTTTATGTTTCCTTACTTTTTCAAAGTCACTGTGCATTTGCAATATGTTTTTTCACTATAGAATCATATTGCAAATGCACGTGCAACTGGTCATCCCCCAAAAAAAAATTTAGATTTTTTTTGTTTATTTTTCCTTACTTTTTCAAAGTCACTGTGCATTTGCAATATGTTTTTTCACTATAGAATCATATTGCAAATGCACATGCAACTGGTCATCCCCCCAAAAAAAATTTAGATTTTTTTTATGTTTCCTTACTTTTTCAAAGTCACTGTGCATTTGCAATATGTTTTTTCACTATAGAATCATATTGCAAATGCACGTGCAACTGGTCATCCCCCAAAAAAAATTTTAGATTTTTTTTGTTTATTTTTCCTTACTTTTTCAAAGTCACTGTGCATTTGCAATATGTTTTTTCACTATAGAATCATATTGCAAATGCACATGCAACTGGTCATCCCCCCCAAAAAAATTTAGATTTTTTTTATGTTTCCTTACTTTTTCAAAGTCACTGTGCATTTGCAATATGTTTTTTCACTATAGAATCATATTGCAAATGCACATGCAACTGGTCATCCCCCCCAAAAAAATTTAGATTTTTTTTATGTTTCCTTACTTTTTCAAAGTCACTGTGCATTTGCAATATGTTTTTTCACTATAGAATCATATTGCAAATGCACGTGCAACTGGTCACCCAAAAATAAAATTTTTGGATTTTTTTTGTTTATGTTTCCTTACTTTTTCAAAGTCACTGTGCATTTGCAATATGTTTCAATGGGCAGGTACCATCACGAATTTGTCATGCTCAAAATTTTTTAGATGTATTTTTTTTTGTTTCTTACTTTTTCAAAGTCACTGTGCATTTGCAATATGTTTTTTCACTATAGAATCATATTGCAAATGCACATGCAACTGGTCATCCCCCCAAAAAAATTTTAGATTTTTTTTGTTTATGTTTCCTTACTTTTTCAAAGTCACTGTGCATTTGCAATATGTTTTTTCACTATAGAATCATATTGCAAATGCACGTGCAACTGGTCATCCCCCAAAAAAATTTTTAGATTTTTTTTGTTTATTTTTCCTTACTTTTTCAAAGTCACTGTGCATTTGCAATATGTTTTTTCACTATAGAATCATATTGCAAATGCACATGCAACTGGTCATCCCCCCCAAAAAAAATTAGATTTTTTTTATGTTTCCTTACTTTTTCAAAGTCACTGTGCATTTGCAATATGTTTTTTCACTATAGAATCATATTGCAAATGCACATGCAACTGGTCACCCCCCCAAAAAAAATTTAGATTTTTTTTGTTTATGTTTCCTTACTTTTTCAAAGTCACTGTGCATTTGCAATATGTTTTTTCACTATAGAATCATATTGCAAATGCACGTGCAACTGGTCATCCCCCCAAAAAAATTTTAGATTTTTTTTGTTTATTTTTCCTTACTTTTTCAAAGTCACTGTGCATTTGCAATATGTTTTTTCACTATAGAATCATATTGCAAATGCACATGCAACTGGTCATCCCCCCCAAAAAATTTTAGCTTTTTTTTGTTTATGTTTCCTTACTTTTTCAAAGTCACTGTGCATTTGCAATATGTTTTTTCACTATAGAATCATATTGCAAATGCACGTGCAACTGGTCACCCAAAAATAAAAATTTTGGATTTTTTTTGTTTATGTTTCCTTACTTTTTCAAAGTCACTGTGCATTTGCAATATGTTTCAATGGGCAGGTACCATCACGAATTTGTCATGCTCAAAATTTTTTAGATGTATTTTTTTTTGTTTCTTACTTTTTCAAAGTCACTGTGCATTTGCAATATGTTTTAAAGGGCAGGTACCATCACGAATTTGTCATGCTATAAAAATCTTGCAGGAATGTGAAATTGACTGGCCCGATGAACTCGGGATGGCTTTGCAGTGATTCTGGGTCATCTCAATCGCTCGTTTGGGTTGATTTCAGAATGTCGCTTTTGGTGATGTTTTTTCACTATAGGATCATATTGCAAATGTACAAGAGTCAAGTGGACAAGAGTCCATCAGTCAATTAGATATCATTCTGACCACCAAACTGATACAAACTGACACCAAACCCACTTTTTCCAACTCGTTTAGTAGCCAACTATTACATACTTCAGAGCTGGCCCAAAATTCACAACCCCTTCGGTTCAAACCATAAAAAAACCATAAAACACGTAGTTACGTTCTAGCTGCGGGTCCATTTCTTATGTTATGTGTTGGCCTAGCTGAGGCGACCCCGAATCCCAAGTTTCGGCTCGATAGGTCATTTGGTGTCCGAGAAAAACCCTAATTGGTGCTGAAAATCCACTATTTTCCATGACTTGCTACGGGGTCCTTGAATGAGCTATTGGACAGAAACGTTGGGGTCTGTCTATATGGGCCGAGACGTTTGCAATGCACCTAGTCTTGCGACTCTGGGACATTTCTAAATGTCGTCATTTTCGTGATGCAAAAATGAATTGAAGTTATTTCAAATGTACGAGGCTGTTTCTCGGTCCGAGAACCTTCTAGAGCCACGTAACTCACCACGCACCATCTACGGGAGGTCTAGAACAGGTTTCTAAAGTTTCGGAACTCTAGGTCCGACGGTTCTTTTTTAGCTCCAACAAAGCTAACTATTGGAGCCACTGTCTGTCTCTACGCACCCCAATACGTCCCTCCTTCCAAGTTGTGTTTTAGTGTGATTTTTTTTTCCTTTGAATTTTTTTGGGAAAAATGACTGATTTACAGTTCATGGGGGTTGCCTAATCACACATATGAAGTTTTGGAAAGATCAGACTTTTTTAACCCTTCGAAACAGCCCCTGAGACACCAATTATGGCACTTCCGGTTGGCACAGGAAGTTATAAATCAACACATATCCTCATTGGGGTATGCTGTTACAGAATCCTGAGTTTTAAGTCCTTACGTTAAGAATTGACTGATCTACACAGGGTTGAATGCACTATGTCTATCAAACTGCATGCAGTGTATGGGTAAACACTTTTAGGGGCATTTTAACCACTTCCGGTTGGTCCAGGAAGCTTAGAATCAACACAGGTAGACCTCATAGTGGCCTGATGGACTGGTACCGAAGACAGGTTCATACGGCATTCATAACCCACATAGGCCTCAGGTTGAAATTAGGGGTGCAGGCAATGTATTCCTATGGGGAGAGATGACACTGTAATCTGTGAGATCAAAAAACACTGTTTTACTGTTAAGGGTTAATGCCACACGGTCAAGGTTAGGCTTGTTCAGATCTGGAGGACCTTAGGAACATTCATGTGGTGCAATTTTTCTTCTCACTCTAACGGTTCTCTCACTGTCACCCAAAAGCAAATGACATTGTGGTGCAGGCTTCATTTTGGGCCTACTATTCTAATGCTCGCTGCGCCTAGACCGAGCGAGCTACGGTCAAGCGGGATATCTCGCTGAACTCGGTACGGCCTAGGGATTATGGTAATGCCATTTCCTGCTCTCTGTGTCTTTAAGCACCGCACTTTATCACTCCATCCTTCCTGTGTGTGTGTGAGGGAGCTTTTCTTTGACATCTGTTGGGATTAATGACTGATTTACAGTTCAGAAGGGTTACCTAGTCACACATATGAAGTTTTGGAGAGATGTGACTTTTTTAACCCTTCGAAACAGAGAGTGTGACCCAATTAAAGGCACTTCCGGTTGGCACAGGAAGCTATAAGTAAACACATGTCTTGATTTACATAGCCACTTACAGAATCCCGAGTTTTAAGTCTTTACGTTAAGAATTGACTGATCTACACAGGGTTGAATGCACTATGTCTATCAAACTGCAGGCAGTGTATGGGTAAACACTTTTAGGGGCATTTTAACCACTTCCGGTTGCTCCAGGAAGCTTAGATTCGACACAGGTAGATCTCATAGTGGCCTGATGGACTGGTACCGAAGACAGGTTCATACGGCATTCATAACCCATATAGGCTTCAGGTTGAATTTTGTGGTGCAGGCAATGTATTCCTATGGGGAGAGATGTCACTGTAATCTGTGAGATCAAAAAACCCTGTTTTACTGTGAAGGGTTAATGCCACACGGTCAAGGTTAGGCTTGTTCAGATCGGGAGGACCTTAGGAACATTCATGTGGTGGAATTGTGCTTCTCACCCTAACGGTTCTCTCACTGCCACCCAAAATCAAATGACATTGTGGTGCAGGCTTCATTTTGGGCCTTCTTTTTTTCAAGTTTGCTGCACTCAGAACGAGCTACGGTCAAGCGGGGCGTCTCCTTGAACTCGGCACAGTCTGGAGACTATGGTGATGCCATTTTTTGTGTTGATTTCAGAATGCCATTTTGGTGATGGTCCCTCTCCGTTTAAACATATTGCAAATGTACAAAAGTCAACTAGCAAGTCAGTGTCCATCAGTCAATTAGATGTCATTATGACACCAAATGGATATCAATTGACACCAAACCCACTTTTTCCTACTCATTTAGTAGCCAACTATCACATATGTCAGAGCAGTCCCATAATTCACAGCGCCTTCGGTTTAAAACATAATAAAAAGGTAAAACACATAGTTACGTTCTAGCTGCGGGTCCAGTTCGGACATTATGTGAAGGCCTATGTGAGGCGACCCCGAATCCCGAGTTTCGGCTCGATAGGTCATTTGGTGTCCGAGAAAAACCCTAATTGGTGCTGAAAATCCACTTTTTTCCATGCCTTGCTACGGGGTCCTTGAACGAGCTATCGGACAGGCACGTCGGGGTCCGTCTCTATGGGCCGAGCCGGTTTCAATGCACCTAGCCTTGCGTCTCTGAGACTTTTCTAAACGTCGTCATTTTCGTAATGGTCAAAATGAATTGAAGGTATTGCAAATGTACAAGGCTGTTTCTCGGTCCGAGAACCGTCTAGAGC
Source organism: Oncorhynchus clarkii lewisi (assembly GCF_045791955.1). Lineage (NCBI taxonomy): Eukaryota > Metazoa > Chordata > Actinopteri > Salmoniformes > Salmonidae > Oncorhynchus > Oncorhynchus clarkii. The sequence continues at coordinate 85,036,144 of NC_092150.1, forward strand.
CACGTAACTCACCACGCACCATCAACCGGAGGTCTAGAACAGGTTTCTAAAGTTTCGGAACTCTAGGTCTGACGGTTCTTTTTTAGCTCCAACAAAGCTAACTATTGCAGCCACTGTCTGTCTCTACGCACCCCAATACGTCCCTCCATCCAAGGTGTGTTTTAGTGTGATTTTTTTTTCCTTTGATTTTTTTTGGGAAAAATGACTGATTTACAGTTCATGGGGGTTGCCTAATCACACATATGAAGTTTTGGAAAGATCAGACTTTTTTAACCCCTTGAAACAGCCCCTGAGACACCAGTTATGGCACTTCCGGTTGGCACAGGAAGCTGTAAATCAACACATATCCCCATTGGGGTATGCTGTTACAGAATCCTGAGTTTTAAGTCCTTACGTTAAGAACTGACTGATTTACACAGGGTTGAATGCACTATGTCTGTCAAACTGCAGGCAGGGTATGGGTAAACACTTTTAGGGGCATTTTAACCACTTCCGGTTGGTCCAGGAAGCTCAGAATCAACACAGGTAGACCTCATAGTGGCCTGATGGACTGGTACCGAAGACAGGTTCATACGGCATTCATAACCCATATAGACTTCAGGTTGAAATTAGGGGTGCAGGCAATGTATTCCTATGGGGAGAGATGACACTGTAATCTGTGAGATCAAAAAACACTGTTTTACTCTTAAGGGTTAATGCCACACGGTCAAGGTTAGGCTTGTACAGATCGGGAGGACCTTAGGAACATTCATGTGGTGGAATTTTTCTTCTCACCCTAACGGTTCTCTCACTGTCACTCAAAAGCAAATGACATTGTGGGGCAGGCTTCATTTTGGGCCTACTTTTCTAATGGTCGTTGCGCTTAGACCGAGCGAGCTACGGTCAAGCGGGATAGCTCGTTGAACTCAGCACAGTCTGGAGACTATGGTGATGCCATTTTTTATGTTGATTTCAGAATGCCATTTTGGTGATGGTCCCTCTCCGTTTAAACATATTGCAAATGCACAAAAGTCAACTAGCAAGTCAGTGTCCATCAGTCAATTAGATGTCATTATGACACCAAACCCACTTTTTACTACTCATTTAGAAGCCAACTATCACATATGTCAGAGCAGTCCCATAATTCACAGCGCCTTTAGTTTAAAACATAATAAAAAGGTAAAACACATAGTTACGTTCTAGCTGCGGGTCCAGTTCGGACATTATGTGAAGTCCTATGTGAGGCGACCCCGAATCCCGAGTTTCGGCTCGATAGGTCATTTGGTGTCCGAGAAAAACCCTAATTGGTGCTGAAAATCCACTTTTTTCCATGCCTTGCTACGGGGTCCTTGAACGAGCTATCGGACAGGCACGTCGGGGTCCGTCTCTATGGGCCGAGCCGGTTTCAATGCACCTAGCCTTGCGTCTCTGAGACTTTTCTAAACGTGGTCATTTTCGTAATGGTCAAAATGAATTGAAGGTATTGCAAATGTACGAGGCTGTTTCTCGGTCCGAGAACCGTCTAGAGCCACGTAACTCACCACGCACCATCGACCGGAGGTCTAGAACAGGTTTCTAAAGTTTCGGAACTCTAGGTCTGACGGTTCTTTTTTAGCTCGAACAAAGCTAACTATTGCAGCCACTGTCTGTCTCTACGCACCCCAATACGTCCCTCCATTCAAGTTGTGTTTTAGTGTGATTTTTTTTTCCTTTGAATTTTTTGGGGAAAAATGACTGATTTACAGTTCATGGGGGTTGCCTAATCACATATATGAAGTTTTGGACAGATCAGACTTTTTTAACCCTTTGAAACAGCCCCTGAGACACCAATTATGGCACTTCCGGTTGGCACAGGAAGCTATAAATCACCACATATCCTCATTGGGGTATGCTGTTACAGAATCCTGAGTTTTAAGTCTTTACGTTAACAACTGAGTTATTTACGGAGGGTTTAGTATGTGTGTGTTATTTCAGAAAATCATAGAAAATCACAGAAATCTCGCAGAGCTCCGCAGCACACTTTAAAAAGATTCGTATGAACACCCTGCAACTGGATCTGTAACCGTTGAAAAAAAAAAACGCCTATTTGTGACCATTGCCAAGTTGTCATTGTTCCGTTTCTCTTAAATGACGATAGATAAATGGCTGGTTCTTTTTTTATTGACACCGGAGGCTCCTTGACTTTGACCTGAAGTGGAAAAATAATTTCTCTATTTCCATTTAGGACCTTTAATCCCAGAAAAACGGCCATAACTCAAAAACCGTCGAGGCCTAGACGCCATCTTGTTCGGGGCCAACTGCCCATTATGCCAAACCTACGCTCACCGAGTTTCGGCTTCGAAATATTTTCCGTTTTCGAGATAAGGCCCCGTCGTGATTCGTGATGTTTTGCCAAATTGCCATATGATTCCGTATGCCCTCTTGTGGGAAATTCCGGGATAGCGGAAAAACGGTCCAAAACTTGTTTATTTTATAAAACGGAAACCGAATGTCCGACAAAGTTCATTTGATGACTTCCCGGTAGGTCTGGCCCTACCGCACGGCCCGACGCCGACCGCGAATTTTACAAACGATTTCGGACGTCTAGTAAGGGACCGTACATTTGCAATATGGACTTTCTCACTGATCATACACGAAATGCCGAAATGTTCCCTTAAGGTATGTAAGTCGTATCAGTTTTGCACATCGAGAGACTGAAATTTTTTCCCATTCCTCCTTGCAAAACAGCTCCAGCTCAGTGAGGTTGGATGGAGAGCATTTGTGAACAGCAGTTTTCAGTTCTTTCCACAGATTCTCGATTGGATTCAGGTCTGGACTTTGACTTGGCCATTCTAACACCTGAATATGTTTATTTTTGAACCATTCCACTGTAGATTTTGCTTTATGTTTTGGATCATTGTCTTGTTGGAAGACAAATCTCTGTCCCAGTCTCAGGTCTTTTGCAGACTCCATCAGGTTTTCTTCCAGAATGGTCCTGTATTTGGCTCCATCCATCTTCCCATCAATTTTAACCATCTTCCCTGTCCCTGCTGAAGAAAAGCAGGCCCAAACCATGATGCTGCTGCCACCACCATGTTTGACAGTGGGGATGGTGTGTTCAGCTGTGTTGCTTTTACGCCAAACATAACGTTTTGCATTGTTGCCAAAAAGTTCAATTTTGGTTTCATCTGACCAGAGCACCTTCTTCCACATGTTTGGTGTGTCTCCCAGGTGGCTTGTGGCAAACTTTAAATGACACTTTTTATGGATATCTTTAAGAAATGGCTTTCTTCTTGCCACTCTTCCATAAAGGCCAGATTTGTGCAATATACGACTGATTGTTGTCCTATGGACAGAGTCTCCCACCTCAGCTGTAGATCTCTGCAGTTCATCCAGAGTGATCATGGGCCTCTTGGCTGCATCTCTGATCAGTCTTCTCCTTGTATGAGCTGAAAGTTTAGAGGGACGGCCAGGTCTTGGTAGATTTGCAGTGGTCTGATATTCCTTCCATTTCAATATTATCGCTTGCACAGTGCTCCTTGGGATGTTTAAAGCTTGGGAAATCTTTTTGTATCCAAATCCGGCTTTAAACTTCTTCACAACAGTATCTCGGACCTGCCTGGTGTGTTCCTTGTTCTTCATGATGCTCTCTGCGCTTTTAACGGACCTCTGAGACTATCACAGTGCAGGGGCATTTATACGGAGACTTGATTACACACAGGTGGATTGTATTTATCATCATTAGTCATTTAGGTCAACATTGGATCATTCAGAGATCCTCACTGAACTTCTGGAGAGAGTTTGCTGCACTGAAAGTAAAGGGGCTGAATAATTTTGCACGCCCAATTTTTCAGTTTTTGATTTGTTAAAAAAGTTTGAAATATCCAATAAATGTCGTTCCACTTCATGATTGTGTCCCACTTGTTGTTGATTCTTCACAAAAAAATACAGTTTTATATCTTTATGTTTGAAGCCTGAAATGTGGCAAAAGGTCGCAAAGTTCAAGGGAGCCGAATACTTTCGCAAGGCACTGTATTTCTAACAATATTATTGCTACACATTAACATTAACAATGACAAATATGAACTCATAAATATTCTGATCTCAAAATGTTGTAAATAAACATTCTTCAGCACCCAGGTCAAATAACAATCCTGTACCACACAGAAGCTGACTAGCTACTGTCTAGCTGACTAGACTGGCGTCCTCCCTGCGTCCTTGCGTCCTCCCTTCTCCCTCACCAGACCACAGAGTTAGTTGGGACTGTTTGGACTGAAGACGCACACACACAGGCACAGGCACATGGACATGCACACGCACGCACGCACGCACGCAAACGCACGCACGCTCGCACACGCGCACACACACACACACACACACACGCACAGGCACAGACACAGCCACAGGCACAGGCACAGGCACAGGCACAGGCACAGGCACAGGCACAGGCACATGGACACGCACGCACGCGCACACACACACACACACACACACACAGGCACAGGCACATGGACAAGCGCACGCACACACACACACACACACACACACACACACACACACACACACACACACACACACACACACACACACACACACACACACACACACACACACACACACACACACACACAGCACTGTTCTATTAACTTAAAACACAATTAGATGCACATGTTGCTCTCAGCAACTTCCCATCACACAGCACATTCCTCTGGTCTTTGGCAGCTGTACTGTAGATCTGGCTAGCCAACCCAGCCTACTGCTTCATAATGTACCATAATCCCCTTTGGTGGCCTCCACCCCTCCACCCTCCACCCCTCCACCCCCCAGTCCTCCACCCTCCACCCCTCCACCCCCCAGTCCTCCACCCTCCACCCGCCAGTCCACCACCCTCCACCCTCCAGTCCTCCACCCTCCACCCCCCAGTCCTCCACCCTCCACCCCCCAGTCCTCCACCCTCCAGTCCTCCACCCTCCAGTCCTCCACCCTCCACCCCCCAGTCCTCCACCCTCCAGTCCTCCACCCTCCACCCCCCAGTCCTCCACCCTCCACCCTCCAGTTCTCCACCCCCCAGTCCTCCACCCTTCATCCTCCAGTCCTCCAACCTCCACCCTCCAGTCCTACACCCTCCACCCCCCAGTCCTCCACCCTCCACCCCACCGTCCTCCACCCTCCACCCCCCAGTCCTCCACCCTCCAGTCCTCCACCCTCCACCCCCCAGTCCTCCACCCTCCACCCTCCAGTTCTCCACCCCCCAGTCCTCCACCCTTCACCCTCCAGTCCTCCAACCTCCACCCTCCAGTCCTACACCCTCCACCCCCCAGTCCTCCACCCTCCACCCCACCGTCCTTCACCCTCCACCCCCCAGTCCTCCACCCTCCAGTCCTCCACCCTCCACCCCCCAGTCCTCCATCCTTCACCCTCCAGTTCTCCACCCTCCACCCCCCAGTCCTCCACCCTCCACCCCTCCACCCCCCAGTCCTCCACCCTCCACCCATCCACCACCCAGTCCTCCACCCTCCAGTCCTCCACCCCACCCTCCAGTCCTCCACCCTCCACCCCCAGTCCTCCATCCTCTACCCTCCAGTTCTCCACCCTCCACCCCCCAGTCCTCCACCATCCACCCCCCAGTCCTCCACCCCTCCACCCTCCAGTCCTCCACCCTCCACCCCCAGTCCTCCATCCTCCACCCTCCAGTTCTCCACCCTCCACCCCCCAGTCCTCCACCCTCCACCCCTCCACCCTCCAGTCCTCCACCCTCCACCCCTCCACCACCCAGTCCTCCACCCTCCAGTCCTCCACCCCTCCACCCTCCACCCCTCCACCCTCCACCCTCCAGTCCTCCACCCTCCACCCCTACACCACCCAGTCCTCCACCCTCCACCCTCCACCCTCCACCCCTAGTTAGGACACGTGTCGCCCTGACCCCGGCCCTGACCCCGGCCCTGACCCTTACTCCTCCCCACTGAACATCACCCTCCCATGGGTGGTACACTACTGACCTGGTATCAGGCCGTGGGATGCATCACAAATAGCACCCTAGGGGCCCTGGTCTACAGTAGTGCACTATACAGAGTGTCTTGGTCTTTCACTGCTGTTGTCATTTAAACTGGATCAGAGTTCAGTCTCAGCACGTTACTCCTGGCAGACGGCCAATAGGGCTCTTTGATAACAGGTTCCTTCTTGTATGTGTGTGTGGGGGGGAAGGGGGGGGGGGGGGCACTCTCACCAGAATGGTGACTGGGTGGCGGAATGACCAAGCAGGTTCCTGGAAAGCTCAGTCCAAACAACCATGTGTGTGTGTGTGTGTGTGTGTGTGTGTGTGTGTGTGTGTGTGTGTGTGTTTGTGTGTATGTGTGTGTGTATGCATGTGTGTGTGTGTATGTGTGTGTGCATGCGTGTGTGTGTGTATGTACGTGTGTGTGTGTGTGTGTGTCTGTGTGTGTGTGTGTGTGTGTCTGTGTGTGTGCGTGTGTGTGTGTGTGTGCAATACCACAGTGTAACTCTACTCATAAGGATCCATTGCATAAAGGCCCCACCACTTCCCCCTGGTGGAGAAGCTCTTCTCCCACTGGACACGTTTACACCTTTCTTTTGTTCCAACAAAATTACAATTGAGAATGAAAACGTGTTTTTCTTCATAAGAAAGACTTTTCCATCTGACTGTTTGATATGCTTCCTGAAAATCCTTTGTTGTGGAAGATTCCTCTTCGTAATCTCTCATGAATATATGAACCGTAACAGCAGAACGGGGTGAGGGGAAATAGTTTATGTCTTTTACTTTATAATGTGCTATGAAAATGATCAAATCATTAAACTGATATTGATCGGTTTAATTGAAATGTAATGCAGAATTTTCTTTATTAACTAGGTTCATGTTATATTAAGATGGATATGAAAGTTAAATGTTTGTAATTACATTTTATGTGTTTCATGGCTAAGTGAAGCATCAATAATGTCCCTTTCATTTCCTACTTCCATGTTTGTGACTTGATAAAGAGACAAAGTGTTGTTTCAAAAGAGCATTTTGGGTTAATCAACAAACATGCTGGGTTACAAACATGCTGGGTTACAGACATCATAAATATAAAACTAAAATGAATTTATTGGCCTCTAATTTATTTTCCAAATAACAATTTTGAAGGAATACATTTTCACTGCAATTTTTTTTAAAATATTGCAATCCTGACAATTGTTATGGACACTAATCCATGTGTGTGTTTCAGAGAGGTCACAGGTAAACCAGACTATGAGTTTGTTTCAGAGAGATTACTAAAACAGACAATGTGTGTGTTTCAGAGAGATTACTAAACCAGACAATGTGTTTGTTTCAGAGAGGTTACTAAACCAGACAATGTGTTTGTTTCAGAGAGATTACTAAACCAGACAATGTGTTTGTTTCAGAGAGATTACTAAACCAGACAATGTGTTTGTTTCAGAGAGATTACTAAACCAGAAAATGTGTGTTTCAGAGAGATTACTAAACCAGACAATGTGTGTTTCAGAGAGGTCACAGGTAAATCAGACAATAAGTTTGTTTCAGAGAGATTACTAAAACAGACAATGTGTTTGTTTCAGAGAGATTACTAAACCAGACAATGTGTTTGTTTCAGAGAGGTCACAGGTAAACCAGACAATGAGTTTGTTTCAGAGAGATCACAGCTAAACCATACAATGTGTGTGTTTCAGAGATGTCCCAGCTAAACCAGACAATGTGTTTGTTTCAGAGAGATTACTAAACCAGACAATGTGTTTGTTTCAGAGAGATTACTAAACCAGACAATGTGTTTGTTTCAGAGAGATTACTAAACCAGACAGTGTGTTTGTTTCAGAGAGGTCACAGTTAAAAGAGACAATGTGCTTGTTTCAGAGAGATTACTAAACCAGACAATGTGTTTGTTTCAGAGAGATTACTAAACCAGACAATGTGGTTGTTTCAGAGAGGTTACTAAACCAATGTGTGTTTCAGAAAGATTACTAAACCAGACAATGTGTGTTTCAGAGAGGTCACAGGTAAACCAGACAATAAGTTTGTTTCAGAGAGATTACTAAAACTATGTGTTTGTTTCAGAGAGATTACTAAACCAGACAAAGTGTTTGTTTCAGAGAGATTACTAAACCAGACAATGTGTTTGTTTCAGAGAGGTCACAGGTAAACCAGACAATGAGTTTGTTTCAAAGAGATCACAGCTAAACCATACAATGTGTGTGTTTCAGAGATGTCCCAGCTAAAACAGACAATGTGTTTGTTTCAGAGAGATTACTAAACCAGACAATGTGTTTGTTTCAGAGAGGTCACAGGTAAACCAGACAATGAGTTTGTTTCAGAGAGGTCACAGGTAAACCAGACAATGTGTTTGTTTCAGAGAGGTCCCTGCTAAGCCAGACAATGTGTTTGTTTCAGAGAGATTGCTAAACCATACAATGTGTTTTTTTCAGAGAGATTACTAAACCAGACAATGTGTTTGTTTCAGAGAGATTACTAAACCAGAAAATGTGTTTGTTTCAGAGAGGTCACAGGTAAGCCAGACAATGTGTTTGTTTCAGAGAGATTACTAAACCAGAAAATGTGTGTGTTTCAGAGAGATTACTAAACCAGACAATGTGTTTGTTTCAGAGAGATTACTAAACCAGACAATGTGTTTGTTTCAGAGAGGTCACAGCTAAACCAGACAATGTGTTTGTGTCAGAGAGATTACTAAACCAGACAATGTGTTAGTTTCAGAGAGATTACTAAACCAGACAATGTGTTTGTTTCAGAGAGGTCACAGTTAAAAGAGACAATGTGCTTGTTTCAGAGAGATTACTAAACCAGACAATGTGTTTGTTTCAGAGAGATTACTAAACCAGACAATGTGGTTGTTTCAGAGAGGTTACTAAACCAGACAATTTGTGTTTCAGAGAGGTCACAGCTAAACCAGACAATGTGTTTGTTTCAGAGAGATTACTAAACCAGACAATGTGTTTGTTTCAGAGAGAGTTACTAAACCAGACAATGTGTTAGTTTCAGAGATGTCACAGTTAAACCAGACAATGTGTGTGTTTCAGAGAGGTCACAGGTAAACCAGACAATGTGTTTGTTTCAGAGAGATTACAAAATTAGACAGTGTGTTTGTTTCAGAGAGATTACTAAACCAGACAATGTGTTTGTTTCAGAGAGGTCACAGTTAAACCAGACAGACAATGTGTTTGTTTCAGAGAGATTACTAAACCAGACAATGTGTTTGTTTTTCTTAGAGGTTACTAAACCAGACAATGTGTTTGTTTCAGAGATATTACTAAACCTGACCAGACAATTACTTTCAGAGAGGTCACAGCTAAACCAGACAATGTGTTTGTTTCAGAGAGATTACTAAACCAGACAATGTGTTTGTTTCAGAGAGAGTTACTAAACCAGACAATGTGTTTGTTTCAGAGAGGTCACAGTTAAACCAGACAATGTGTGTGTTTCAGAGAGGTCACAGGTAAACCAGACAATGTGTTTGTTTCAGAGAGATTACTAAATTAGACAGTGTATGTGTTTCAGAGAGATTACTAAACCAGACAATGTGTTTGTTTCAGAGAGGTCAGAGTTAAACCAGACAGACAATGTCTTTGTTTCAGAGAGCTTACTAAACCAGACAATGTGTTTGTTTCAGAGAGGTCCCAGCTAAACTAGACAATGTGTTTGTTTCGGAGAGGTTACTAAACCAGACAATGTGTGTTTCAGAGAGATTACTAAAACAGACAATGTGTTTGTTTCAGAGAGGTCACAGGTAAACCAGACAATGTGTTTGTTTCAGAGAGATTACTAAATTAGACAGTGTGTTTGTTTCAGAGAGATTACTAAACCAGACAATGTGTTTGTTTCAGAGAGGTTACTAAACCAGACAATGTGTTTGTTTCAGAGAGATTACTAAACCAGGCAATTTGTTTGTTTCAGAGAGGTTACTAAACCAGACAATTTGTGTTTCAGAGAGGTCACAGCTAAACCAGACAATGTGTTTGTTTCAGAGAGATCACAGTTAAACCAGACAATGTGTTTGTTTCAGAGAGATTACTAAACCAGACAATGTGTTTGTTTCAGAGAGATTACTAAACCAGACAATGTGTTTGTTTCAAAAAAGTCACAGGTAAACCAGACAATGTGTTTGTTTCAGAGAGATTACTAAACACGACAATGTGTTTGTTTCAGAGAGGTCCCAGCTAAACTAGACAAATGTTTTTGTTTCAGAGAGATTAATAAACCAGAAAATGTGTTTGTTTCGTAGATGTTACTAAACCAGACAATGAGTTTGTTTCAGAGAGTTCACAGCTAAACCAGACAATGTGTGTGTTTCAGAGAGATTACTAAACCAGACAATGTGTTTGTTTCAGAGAGATTACTAAACCAGACAATGTGTTTGTTTCAGAGAGATCACAGTTAAACCAGACAATGTGTTTGTTTCAGAGAGATTACTAAACCAGGGAATGTGTTTGTTTCAGAGAGATCACAGTTAAACCAGACAATGTGTTTGTTTCAGAGAGATTACTAAACCAGACAGTGTGTTTGTTTCAGAGAGATTACTAAACCAGACAATGTGTTTGTTTCAGAGAGATTACTAAACCAGACAATGTGTTTGTTTCAGAGAGGTCACAGTTAAAAGAGACAATGTGCTTGTTTCATAGAGATTAGTAAACCAGACAATGTGTTTGTTTCAGAGAGATTACTAAACCAGACAATGTGTTTGTTTCAGAGAGATTACTAAACCTGAAAATGTGTGTTTCAGAGAGATTACTAAACCAGACAATGTGTGTTTCAGAGAGATTACTAAACCAGACAATGTGTGTTTCAGAGAGGTCACAGGTAAACCAGAGAATAAGTTAGTTTCAGAGAGATTACTAAAACAGACAATGTGTTTGTTTCAGAGAGATTACTAAACCAGACAATGTGTTTGTTTCAGAGAGGTCACAGGTAAACCAGACAATGAGTTTGTTTCAGAGAGATCACAGCTAAACCATACAATGTGTGTGTTTCAGTGATGTCCCAGCTAAACCAGACAATGTGTTTGTTTCAGAGAGATTACTAAACCAGACAATGTGTTTGTTTCAGAGAGATTACTAAACCAGACAATGTGTTTGTTTCAGAGAGATTACTAAACCAGACAGTGTGTTTGTTTCAGAGAGATTACTAAACCAATGTGTTTGTTTCAGAGAGATTACTAAACCAGACAATGTGTTTGTTTCAGAGAGGTCACAGTTAAAAGAGACAATGTGCTTGTTTCAGAGAGATTACTAAACCAGACAATGTGTTTGTTTCAGAGAGATTACTAAACCAGACAATGTGGTTGTTTCAGAGTGGTTACTAAACCAGACAATGTGTGTTTCAGAGAGATTACTAAACCAGACAATGTGTGTTTCAGAGAGGTCACAGGTAAACCAGACAATAAGTTTGTTTCAGAGAGATTACTAAAACAATGTGCTTGTTTCAGAGAGATTACTAAACCAGACAAAGTGTTTGTTTCAGAGAGATTACTAAACCAGACAATGTGTTTGTTTCAGAGAGGTCACAGGTAAACCAGACAATGAGTTTGTTTCAGAGAGATCACAGCTAAACCATACTATGTGTGTGTTTCAGAGATGTCCCAGCTAAAACAGACAATGTGTTTGTTTCAGAGAGATTACTAAACCAGGCAATGTGTTTGTTTCAGAGAGATCACATTTAAACCAGACAATGTGTTTGTTTCAGAGAGATTACTAAACCAGACAGTGTGTTTGTTTCAGAGAGATTACTAAACCAGACAATGTGTTTGTTTCAGAGAGATTTACTAAACCAGACAATGTGTTTGTTTCAGAGAGGTCACAGTTAAAAGAGACAATGTGCTTGTTTCAGAGAGATTACTAAACCAGACAATGTGTTTGTTTCAGAGAGATTACTAAACCAGACAATGTGGTTGTTTCAGAGAGGTTACTAAACCAGACAATTTGTGTTTCAGATAGGTCACAGCTAAACCAGACAATGTGTTTGTTTCAGAGAGATTACTAAACCAGACAATGTGTTTGTTTCAGAGAGAGTTACTAAACCAGACAATGTGTTTGTTTCAGAGAGGTCACAGTTAAACCAGACAATGTGTGTGTTTCAGAGAGGTCACAGGTAAACCAGACAATGTGTTTGTTTCAGAGAGATTACAAAATTAGACAGTGTGTTTGTTTCAGAGAGATTACTAAACCAGACAATGTGTTTGTTTCAGAGAGGTCACAGTTAAACCAGACAGACAATGTGTTTGTTTCAGAGAGATTACTAAACCAGACAATGTGTTTGTTTTTCTTAGAGGTTACTAAACCAGACACTGTGTTTGTTTCAGAGATATTACTAAACCAGGCAATGTGTTTGTTTCAGAGAGGTTACTAAACCAGACAATTTGTGTTTCAGAGAGGTCACAGCTAAACCAGACAATGTGTTTGTTTCATAGAGGTCACAGCTAAACCAGACAATGTGTTTGTTTCAGAGAGATTATTAAACCAGACAATGTGTTTGTTTCAGAGAGATTACTAAACCAGACAATGTGTTTGTTTCAGATAGATTACTAAACCAGACGATGTGTGTGTTTCAGAGAGTTACTAAACCAGACAATGTGTTTGTTTCAGAGAGACTATTAAACCAGACAATGTGTTTGTTTCAGAGAGGTCACAGGTAAACCAGACAATGAGTTTGTTTCAGAGAGATCACATCTAAACCAGACAATGTGTGTGTTTCAATGAGATTACTAAACCAGACAATGTGTTTGTTTCAGAGAGGTCCCAGCTAAACTAGACAATGTGTTTGTTTCAGAGAGGTCCCAGCTAAACTAGACAACGTGTTTGTTTCAGAGAGATTACTAAACCAGACAATGTGTTTGTTTCAGAGAGGTGACAGGTAAACCAGACAATGTGTTTGTTTCAGAGAGATTACTAAATTAGACAGTGTATTTGTTTCAGAGAGATTACTAAACCAGACAATGTGTTTGTTTCAGAGAGGTCAGAGTTAAACCAGACAGACAATGTCTTTGTTTCAGAGAGATTACTAAACCAGACAATGTGTTTGTTTCAGAGAGGTCCCAGCTAAACTAGACAATGTGTTTGTTTCGGAGAGGTTACTAAACCAGACAATGTGTGTTTCAGAGAGATTACTAAACCAGACAATGTGTTTGTTTCAGAGAGGTTACTAAACCAGACAATGTGGTTGTTTCAGAGTGGTTACTAAACCAGACAATGTGTGTTTCAGAGAGATTACTAAACCAGACAATGTGTGTTTCAGAGAGGTCACAGGTAAACCAGACAATAAGTTTGTTTCAGAGAGATTACTAAAACAATGTGTTTGTTTCAGAGAGATTACTAAACCAGACAAAGTGTTTGTTTCAGAGAGATTACTAAACCAGACAATGTGTTTGTTTCAGAGAGGTCACAGGTAAACCAGACAATGAGTTTGTTTCAGAGAGATCACAGCTAAACCATACTATGTGTGTGTTTCAGAGATGTCCCAGCTAAAACAGACAATGTGTTTGTTTCAGAGAGATTACTAAACCAGGCAATGTGTTTGTTTCAGAGAGATCACATTTAAACCAGACAATGTGTTTGTTTCAGAGAGATTACTAAACCAGACAGTGTGTTTGTTTCAGAGAGATTACTAAACCAGACAATGTGTTTGTTTCAGAGAGATTACTAAACCAGACAATGTGTTTGTTTCAGAGAGGTCACAGTTAAAAGAGACAATGTGCTTGTTTCAGAGAGATTACTAAACCAGACAATGTGTTTGTTTCAGAGAGATTACTAAACCAGACAATGTGGTTGTTTCAGAGAGGTTACTAAACCAGACAATTTGTGTTTCAGATAGGTCACAGCTAAACCAGACAATGTGTTTGTTTCAGAGAGATTACTAAACCAGACAATGTGTTTGTTTCAGAGAGAGTTACTAAACCAGACAATGTGTTTGTTTCAGAGAGGTCACAGTTAAACCAGACAATGTGTGTGTTTCAGAGAGGTCACAGGTAAACCAGACAATGTGTTTGTTTCAGAGAGATTACAAATTTAGACAGTGTGTTTGTTTCAGAGAGATTACTAAACCAGACAATGTGTTTGTTTCAGAGAGGTCACAGTTAAACCAGACAGACAATGTGTTTGTTTCAGAGAGATTACTAAACCAGACAATGTGTTTGTTTCAGAGATATTACTAAACCAGGCAATGTGTTTGTTTCAGAGAGGTTACTAAACCAGACAATTTGTGTTTCAGAGAGGTCACAGCTAAACCAGACAATGTGTTTGTTTCATAGAGGTCACAGCTAAACCAGACAATGTGTTTGTTTCAGAGAGATTATTAAACCAGACAATGTGTTTGTTTCAGAGAGATTACTAAACCAGACAATGTGTTTGTTTCAGATAGATTACTAAACCAGACGATGTGTGTGTTTCAGAGAGTTACTAAACCAGACAATGTGTTTGTTTCAGAGAGACTATTAAACCAGACAATGTGTTTGTTTCAGAGAGGTCACAGGTAAACCAGACAATGAGTTTGTTTCAGAGAGATCACATCTAAACCAGACAATGTGTGTGTTTCAATGAGATTACTAAACCAGACAATGTGTTTGTTTCAGAGAGGTCCCAGCTAAACTAGACAATGGGTTTGTTTCAGAGAGGTCCCAGCTAAACTAGACAACGTGTTTGTTTCAGAGAGATTACTAAACCAGACAATGTGTTTGTTTCAGATAGATTACTAAACCAGACGATGTGTGTGTTTCAGAGAGTTACTAAACCAGACAATGTGTTTGTTTCAGAGAGACTATTAAACCAGACAATGTGTTTGTTTCAGAGAGGTCACAGGTAAACCAGACAATGAGTTTGTTTCAGAGAGATCACATCTAAACCAGACAATGTGTGTGTTTCAATGAGATTACTAAACCAGACAATGTGTTTGTTTCAGAGAGGTCCCAGCTAAACTAGACAATGGGTTTGTTTCAGAGAGGTCCCAGCTAAACTAGACAATGTGTTTGTTTCAGAGAGGTCACAGGTAAACCAGACAATGTGTTTGTTTCAGAGAGATTACTTAATTAGACAGTGTATTTGTTTCAGAGAGATTACTAAACCAGACAATGTGTTTGTTTCAGAGAGGTCCCAGCTAAACTAGACAATGTGTTTGTTTCGGAGAGGTTACTAAACCAGACAATGTGTGTTTCAGAGAGATTACTAAACCAGACAATGTGTTTGTTTCAGAGAGGTCACAGGTAAACCAGACAATGTGTTTGTTTCAGAGAGATTACTAAATTAGACAGTGTATTTGTTTCAGAGAGATTACTAAACCAGACAATGTGTTTGTTTCAGAGAGGTCAGAGTTAAACCAGACAGACAATGTCTTTGTTTCAGAGAGATTACTAAACCAGACAATGTGTTTGTTTCAGAGAGGTCCCAGCTAAACTAGACAATGTGTTTGTTTCGGAGAGGTTACTAAACCAGACAATGTGTGTTTCAGAGAGATTACTAAACCAGACAATGTGTTTGTTTCAGAGAGGTTACTAAACCAGACAATGTGTTTGTTTCAGAGAGGTCCCAGCTAAACTAGACAAATGTTTTTGTTTCAGAGAGATTAATAAACCAGAAAATGTGTTTGTTTCGTAGATGTTACTAAACCAGACAATGAGTTTGTTTCAGAGAGTTCACAGCTAAACCAGACAATGTGTGTGTTTCAGAGAGATTACTAAACCAGACAATGTGTTTGTTTCAGAGAGATTACTAAACCAGACAATGTGTTTGTTTCAGAGAGATCACAGTTAAACCAGACAATGTGTTTGTTTCAGAGAGATTACTAAACCAGGGAATGTGTTTGTTTCAGAGAGATCACAGTTAAACCAGACAATGTGTTTGTTTCAGAGAGATTACTAAACCAGACAGTGTGTTTGTTTCAGAGAGATTACTAAACCAGACAATGTGTTTGTTTCAGAGAGATTACTAAACCAGACAATGTGTTTGTTTCAGAGAGGTCACAGTTAAAAGAGACAATGTGCTTGTTTCATAGAGATTAGTAAACCAGACAATGTGTTTGTTTCAGAGAGATTACTAAACCAGACAATGTGTTTGTTTCAGAGAGATTACTAAACCTGAAAATGTGTGTTTCAGAGAGATTACTAAACCAGACAATGTGTGTTTCAGAGAGATTACTAAACCAGACAATGTGTGTTTCAGAGAGGTCACAGGTAAACCAGAGAATAAGTTAGTTTCAGAGAGATTACTAAAACAGACAATGTGTTTGTTTCAGAGAGATTACTAAACCAGACAATGTGTTTGTTTCAGAGAGGTCACAGGTAAACCAGACAATGAGTTTGTTTCAGAGAGATCACAGCTAAACCATACAATGTGTGTGTTTCAGTGATGTCCCAGCTAAACCAGACAATGTGTTTGTTTCAGAGAGATTACTAAACCAGACAATGTGTTTGTTTCAGAGAGATTACTAAACCAGACAATGTGTTTGTTTCAGAGAGATTACTAAACCAGACAGTGTGTTTGTTTCAGAGAGATTACTAAACCAATGTGTTTGTTTCAGAGAGATTACTAAACCAGACAATGTGTTTGTTTCAGAGAGGTCACAGTTAAAAGAGACAATGTGCTTGTTTCAGAGAGATTACTAAACCAGACAATGTGTTTGTTTCAGAGAGATTACTAAACCAGACAATGTGGTTGTTTCAGAGTGGTTACTAAACCAGACAATGTGTGTTTCAGAGAGATTACTAAACCAGACAATGTGTGTTTCAGAGAGGTCACAGGTAAACCAGACAATAAGTTTGTTTCAGAGAGATTACTAAAACAATGTGCTTGTTTCAGAGAGATTACTAAACCAGACAAAGTGTTTGTTTCAGAGAGATTACTAAACCAGACAATGTGTTTGTTTCAGAGAGGTCACAGGTAAACCAGACAATGAGTTTGTTTCAGAGAGATCACAGCTAAACCATACTATGTGTGTGTTTCAGAGATGTCCCAGCTAAAACAGACAATGTGTTTGTTTCAGAGAGATTACTAAACCAGGCAATGTGTTTGTTTCAGAGAGATCACATTTAAACCAGACAATGTGTTTGTTTCAGAGAGATTACTAAACCAGACAGTGTGTTTGTTTCAGAGAGATTACTAAACCAGACAATGTGTTTGTTTCAGAGAGATTTACTAAACCAGACAATGTGTTTGTTTCAGAGAGGTCACAGTTAAAAGAGACAATGTGCTTGTTTCAGAGAGATTACTAAACCAGACAATGTGTTTGTTTCAGAGAGATTACTAAACCAGACAATGTGGTTGTTTCAGAGAGGTTACTAAACCAGACAATTTGTGTTTCAGATAGGTCACAGCTAAACCAGACAATGTGTTTGTTTCAGAGAGATTACTAAACCAGACAATGTGTTTGTTTCAGAGAGAGTTACTAAACCAGACAATGTGTTTGTTTCAGAGAGGTCACAGTTAAACCAGACAATGTGTGTGTTTCAGAGAGGTCACAGGTAAACCAGACAATGTGTTTGTTTCAGAGAGATTACAAAATTAGACAGTGTGTTTGTTTCAGAGAGATTACTAAACCAGACAATGTGTTTGTTTCAGAGAGGTCACAGTTAAACCAGACAGACAATGTGTTTGTTTCAGAGAGATTACTAAACCAGACAATGTGTTTGTTTTTCTTAGAGGTTACTAAACCAGACACTGTGTTTGTTTCAGAGATATTACTAAACCAGGCAATGTGTTTGTTTCAGAGAGGTTACTAAACCAGACAATTTGTGTTTCAGAGAGGTCACAGCTAAACCAGACAATGTGTTTGTTTCATAGAGGTCACAGCTAAACCAGACAATGTGTTTGTTTCAGAGAGATTATTAAACCAGACAATGTGTTTGTTTCAGAGAGATTACTAAACCAGACAATGTGTTTGTTTCAGATAGATTACTAAACCAGACGATGTGTGTGTTTCAGAGAGTTACTAAACCAGACAATGTGTTTGTTTCAGAGAGACTATTAAACCAGACAATGTGTTTGTTTCAGAGAGGTCACAGGTAAACCAGACAATGAGTTTGTTTCAGAGAGATCACATCTAAACCAGACAATGTGTGTGTTTCAATGAGATTACTAAACCAGACAATGTGTTTGTTTCAGAGAGGTCCCAGCTAAACTAGACAATGTGTTTGTTTCAGAGAGGTCCCAGCTAAACTAGACAACGTGTTTGTTTCAGAGAGATTACTAAACCAGACAATGTGTTTGTTTCAGAGAGGTGACAGGTAAACCAGACAATGTGTTTGTTTCAGAGAGATTACTAAATTAGACAGTGTATTTGTTTCAGAGAGATTACTAAACCAGACAATGTGTTTGTTTCAGAGAGGTCAGAGTTAAACCAGACAGACAATGTCTTTGTTTCAGAGAGATTACTAAACCAGACAATGTGTTTGTTTCAGAGAGGTCCCAGCTAAACTAGACAATGTGTTTGTTTCGGAGAGGTTACTAAACCAGACAATGTGTGTTTCAGAGAGATTACTAAACCAGACAATGTGTTTGTTTCAGAGAGGTTACTAAACCAGACAATGTGGTTGTTTCAGAGTGGTTACTAAACCAGACAATGTGTGTTTCAGAGAGATTACTAAACCAGACAATGTGTGTTTCAGAGAGGTCACAGGTAAACCAGACAATAAGTTTGTTTCAGAGAGATTACTAAAACAATGTGTTTGTTTCAGAGAGATTACTAAACCAGACAAAGTGTTTGTTTCAGAGAGATTACTAAACCAGACAATGTGTTTGTTTCAGAGAGGTCACAGGTAAACCAGACAATGAGTTTGTTTCAGAGAGATCACAGCTAAACCATACTATGTGTGTGTTTCAGAGATGTCCCAGCTAAAACAGACAATGTGTTTGTTTCAGAGAGATTACTAAACCAGGCAATGTGTTTGTTTCAGAGAGATCACATTTAAACCAGACAATGTGTTTGTTTCAGAGAGATTACTAAACCAGACAGTGTGTTTGTTTCAGAGAGATTACTAAACCAGACAATGTGTTTGTTTCAGAGAGATTACTAAACCAGACAATGTGTTTGTTTCAGAGAGGTCACAGTTAAAAGAGACAATGTGCTTGTTTCAGAGAGATTACTAAACCAGACAATGTGTTTGTTTCAGAGAGATTACTAAACCAGACAATGTGGTTGTTTCAGAGAGGTTACTAAACCAGACAATTTGTGTTTCAGATAGGTCACAGCTAAACCAGACAATGTGTTTGTTTCAGAGAGATTACTAAACCAGACAATGTGTTTGTTTCAGAGAGAGTTACTAAACCAGACAATGTGTTTGTTTCAGAGAGGTCACAGTTAAACCAGACAATGTGTGTGTTTCAGAGAGGTCACAGGTAAACCAGACAATGTGTTTGTTTCAGAGAGATTACAAATTTAGACAGTGTGTTTGTTTCAGAGAGATTACTAAACCAGACAATGTGTTTGTTTCAGAGAGGTCACAGTTAAACCAGACAGACAATGTGTTTGTTTCAGAGAGATTACTAAACCAGACAATGTGTTTGTTTCAGAGATATTACTAAACCAGGCAATGTGTTTGTTTCAGAGAGGTTACTAAACCAGACAATTTGTGTTTCAGAGAGGTCACAGCTAAACCAGACAATGTGTTTGTTTCATAGAGGTCACAGCTAAACCAGACAATGTGTTTGTTTCAGAGAGATTATTAAACCAGACAATGTGTTTGTTTCAGAGAGATTACTAAACCAGACAATGTGTTTGTTTCAGATAGATTACTAAACCAGACGATGTGTGTGTTTCAGAGAGTTACTAAACCAGACAATGTGTTTGTTTCAGAGAGACTATTAAACCAGACAATGTGTTTGTTTCAGAGAGGTCACAGGTAAACCAGACAATGAGTTTGTTTCAGAGAGATCACATCTAAACCAGACAATGTGTGTGTTTCAATGAGATTACTAAACCAGACAATGTGTTTGTTTCAGAGAGGTCCCAGCTAAACTAGACAATGGGTTTGTTTCAGAGAGGTCCCAGCTAAACTAGACAACGTGTTTGTTTCAGAGAGATTACTAAACCAGACAATGTGTTTGTTTCAGATAGATTACTAAACCAGACGATGTGTGTGTTTCAGAGAGTTACTAAACCAGACAATGTGTTTGTTTCAGAGAGACTATTAAACCAGACAATGTGTTTGTTTCAGAGAGGTCACAGGTAAACCAGACAATGAGTTTGTTTCAGAGAGATCACATCTAAACCAGACAATGTGTGTGTTTCAATGAGATTACTAAACCAGACAATGTGTTTGTTTCAGAGAGGTCCCAGCTAAACTAGACAATGGGTTTGTTTCAGAGAGGTCCCAGCTAAACTAGACAATGTGTTTGTTTCAGAGAGGTCACAGGTAAACCAGACAATGTGTTTGTTTCAGAGAGATTACTTAATTAGACAGTGTATTTGTTTCAGAGAGATTACTAAACCAGACAATGTGTTTGTTTCAGAGAGGTCCCAGCTAAACTAGACAATGTGTTTGTTTCGGAGAGGTTACTAAACCAGACAATGTGTGTTTCAGAGAGATTACTAAACCAGACAATGTGTTTGTTTCAGAGAGGTCACAGGTAAACCAGACAATGTGTTTGTTTCAGAGAGATTACTAAATTAGACAGTGTATTTGTTTCAGAGAGATTACTAAACCAGACAATGTGTTTGTTTCAGAGAGGTCAGAGTTAAACCAGACAGACAATGTCTTTGTTTCAGAGAGATTACTAAACCAGACAATGTGTTTGTTTCAGAGAGGTCCCAGCTAAACTAGACAATGTGTTTGTTTCGGAGAGGTTACTAAACCAGACAATGTGTGTTTCAGAGAGATTACTAAACCAGACAATGTGTTTGTTTCATAGAGGTCACAGCTAAACCAGACAATGTGTTTGTTTCAGAGAGATTATTAAACCAGACAATGTGTTTGTTTCAGAGAGATTACTAAACCAGACAATGTGTTTGTTTCAGATAGATTACTAAACCAGACGATGTGTGTGTTTCAGAGAGTTACTAAACCAGACAATGTGTTTGTTTCAGAGAGACTATTAAACCAGACAATGTGTTTGTTTCAGAGAGGTCACAGGTAAACCAGACAATGAGTTTGTTTCAGAGAGATCACATCTAAACCAGACAATGTGTGTGTTTCAATGAGATTACTAAACCAGACAATGTGTTTGTTTCAGAGAGGTCCCAGCTAAACTAGACAATGGGTTTGTTTCAGAGAGGTCCCAGCTAAACTAGACAACGTGTTTGTTTCAGAGAGATTACTAAACCAGACAATGTGTTTGTTTCAGATAGATTACTAAACCAGACGATGTGTGTGTTTCAGAGAGTTACTAAACCAGACAATGTGTTTGTTTCAGAGAGACTATTAAACCAGACAATGTGTTTGTTTCAGAGAGGTCACAGGTAAACCAGACAATGAGTTTGTTTCAGAGAGATCACATCTAAACCAGACAATGTGTGTGTTTCAATGAGATTACTAAACCAGACAATGTGTTTGTTTCAGAGAGGTCCCAGCTAAACTAGACAATGGGTTTGTTTCAGAGAGGTCCCAGCTAAACTAGACAATGTGTTTGTTTCAGAGAGGTCACAGGTAAACCAGACAATGTGTTTGTTTCAGAGAGATTACTTAATTAGACAGTGTATTTGTTTCAGAGAGATTACTAAACCAGACAATGTGTTTGTTTCAGAGAGGTCCCAGCTAAACTAGACAATGTGTTTGTTTCGGAGAGGTTACTAAACCAGACAATGTGTGTTTCAGAGAGATTACTAAACCAGACAATGTGTTTGTTTCAGAGAGGTCACAGGTAAACCAGACAATGTGTTTGTTTCAGAGAGATTACTAAATTAGACAGTGTATTTGTTTCAGAGAGATTACTAAACCAGACAATGTGTTTGTTTCAGAGAGGTCAGAGTTAAACCAGACAGACAATGTCTTTGTTTCAGAGAGATTACTAAACCAGACAATGTGTTTGTTTCAGAGAGGTCCCAGCTAAACTAGACAATGTGTTTGTTTCGGAGAGGTTACTAAACCAGACAATGTGTGTTTCAGAGAGATTACTAAACCAGACAATGTGTTTGTTTCAGAGAGGTTACTAAACCAGACAATGTGTTTGTTTCAGAGAGATTACTAAACCAGGCAATTTGTTTGTTTCAGAGAGGTTACTAAAACCAGAAAATGTGTGTTTCAGAGAGGTCACAGCTAAACCAGACAATGTGTTTGTTTCAGAGAGATCACAGTAAAACCAGACAATGCGTTTGTTTCAGAGAGATTACTAAACCAGACAATGTGTTTGTTTCAGAGAGATTACTGAACCAGACAATGTGTTTGTTTCAGAGAGATCACAGTTAAACCAGACAATGTGTTTGTTTCATAGAGATTACTAAACCAGGCAATGTGTTTGTTTCAGAGAGATCACAGTTAAACCAGACAATGTGTTTGTTTCAGAGAGATTACTAAACCAGACAATGTGTTTGTTTCAGAGTGATTACTAAACCAGACAACGTGTTTTTTTCAGAGAGGTCCCAGCTAAACGAGAGGAAGAAACACAAAACAGATCTGGAACGGACCACCACTAAAGTCGAGACTACCGAAATGCACGGTGAACGATGGCTTCCCATTGGATAGTTCAGTCAGAATCTCTAGTAGAAACACTTTAATTGTTCAGGGACTCGACATCTAATAAGGGTTCTATATCGAGCGGCCTTTATTTGTTTTCGTCTGACTCGCGGCTACAGAAAATGCAGTCGCTCTAATTACTAGTGCTGTCATTAAGAGATGTGGAGGTATTAAACTTTCCTCTCGCTCGCTCTCTCTCTCTCTCTCTCTCTCTCTCTCTCTCTCTCTCATTCTCTCTCTCATTTTCTCTCTATCTCTCTATCTATCTATCTCTCTCTCTCTTTCTCTCTCTCTCTTTATTTCTTTCTCTCTCTCTCTCTCTCTCTCTCTCTCTCTTTTTTTTCTCTCTTTCTCTCCCTATCTCTACAACATTTTAGTGGAATACTTTACAACAGATCTGAGCTCCTTTTCTGTCAGGCCATACGTTGATGGAGGAAGTGATTTTAAAGCGATAAAAAACATAAGTGAATGATAAAATCCAGAAGGTTACAGTAAATCCACTGTTTACAGGTTCCGTGTGAAGTTTTACTGAATGAATCTGTTTTGCATTACCTCATGTTCTCACGGTGAAGCTTGTTTATTGTGTGTTTTGCTTGTTTCTGTCCCGAAAGGTTGTCCCTGTTTGTCTTTGTCAGTTTAAAGGCTGTTTCAACTCAGAACACTTTGTAGCGTTCTGAAGCTTTATCGTAGCTATTCATATAGAATATCTCATATCCTGGTGATTAAATTACACAGGTGGAATTTAAAGGTGATTTCCCAACAGAGCCGATATATGTAGTGTGAGAGAGTGAATGCGGACTCAGCGAAAGCGAAAAACATTGCCTTCAATTTCAATTGCTCTGTAGGGTGGAAATTATTCCATACAGATTGAACCAAGCTCTAAAGTTTATTTAGAATGTTTTGTGGATGTCACGACTTCTACCGAAGGTAACTCCTCTCCCTGTTCGGGCGGCGCTCGGGCGCTCGGCGTCGCCGGTCTACTAGCCGCTACCGATCCCTCTTTCTTTTTCTGGTTGTTTTGTCTGTGTTCCTTTTCACACCTGGTTTTCAATTGCTCTGATTTCTGTGGGTATATAGGGCACCTGTTACCTGCCGTAATTCGTGCAGGATTAGATTTGTGTGTATTGCGTTCGATGGTATTTGATGTTTGTTGTTTTTTCGCTATTACGCACGTGTATGTAAAGTGTCGGAACTGTGTTTGTTCCTTCGTGTGTTTGCACGATTATTCGAGAGCGTAGTTTTGGGATTTTTGTTCTGTGCCGTTTGCATTGGTGGACTATATTATTAAACACGCTTCTCAGACATCCCTGCTCTCCTGCGCCTGACTCCTACACCTCTCACCAAGACGCATGTTATCACAGTGGAATGTATAATCTCATGTAAAATTAGCGATTACATGTTATTTTTATCACATTAAACAACTTTTTCCCTCTCTTTATGACGCTTGTTTTTAATTTAATTATCAGTAATTAGCAGGTGAGAAAGAATCTGAGGCTTCTGTCAGACAAACTGTTAGAGATGCATTTTGACATGGAAGGAGGAGGGGTGGGGGGAAGAGTGGGAGGTGGGAGAAAGTAGGAGAGGGAGGGGGAGGTGGGAGAAGGTGGGGGGAGGACGGGGAGGTGGGAGAAGGTAAGGGAGGTGGGAGAAGGTAGGGGAGGTGGGAGAAGGTGGGGGAGGTAGAGGGAGGAGGGTGAAGGTGGGGGAGGTGGGGGGAGATGGGGAAGGTGGGGGAGGAGGGGATGCAACTTACGTTATGGGGTGCAACTTAATTAACACATTCTATATATAAACACACAAACACACAAGAGCACAACAAGACCTCAATCAACACAATCAACGCAGTGTCACCAATACACCGAGATGAGAAAACGAAGAGGAAACGGGGGTTCAACTGTTACACCTGTTCTGTGAATGTGAAACAACAGACAGAGAAACCATCTGGAGACAAATGGAGAGATTCCTGATTAGTCTTCAATAACAAAATGTCCATTTGTGACAATGCTTTTGTCACTAAACAAAACGCCAAAGTAATGTCTATGTTAATTATATATTATCTACCTCGTACGTAAAATATTATCACATTTTGGAGTGTTTTTGATTGACAGACCCAACTATATCTATGAAGGAGTTTGGCCAAATCAAATGAAAGAACATGTTTCCCTCAAGTCTATACTGCATGTCATCTCTCCCTCTCTCCTCTGTTCTAACCCCATGTCATCCATCGGCTGTGGGTCAGGCCTGATTTCTGTTTTACATGCTGATACTTGATACCACTACAGAGACCAGCTAGGGAATGAAACCAACCTGAGAACTCTCCTTTCCTCAACTGCTCTCCTCTCCTCAACTCCTCCCCTCCCCTCTCCTCCCCTCCCCTTCCCTCCCCTCTCTGCCCCTCCCCTCTCCTCTCTGCCCCCCTCCTCCCTTCCCCTCCCCTCTCTTCCCCTCCTCTCCTCTCCTTTCCTTTCCCTTCCCCTCTCCTCTCTTCCACTCCTCTCCTCTCCTTTCCTTTCCTCCCTCTCTCTGCCCCTCCTCCCCTCTCCTCTCCTCTCCTCCCCTCTCTACCCTCCTCCCTTCCCCTCTACTCTCTTCCCCTCCTCTCCTCTCTTCTCCTCATCCCTCTCTTGTCTTTCTCTTGATGAGCCCTAGCAGAGCCCTAGCAGTAAAGAAAGGTATAAGAGTGACAGAGATTGATGTGTGAGCGCTCCTCCTGATTCGCTGATTAAACCCATCAATCAGTATGCAGAGGAGGTGTCCGATGCAAATGGATCCAATCAGGCGGAGCGGGGCGAAGTGCTTCTATTGTCTGTAGGTTGTGATGGAGAGGACAGTGCCACATTTGAGTCAGAGGTGGAGGATGGGACAGGGCAGGCAGGCAGTCCAGTGACTGTCTGATGTCTTTGGGAATAGAACAGGAGAGAGCACAATCCTTGTGACGCATCTGAAAAGCCTGAATATGACTCTGGTAAAAAGTAGTGAACTACAGTGGTGGCTGGTGAGAGGAGATATAGGAGGATGTGCTCATTGTAATGACTGGAATAGAATAAATGGAACGGTATCAAACCATAGGAAGGTAATGTTTGTGTGGAGGAACTACTGCTACTGTAAAATTAAATCCTATTAAGATGTAATTATCGGCAACAATAATTTTCAGTTTAGAGAGACGGGGTAGGAGAACATTACGTCTGGAAATACAAACAATGAAAAGATGATTTGTGAGTTAATGCACGCACACACATGAACGCACACACACACACACACACACACACACACACACACACACACACACACACACACACACACACACACACACACACACACACACACACACACAGAGCCATGTCTCCATGTCTCCATGTCTCTATGTCTCCATATCACCATGTCTCCATGTCTCCATGTCTCCATGTCACGATGTCTCCATGTCTCCATGTCTCCATGTCTCCATATCACCATGTCTCCATGTCTCCATGTCTCCATGTCACGATGTCTCCATGTCTCCATGAATCCATGTCTAAATGTCTCCATATCACCATGTCTTCATGTCTCCATGTCTCCATGTCTTCATGTCTCCATGTCTCCATGTCTCCATGTCTCCATATCACCATGTCTCCATGTCTCCATGTCTCCATGTCACGATGTCTCCATGTCTCCATGAATCCATGTCTCCATGTCACGATGTCTCCATGTCTCCATGAATCCATGTCTAAATGTCTCCATATCACCATGTCTCCATGTCTTCATGTCTCCATGTCTCCATGTCTCCATGAATCCATGTCTAAATGTCTCCTTGTCTTCATGTCTCCAAATCAGCATGTCTCGATGTCTTCATGTCTCCATGCCTCCATGTCTCCATGTCTTCATGTCTCCATGTCTCCATGTCTCCATGTCACGATGTCTCCATGTCTCCATGAATCCATGTCTAAATGTCTCCATATCACCATGTCTCCATGTCTTCATGTCTCCATGTCTCCATGTCTCCATGAATCCATGTCTAAATGTCTCCTTGTCTTCATGTCTCCAAATCACCATGTCTCCATGTCCCATGTCTCCATGTCTCCATGAATCCATGTCTAAATGTCTCCATATCACCATGTCTCCATGTCTCCATATCACCATGTCTCCATGTCTCCATGTCTCCATGTCACAATGTCTCCATGTCTCCATGAATCCATGTCTAAATGTCTCCATATCACCATGTCTCCATGTCTCCATGTCTCCATGTCTCCATGAATCCATGTCTAAATGTCTCCATATCCCCATGTCTTCATGTCTCCATGTCTCCATGTCTCCATGTCTCCATGTCTTCATATCTCCATGTCTCCATGTCTCCATATCAACATGTCTCCATGTCTCCATGTCACGATGTCTCCATGTCTCCATGAATCCATGTCTCCATGTCTCCATGTCACGATGTCTCCATGTCTCCATGAATCCATGTCTAAATGTCTCCTTGTCTTCATGGCTCCAAATCAGCATGTCTCGATGTCTTCATGTCTCCATGCCTCCATGTCTTCATGTCTTCATGTCTCCAGGTCTCCATATCACCATGTCTCCATGTCTCCATATATTAATGTCTTCATGTCTTCATATATTCATGTCTTCATGTCTTCATGTCTCCATGTCTCCATGTCTCCATATCACCATGTCTCCATATATTAATGTCTTCATGTCTCCATGTCTCCATATCACCATGTCTCAATGTCTCCATATATTCATGTCTCCATGTCTCCATATATTCATGTCAAAATGTTCTTCATGTCTCCATGTCTCCATGTCTCCATATTTTCATGTCTTCATGTCTCCATGTCTCCATGTCTTCATGTCTCCATGTCTCCATATATTCATGTCTCCATGTCTTCATCTCTCCATGTCTCCATGTCTTCATGTCTCCATATATTCATGTCAAAATGTTCTTCATGTCTTCATGTCTCCATGTCTCCATATATTCATGTCTCCATGTCTTCATGTCTCCATGTCTCCATGTCTTCATGTCTCCATATATTCATGTCTACATATCTCCGTGTTGTCATGGCATGTCTTCATGTCTTCATATCTCAATGTCTTCATGTATCCATGTCTCCATATATTCATTTCTCCATGTCTCCATGTCTCCATGTCTTCTTGTATCCATGTCTCCAAATCTCCATGTCTTCTTGTATCCATATCTCCATGTCTCCATGTCTCCATGTCTTCTTGTATCCATGTCTCCATGTCTCCATGTCTCCATGTCTTTTTGTATCCATGTCTCCATGTCTCCATGTCTCCATGTCTTCTTGTATCCATGTCTCCATGTCTCCATGTCTTCATGTCTCCATATCTCCATGTCTCCATGTCTTCTTGTCTCCATGTCTCCATGTCTCCATATCTCCATGTCTCCATGTCTTCTTGTATCCATGTCTCCATGTCTCCATGTCTCCATGTCTCCATGTCTCCATACCTCCATGTCTCCATGTCTCAATATCTCCATGTCTCCATACCTCCATGTCTCCATGTCTCCATGTCTCCATGTCTCCATATCTCCTTGTCTCCATGTCTCCATATCACCATGTCTCCATGTCTTCATGTCTCCATGTCTCCATGTCTCCATGTCTCCATGAATCCATGTCTAAATGTCTCCATATCCCCATGAACTCCATGTCTCCATGTCTTCATGTCTCCATGTCTCCATGTCAAGATGTCTCCATGTCTCCATGAATCCATGTCTCCATGTCTTCATGTCTCCATGTCTCCATGTCTCCATGTCTCCATGAATCCATGTCTAAATGTCTCTTTGTCTTCATGTCTCCAAATCACCATGTCTCCATGTCTTCATGTCTCCATGTCTCCATGTCTCCATGTCTTCATGTCTCCATGTCTCCATGTCTTCATGTCTCCATGTCTCCATGTCTCCATGAATCCATGTCTAAATGTCTCCATATCACCATGTCTCCATGTCTACATATCACCATGTCTCCATGTCTCCATGTCTCCATGTCACAATGTCTCCATGTCTCCATGTCTAAATGTCTCCATATCACCATGTCTCCATGTCTCCATGTCTCCATGTCTCCATGAATCCATGTCTAAATGTCTCCATATCACCATGTCACGATGTCTCCATGTCTCCATGAATCCATGTCTAAATTTCTCCATATCACCATGTCTCCATGTCTTCATGTCTCCATGTCTAAATGTCTCTTTGTCTTCATGTCTCCAAATCACCATGTCTCCATGTCTTCATGTCTCCATGTCTCCATGAATCCATGTCTAAATGTCTCCATATCACCATGTCTCCATGTCTTCATGTCTCCATGTCTCCATGTCTCCATGAATCCATGTCTAAATGTCTCCATATCCCCATGTCTCCATGTCTCCATGTCTCCATGTCTCCATGTCTTCATATCTCCATGTCTCCATGTCTCCATATCACCATGTCTCCATGTCTCCATGTCACGATGTCTCCATGTCTCCATGAATCCATGTCTCCATGCCTCCATGTCACGATGTCTCCATGTCTCCATGAATCCATGTCTAAATGTCTCCATATCACCATGTCTCCATGTCTTCATGTCTCCATGTCTCCATGTCTCCATGAATCCATGTCTAAATGTCTCCATATCCCCATGTCTTCATGTCTCCATGTCTCCATGTCTCCATGTCTTCATATCTCCATGTCTCCATGTCTCCATATCACCATGTCTCCATGTCTCCATGTCACGATGTCTCCATGTCTCCATGAATCCATGTCTCCATGCCTCCATGTCACGATGTCTCCATGTCTCCATGAATCCATGTCTAAATGTCTCCTTGTCTTCATGTCTCCACATCAGCATGTCTCGATGTCTTCATGTCTCCATGCCTCCATGTCTCCATGTCTTCATGTCTCCATGTCTCCATATCACCATGTCTCCATGTCTCCATGTCTCCATATATTAATGTCTTCATGTCTCCATATATTCATGTCTTCATGTCTCCATGTCTTCATGTCTCCATATCACCATGTCTCCATATATTCATGTCTTCATGTCTCCATGTCTCCATGTCTTCATGTCTCCATGTCTCCATATCACCATGTCTCAATGTCTCCATATATTCATGTCTCCACGTCTCCATATATTAATGTCAAAATGTTCTTCATGTCTCCATGTCTCCATGTCTCCATATATTCATGTCTTCATGTCTCCATGTCTCCATATATTCATGTCTCCATGTCTTCATGTCTCCATGTCTCCATGTCTTCATGTCTCCATATATTCATGTCAAAATGTTCTTCATGTCTTCATGTCTCCATGTCTCCATATATTCATGTCTCCATGTCTTCATGTCTCCATATCTTCATGTCTCCATGTCTCCATGTCTCCATGTCTCCATATATTAATGTCTCCATGTCTCCATGTCTCCATGTCTCCATATCTCCATGTCTCCATGTCTCCATATCTTCATGTCTCCATGTCTACATGTCTCCATGTCTCCATATATTAATGTATCCATGTCTCTATGTCTCCATATATTAATGTCTCCATGTCTTCATGTCTACATATCTCCGTGTTGTCATGTCATGTCTTCATGTCTTCATATCTCAATGTCTTCTTGTATCCATGTCTCCAAATCTCCATGTCTTCTTGTATCCATGTCTCCATGTCTCCATGTCTCCATGTCTTCTTGTATCCATGTCTCCATGTCTCCATGTCTCCATGTCTCCATGTCTCCATGTCTTCTTGTATCCATGTCTCCATGTCTCCATGTCTCCATGTCTTCTTGTATCCATGTCTCCATGTCTCCATGTCTTCATGTCTCCATATCACCATGTCTCCATGTCTCCATGTCACGATGTCTCCATGTCTCCATGAATCCATGTCTCCATGCCTCCATGTCACGATGTCTCCATGTCTCCATGAATCCATGTCTAAATGTCTCCTTGTCTTCATGTCTCCACATCAGCATGTCTCGATGTCTTCATGTCTCCATGCCTCCATGTCTCCATGTCTTCATGTCTCCATGTCTCCATATCACCATGTCTCCATGTCTCCATGTCTCCATATATTAATGTCTTCATGTCTCCATATATTCATGTCTTCATGTCTCCATGTCTTCATGTCTCCATATCACCATGTCTCCATATATTCATATCTTCATGTCTCCATGTCTCCATGTCTTCATGTCTCCATGTCTCCATATCACCATGTCTCAATGTCTCCATATATTCATGTCTCCACGTCTCCATATATTAATGTCAAAATGTTCTTCATGTCTCCATGTCTCCATGTCTCCATATATTCATGTCTTCATGTCTCCATGTCTCCATGTCTTCATGTCTCCATGTATCCATATATTCATGTCTCCATGTCTTCATGTCTCCATGTCTCCATGTCTTCATGTCTCCATATATTCATGTCAAAATGTTCTTCATGTCTTCATGTCTCCATGTCTCCATATATTCATGTCTCCATGTCTTCATGTCTCCATGTCTTCATGTCTCCATATATTCATGTCAAACTCTTCTTCATGTCTCCATGTATTCATGTCTCCATGTCTCCATATATTCATGTCTTCATGTCTCCATGTCTCCATGTCTCCATGTCTCCATGTCTTCATGTCTTCATGTCTCCATGTCTCCATGTCTCCATGTCTTCATGTCTCCATATCTTCATGTCAAAATGTTCTCCATGTCTTCACATATTCATGTCTTCATGTCTCCATGTCTTCATGTCTCCATGTCTCCATATCTTCATGTCTCCATGTCTCCATGTCTCCATGTCTCCATATATTAATGTCTCCATGTCTCCATGTCTCCATGTCTCCATATCTCCATGTCTCCATGTCTCCATATCTTCATGTCTCCATGTCTACATGTCTCCATGTCTCCATATATTAATGTCTCCATGTCTCTATGTCTCCATATATTAATGTCTCCATGTCTTCATGTCTACATATCTCCGTGTTGTCATGTCATGTCTTCATGTCTTCATATCTCAATGTCTTCTTGTATCCATGTCTCCAAATCTCCATGTCTTCTTGTATCCATGTCTCCATGTCTCCATGTCTCCATGTCTTCTTGTATCCATGTCTCCATGTCTCCATGTCTCCATGTCTCCATGTCTCCATGTCTTCTTGTATCCATGTCTCCATGTCTCCATGTCTCCATGTCTTCTTGTATCCATGTCTCCATGTCTCCATGTCTTCATGTCTCCATATCTCCATGTCTCCATGTCTTCTTGTCTCCATGTCTCCATGTCTCCATATCTCCATGTCTCCATGTCTTCTTGTATCCATGTCTCCATGTCTCCATGTCTCCATGTCTCCATGTCTCCATACCTCCATGTCTCCATGTCTCCATGTCTCCATATCTCCATGTCTCCATGTCTCCATATGTCCATGTCTCCATACCTCCATGTCTCCATGTCTCCATGTCTCCATGTCTCCATATATTAATGTATCCATGTCTCCATATCTCCATGTCTCCATGTCTTCCGCTCACTACAACCCTCACGTTTATACATTGACTGGGCCCTAGGGTCTTCCGCTCACTTCAACCCTCACGTTTACACATTGACTGGGCCCTAGGGTCTTCCGCTCACTACAACCCTCACGTTTATACAATGACTGGGCCCTAGGGTCTTCCGCTCACTACAACCCTCATGGTTCTACAGGGACTGGGCCCTAGAGTCTTCCGCTCACTACAACCCTCATGGTTCTACAGGGACTGGGCCGTAGGGTCTTCCGCTCACTACAACCCTCATGGTTCTACAGGGACTGGGCCCTAGGGTCTTCTGCTCACTACAACTCTCATGGTTGTACAATGACTGGGCCCTAGGGTCTTCCGCTCACTACAACTCTCATGGTTCTACAGGGACTGGGCCCTAGGGTCTTCCGCTCACTACAACCCTCACTGTTCTACAGGGACTGGGCCCTAGGGTCTTCCGCTCACTACAACTCTCATGGTTCTACAATGACTGGGCCCTAGGGTCTTCTGCTCACTACAACTCTCATGGTTCTACAATGACTGGGCCCTAGGGTCTTCTGCTCACTACAACTCTCATGGTTCTACAATGACTGGGCCCTAGGGTCTTCTGCTCACTACAACTCTCATTTGAATACAAGGAACACAAGGAGTACCAGACTTGATCATTACAGAATACCTTCTTTCACTTTTCATTGAGAGTATGAGAACAGGGGTGGATGTGAGTCTGAATGTCTGTATACAGACAGAACAGGGGTGGATGTGAGTCTGAATGTCTGTATACAGACAGAACAGGGGTGGATGTGAGTCTGAATGTCTGCATAAAGACAGAACAGGGATGGATGTGAGTCTGAATGTCTGTATAGAGACAGAACAGGGGTGGATGTGAGTCTGAATGTCTGTATTGAGACAGAACAGGGGTGGATGTGAGTCTGAATGTCTGTATAGAGACAGAACAGGGGTGGATGTGAGTCTGAATGTCTGTATAGAGACAGAACAGGGGTGGATGTGAGACTGAATGTCTGTATTGAGAAAGAACAGGGATGGATGTGAGTCTGAATGTCTGTATAGAGACAGAACAGGGGTGGATGTGAGTCTGAATGTCTGTATTGAGAAAGAACAGGGATGGATGTGAGTCTGAATGTCTGTATTGAGACAGAACAGGGGTGGATGTGAGTCTGAATGTCTGTATTGAGAAAGAACAGGGGTGGACGTGAGTCTGAATGTCTGTATAGAGACAGAACAGGGGTGGATGTGAGTCTGAATGTCTGTATAGAGACAGAACAGGGGTGGATGTGAGTCTGAATGTCTGTATACAGACAGAACAGGGGTGGATGTTGTCACACTCTGTGGTCGCTTTGTTGTGGAAGAATCGTACTGATTATACTGGCAGTTTTGATTTGTTGGAAACACAAGAGCAACAGTTTTGATCCCTCACTAGTTTATTAACTATTTTAAGTTTATTATTTATCCTTGTTGTGTCAATGTTCTGTCTCTATCATTCCATCCAGTCACCTTCCTCAATCCAACCCCCTTGTTATATCAATGTTTTGTCTCTATCATTCCATCCAGTCACTTTCCTCAATCCAACCCCCTTGTTATGTCAATGCTCTGTCTCTATCATTCCATCCAGTCACTGTCCTCAATCCAACCCCCCTCGTAAAGAGTATAATAAATTACATGGGTAGCTCTCATTGTCCTTCTAGACCTTGTCTCCTTTTTTTGGAAGAAGGGGAGGGAGGGAATGTTATTCAGACTTCAGACATCCTTTCCTCCCCTCTTCTCTCCCCCTCTCTTCCCTCCTCTCTCTCTCACTCTCCCTCCCTCCCTCCATCCCTCCCCTCTTCTCTCCCACTGTCCTCCTACTTTCTTTCTCTCCTCCTCAAGACAGCTCTGTATCCCTCTCTCTCCCTTTCCCTGTCCCTTTCTCTCTCTCTCTTCTTCTCTCCCCCTCTCTCCCCCTCTCTTCCCTCCTCTCTCTCTCTCTCTCTCACGCTCCCTCCCTCCCTCCCTCCCACCTCTCTCTCTCTCTCTCTCTCTCTCTCTCTCTCTCCCTCTTTCTCTCTCCCTCAACAACAGAACAGCCAGCCATGATGGCTTCCCTTCCCCTATCTCCTAATGGTGATGCCAAGGGGACCACAGGCTGCTCCTCCCCATCTCTCTATAATCACCGGGGCGATGCTCGGATGCCTCCCTCATTTGCATAATGCCATCTTGACACTTTCACTTCCGTCATCCATCACCGTCGGCGACCGCAAGTCCCGTACCCCCTTTCCGATCCTCAAGGCCTGCCTGCTCCGTCCCTCCCTCCTTCGCTCCCCTCTTCTCCTCCTCTGCTCTCTCTGTCTTCCCTCTCTCTTCTCTCCCCTCTCTGATTGTGTCCTGTGTTTATCTGGCCAAGCACAAAAGATTGATTCCCTGCTGTCTGCCTGCCTTATGTTCAGCAGATAGGGATTTTCACCGAGTGATGAAGCACCCAGTCAGCTAATGATAAACAGAAAACATGTATTCAAAAGGATGAGGAGAGGGACTGGGATGGTCTCTCTCTCTCTCTCTCGCTCTCTCTCTCTCACCCTCTCTCTCACTCGCGCTCCCTCTCTCCCTGTCTTTCTCTTCCTGTTTCTCTCTCTTCCTACCTCCCTCTATCGCTCCCTCTATCTTTATCTCTCTCTATCCCTCTCCTCCTTTCTCTCCCTACATTCATCCCTCTCTTTCATTCCCTCTGCCATGTGAAGAGGGAGAGAGAGGGATGTCAGGTTAAGGAAGTGAACATATTCTACTGGGAGATCAATTTGAAACACAATTGTTTTCCTGTCACTCCTTTTGCATTTTCTCTTGATTTGCTTCTGGAGGTAAAAAAAAAACTAAGAAAGGTGGAGGGAATGAAAGGAGGGAAGGAATAAAGGGAGAAAGCAATTAAAATATAACGGTCGGTGGTTTTGATGGCTGATCTTGTTCTGTTCTACTACATACGACTGTGTGAGAAGAGAACTGACAGTCCTTGCGTTTTAAGAGCATATCTTGGAGGATAAATAAAAGCATACAGGTGTAGATGTGACTGAAGTACAAGAGGAGGTTCGTTTTTTGGCATAGGGCCAAACCAAATGTAATAAAAATTATTCAATTCATTAATTAATAACTGGGTCACAAACTCCTGTGTTTAACCTTTGACCACTTACAGTAAATAGTTGTAGCTTATAAATGTAGGCCTATGCTATGCCTGTAGCATGTTAGCATAAAAGCATATTCACTGTTCATACCGACTTGATCTGTTCAATTCAAATGTATTTATATAGCCCTTCGTACATCAGCTGATATCTCAAAGTGCTGTACAGAAACCCAGCCTAGAACCCCAAACAGCAAGCAATGCAGGTGTAGAAGCACGAAAAACTCCCTAGAAAGGCCAAAACCTAGGAAGAAACCTAGAGAGGAACCAGGCTATGTGGAGTGGCCAGTCCTCTTCTGGCTGTGTCGGGTAGAGATAATAACAGAACATGGCCAAGATGTTCAAATGTTCATAAATTACCAGCATGGTCGAATAATAATAAGGCAGAACAGTTGAAACTGGAGCAGCAGCACGGCCAGGTGGACTGGGCTGTTCACACTGTTATTGAACAGCTACCATGTCACTCACCACACTGTGCTTTTTTATTAGGAATGCTCTCCGACAGTTTCTGACTTGATACATATAAATGCTTTACGATCTAACACGAACCCTGCAGACCAAACTTCCCATGCTTTTGTTTACTAACGGCTACGTTATGCCTAGCATTTGAGCAAGTGCATTGTACATCTGCAAAGTTTCTCTTCTCCTCGATGACAAAATACCATTAGCTGCTGTCACATACAGGAGAAGAGAGATTATTTTATTTATTGAAATGAGATTGAAATGATAAATCTCCCACCCCCTGATAAAACAGAGAGACTCATAAACCTGGTGTGGGGGATAGGGATTAGACAGGTTGAGAGAGAGATGAAGAAAGAGAGAGAGAGAGAGAGAGAGAGAGAGAGAGATGAAGAGAGAGAGAGATGAAGAAGAGAGAGAGATGAAGAAAGCGAGAGCTTAAGAGAGAGATGGAGAGAGAGAGAGAGAGATGGAGAAAGAGAGAGAGAATGAGAGAGAGAGGAATAAGAGAAAGAGAGAGAGATGAAGAAGAGAGAAAGAGATGAAGAAGAGAGAGAGAGAGATGAAGCAAAAGATGGAAAGAGAGAGAGAGAGGGGGATGAAGAAGAGATAAAGAAATGAAGAAGAGAGAGAGAGAGATGAAGAGAGAGAGGGAGAGAGAGATGAAGCAAAATATGGAGAGAGAGAGAGAGAAGGAGAGAATAGAGAGAAGGAGAGAGAGAGAAGGAGAGATAGAGATAAGGAGAGAATAGAGAGAAGGAGAGAGCGAGAGAGAGAGAGAGAGAGAGAGAGAATAGAGAAAAGGAGAGAGAGAGAGATAAGGAGAGAATAGAGAGAAGGAGAGAGAGAGAGAGAGAGAGAGAGAGAGAGAGAGAGAGAGAGAGAGAGAAAGAAGGAGAGAGAGAGAGAAGGAGAGAATAGAGAGAAGGAGAGAGAAGGAGAGAATAGAGAGAATGAGAGAGAGAGAGAGAGAGAAGGAGATAATAGAGAGAAGGAGAGAATAGAGAGAGAGAGAAGGAGAGAATAGAGAGAAGGAGAGAATAGAGAGAGCGAGAGAGAGAGAGAGAGAGAGAGAGAGAGAGAGAGAAGGAGAAAGAGAGAGAAATGCATAATGCATAATAAAACAAAAGGTGCCATGGGAAACATCGCTGATATTAAAACCAGAGGCAGACAGATCTATATGAAAAATGCAGATTT
The DNA here is from genome assembly GCF_045791955.1 of Oncorhynchus clarkii lewisi. Taxonomy (NCBI): domain Eukaryota; kingdom Metazoa; phylum Chordata; class Actinopteri; order Salmoniformes; family Salmonidae; genus Oncorhynchus; species Oncorhynchus clarkii. Next base: position 85,072,973 of record NC_092150.1, read on the forward strand.
GAAAATGTAAAGAAGCGCGTTGCCCCCGGAGATGGGGGGGGAGTGATTCTAAGATAGGGTGACACCAAGAGAGAGACATTTATATAGAGCTTTGATGTATTTTAGAAGGCAATTTACATGACTGACATACACCATGCACCAAAATAATGCTGCTGAAAGGAAGGATTTTAAATAACATAGAGTTTCTCCAGGTTTTATTTCAGGTCAATTTGCACATCTCAAATGTTTGTTTTTCAATTATTTCTGGTTATCTTACTCAGCTGGGTTTAATATGTGAACAAATATGACCCATTATTTAAATGACTATTATCATGATTTAAATAACCAAATGTACTGCCTCAGTACCACACACAGGAAGACACATCAACGTAATGGGCAAAGCAATCCCACCAATAACACTAGAGTGTTTAGCTATGCCTGTATGGTCCAGTGTAATGGGACTGACCTGGTCCAGTGTAATGGGACTAACCTGGTCCAGTGTAATGGGACTAACCTGGTCCAGTGTCCGCTTCCTTAGCTAGTGTAATGGGACTAACCTGGTCCAGTGTCCTCTTCCTTAGCTAGAGTAATGGGACTAACCTGGTCCAGTGTCCTCTTCCTTAGCTAGTGTAATGGGACTAACCTGGTCCAGTGTCCTCTTCCTTAGCTAGTGTAATGGGACTAACCTGGTCCAGTGTCCTCTTCCTTAGCTAGAGTAATGGGACTAACCTGGTCCAGTGTCCTCTTCCTTAGCTAGAGTAATGGGACTAACCTGGTAAAGATCAAACATCACCCTACTCTTCTGACCTGAACACACACACACACACACACACTCTCTCTCTCTCACACACACACACACACACACACACACGCATACACACACACACACACACACACACACACACACACACACACACACACACACACACACACACACACACACACACACACACACACACACACACACACACACACACACACACACACACACACACACACACTTCGCTCAGATGCCCAATCTGGTACAGCCCATTATTCTGTGTAATGGGGTATTTTCACTCAAGGCTGTTGTTTTCGTAGGTGTTGGGTTTCAAGTCCACGTCCAGTAATCATGTGCCATCGTGGTCCAGTGAAGGAATGGTGGTTCCGGATTATACTGTAACAGTATTAAGAGACTCTGAAGAGATATGACCCTAGATGGACACACGTTTTCTTCGTTTTCCAATATTGTGAGTTAGATAGATACTCTGAGAAACACCGTTTAGAAATGGATGCGAATTTTGCCTTGTACTGTAAATCACACACTTTATAACAGAACAATATTTTTAACAGTAGGTCAGCATGATTTACAAAACAAGTTCCACCACTCTGAAAGTTGAATTTGTCTGCAAATAATTTCAAGCGTCTAAATATTCATTTGCCTTCTTTACTGAATCTAAATACAAATATTTGGGACTTTATTTTCTGCATATGTACATTTTTAAAAGAAAATCCATGGCAGGAAATCTGCCCCACATCCTTAGAAATTCCAATTATATTTGCATAGAGCTTAAAACATGCAAAGTCCATGGTTGAGGTCATAATGGCACTCTATTTCCTACATAGGAAAATGTGCACGTTTTAAAATCTACGTAGGTCTGTCCTTGAGCTTTTCTCGTCTATTAATGTTCTGCATTATGTCATTCATAATACATGTTCTGTGTTAATGTTCTGTATTAATGTTCTGTATTATGTCATTCATAATACATGTTCTGTGTTAATGTTCTGTGTTAATGTTCTGTATTAATGTTCTGTATTAATGTTCTGTGTTAATGTTTTGTATTAATGTTCTGTATTATGTCATTCATAATTCATGTTCTGTATTAATGTTCTGTATTATGTCATTCATAATACATGTTCTGCATTAATGTTCTGTATTAATGTTCTGTATTATGTCATTCATAATACATGTTCTGTGTTAATGTTCTGTATTAATGTTCTGTATTATGTCATTCATAATTCATGTTCTGTGTGGATCCCAGGAAGAGTAGCTGCTGCTTGTCACGTTCTGACCTTAGATCCTTTGTTTTGTCTTTGTTTTAGTATGGTCAGGGCGTGAGTTGGGAGGGGCAGTCTATGTTCTTTTTTCTATGATTTGGGATTTGTGTTCGGCCTGGTATGGTTCTCAATCAGAGGCAGCTGTCAATCGTTGTCCCTGATTGAGAACCATACTTAGGCAGCCTGTTTTCACCCTTGATTTGTGGGTGACTATTTTCCGTTCTGTGTTTTGTGTATTCACCGGACAGGACTGTTTCGTTTCGTTCGTTGCCGCTCTCGTTATTTTTAATTTTTTTTGTGTTCATGGTAATAAATTAAATCAATATGGACACTTTCCACGCTGCGCATTGGTCCTCCTCTTCTTCCACCACAGACAACCGTTACACTGCTTTCACAACAGCTAATGGGGATCCCTAATAAAATACATGATAAATACATAGTTGACTTCTTTTGATCAGGCCCTTGTCAATAGTGAACTACGTAAGGAATAGGGTTCCGTTTGGGATGCAGGCCTTGAGCGTGAATTCATCTGGTTTTGGTTCAGCAGTAAAAGGGATCGTAATGGAGAGTGAGAGTGAGAGGTTTCATTCCAACAGCTACAACCTGAAGGCGGTCTAGTCCGTTCCTCTAAGTTCCTCTAAGTTAGTGAGGTAATTCAACAAATGAGACAGTAACTTATCAGAATGGTCCGTTTTCCTACGGTCCAGTAGCCTTCTCCATTCTTCTGGCTAGTCAGTTTGACCAGTACTGCCTGTGGAACAAATGTCAAATGTTAGTGTACTGTATCATCTGCGTACTGTATCATCAGCATACTGTATCATTAGCGTACTGTATCAGCTGCATACTGTATCCCGTACTGTATCTCATACATTGGAATGATGTGGAGAGTGTGGAGAACACATATATTATCCTACGACATGGATCATATACATCTGGCTGGGTTTTCCGTGCATCGGCAGGACAGAACAGCTACGTTTGGGAAGACGAGGGCTGGGGGTGTGTGTATATTTGTCAATAACAGCTGGTGCGCGATAACTAATATTAAAGAAGTCTTGAGGTATTGCTCGCCTGAGGTAGAGTACCTTATGATAAGCTATCGACCACACTGTCTACCAAGAGAGTTTTCATCTGTATTTTTCATAGCCATCTATTTACCACCAAAAATCATAATTCTATCTATCAATGCTCTACTCTCCGGCTACCCGGATAAAGCACTAAATAAACTTCAGTTAGTGCTAAATACGGCTGCTAGAATCCTGACTAGAACCTCAAAATGACTCCTGTGCTAGCCTCCCTAGACTGGCTTCCTGTTAAGGCAAGGGCTGATTTCAAGGTTTTACTGCTAACCTACAAAGCATTGCATGGGCTTGCTCCTACCTATCTTTCTGATTTGGTCCTGCCGTACATACCTACACGTCCCTAAAATTTCTAAGCAAACAGCTGGAGGCAGAGCTTTCTCCTATATAGCTCAATTTTTATGGAATGGTCTGCCTACCCATGTGAGAGACGCAGACTCGGTCTCAACCTTTAAGTCTTTACTGAAGACCGGTTCCTCTCTCTCCACTGGGATTCTCTGCCTCTAACCCTATTACAGGGGCTCAGTCACTGGCTTACTGGTGCTCTTTCATGCTGTCCCTAGGAGGGGTCACTGACGTTATCTTATCTGGGTTGGCGCTAGAGGTCAACCGAATAATTGGAATGGCCGATTAATTAGGGCCGATTTCAAGTTTTCAAAACAATCAGAAATGTGTATTTTTGGGTGCCGATTAAAAAAAAAATATGTATACCTTTATTTAACTAGGCAAGTCTTAAATAACACATTCTTATTTTCAATGACGGCCTAGGAACGGTGGGTTAACCTTCCTGTTCAGGGGCAGAAAGACAGATTTTCACCTTGTCAGCTCGGGGGATCCAATCTTGCAACCTTACAGTTAACTAGTCCAACGCAATAACGACCTGCCTCTCTCGTTGCACTCCACAAGGAGACTGCCTGTTACGCGAATGCAGTAAGTTGCTAGCTAGCATTAAACTTATCTTATAAAAAACAATCAATCAATCATAATCACTAGTTAACTACACATGGTTGATGATATTGCTAGATATTATCTAGTGTGTCCTGCGCAACGCTGACTGAGCATACAAGCATTCAAGTATCTAAGTATCTGACTGAGCGCGGTAGGCAGAAGCAGGCACGTAGACAATAATTCTAACAGCACTTTCTTGCGCTTTGCCAGCAGCTCTTCGTTGTGCGTCAAGCATTGCGCTGTTTATGACTTCAAGCCTATCAACTCCCGAGATGAGGCTGGTGTAACCGATATGAAATGGCTAGCTAGTTAGCGCGCGCTAATAGCGTTTCAAACGTCACTCGCTCTGAGCCCTTCTAGTAGTTGTTCCCCTTGCTCTACATGGGTAACGCTGCTTCGATGGTGGCTGTTGTTGTTGTGTTGCTGGTTCGAGCCCTGGGAGTAGCAAGGAGAGGGACGGAAGCTATACTGTTACACTGGCAATACTAAAGTGCCATTAAGAACATCCAGTAGTCAAAGGTTAATGAAATACAAATGGTAAAGAGGGAAATAGTCCTATAATTCCTATAATGACTACAACCTAAAACTTCTTACCTGGGAATATTGAAGACTCATGTTAACCTCTCTGATACTAGCCATCCCGGATCCGGGATCGTGAATACAGCCTCAAGCTCATTACCATAACGCAACGTTAACTATTCATGAAAATCACAAATGAAATGAAATAAATATGCTAGCTCTCAAGCTTAGCCTTTTGTTAACAACACTGTCATCTCAGATTTTCAAAATATGTTTTTCAACCATAGCAAAACAAACATTTGTGTAACAGTGTTGATAGCTAGCGTAGCATTTAGCGTAGCATTGAGCGGGCAACATTTTCACAAAAACAAGAAAAGCAGTCAAATAAAATCATTTACCTTTGAAGAACTTCGGATGTTTTCAATGAGGAGACTCTCAGTTAGATAGCAAATGTTCAGTTTTTCCAAAAAGATTCTTTGTGTATGAGAAATGGATCCGTTTTGTTTAAAACCGAAAAAAAAAACTAAAAAAAAAAACTAAAATTCAGTCATCAAAACGCCAAACTTTTTTCCAAATTAACTCCATAATATCGACTAAAACATGGCAAACGTTGTTTAGAATCAATCCTCAAGGTGTTTTTCACATATCTCTTCGATGATATAACGTTCGTGGAAGTCTGCTCTCTCCTCTGAATCCCATGGAAGAATGCTTGAAGCTGAAGATTGCGCACCAATTTCGACAAAGGACACCGGGCGGACACCTGCTAAATGTAGTCTCTTATGGCCAATCTTCCAATGACATGCCTACAAATACGTCACAATGCTGCAGACACCTTAGGGAAATGGCAGAAAGTGTAGGCTCGTTCCTGGCGCATTCACAGCCATATAAGGAGACAATGGAAAACAGCGCCTCAGAAATGTTGTTCACTTCCTGTTTGAAGTTTCATCTTCATCTTCGCCTGTAGCATCAGTTCTGGGGCACTCACAGACAATATCTTTGCAGATTTGGAAACGTTAGAGTGTTTTCTTTCCAAAACTGTCAATTATATGCATAGTCAAGCATCTTTTCGTGACAAAATATTGCGCATAAAACGGGCACGTTTTTTTTATCCAATAATGAAATAGCGCCCCCATAGATTCAAGAGAAGGAACCACCAGCTTTCATATGTTCTCATGCTCTGAGCAAGGAACTGAAACGTTAGCTTTCTTACATAGCACATATTGCACTTTTACTTTCTTCTTCAACACTTTGTTTTTGCATTATTTAAACCAAATTGAACATGTTTCATTATTTACTTGAGGCTAAATTGATTTCATTGATGTATTATATTAAGTTAAAATAAGTGTTTATTCAGTATTGTTGTAATTGTCATTAAAAAATCGGCCGATTAATCGGTATCGGCTTTTTTGGTCCTCAAATAATCGGCATCTGTATCGGTCGTATCATAATCATAAATCATAAATCATAATCGGTCGACCTCTAGTTGGCGTCCCCCCCTGGGTTGTGCCATGGCGGAGATCTTTGTGGGCTATACTCGGCCTTGTCTCAGGATGGTAAGTTGGTGGTTGAAGATATCCCTCTAGCGGTGTGGGGGCTGTGCTTTGGCAAAGTGGGTGGGGTTATATTCTTCCTGTCCGGGGGTATCATCGGATGGGGCCACAGTGTCTCCTGACCACTCCTGTCTCAGCCTCCAGTATTTATGCTGCAGTAGTTTATGTGTCGGGGGGCTAGGGTCAGTTTGTTATATCTGGAGAACTTCTCCTTTCTTATCCGGTGTCCTGTGTGAATTTAAGCATACTCTCTCTAATTCTCTCTTTCACTCGTAGGACCTGAGCCCTAGGACCATGCCTCAGGACTACCTGGCATGATGACTCCTTGCTGTCCCCAGTACACCTGGCCGTGCTGCTGCTCCAGTTTCAACTGTTCTGCCTGTGGCTATGGAATCCTGACCTGTTCACCGGACGTGCTACCTGTCCCAGACCTGCTGTTTTCAACTCTCTAGAGACAGCAGGAGCGGCAGAGATACTCTTAATGATCGGCTATGAAAAGCCAACTGACATTTACTCCTAAGGTGCTGACTTGCTGCACCCTCGACAACTACTGTGATTATCATTATTTGACCATGCTGGTCATTTATGAACATTTTAACATCTTGGCCATGTTCTGTTATAATCTCCACCCGGCACAGCCTGAAGAGGACTGGCCACCCCTCATAGCCTGTCTCCTCTCTAGGTTTCTTCCTAGGTTTTGGCCTTTCACGGGAGTTTTTCCTAGCCATCGTGCTTCTACACCTGCATTGCTTGCTGTTTGTGGTTTTAGGCTGGGTTTCTGTACAGCACTTTGAGATATTAGCTGATGTACGAAGGCCTATATAAATAAAATTGATTTGATTTAATATACATATCCCATCCAGAAGCCATGGATTACTTGCAACATCCGCACCGAGCTAATGGCTAGAGCTGCTGCTTTCAAGGAGTGGGACACAAATAAGAACACTTATAAGATATGCCACTATGCCCTCAGATGAACAATTAAACAGGGAAAGTGTCAATACAGGACTAAGACTGAATCCTACTACACCGGCTCTGATGCTCATCGGATGTTGCTGGGCTTGCAAACTATTAAGGACTACAAAGGAAAACCCAGCCGCGAACTGCCAAAACGAGCTAGATGCCTTTTATGCTCGCTTCGGGACAAGCAACACTTAAGCATGCATGAGAGCACCAGCTGTTCCAGATGACTGTGTGATCACACTCTCCATAGCCAATGTGAGCAAAACCTTTAAACTGGTCAACATTCACAAACTCACTTCAGTTTTTCATTACATTTTTTGAAAGGCTGATCATGGCTCACATCAACACCATCATCCCGGAAACCCTTCACCCACAGAGGGTAGTGAGTACGGCCCAGTACATCACTGGGGCCAAGCATCCTGCCATCCAGGAAGCTGTCAGAGGAAGGCTCAAAAAAAATGCTAAAGTCATAGACTGTTCTCTCTGGTATTGCACAGCAAGCAGTAACCGAGCGCCAAGTCTAGGTCCAAAAGGCTTCTACCACCAAGCCATAAGTCTGCTGAACAGCTAATCAAATGGCCACCCAGACTATTTACATTGAGAAAGACATAGAAGATGGACTCCAATATAAGATAGGTAAGAAAAGAAGCTGAGCGAGAGAGAGAGAGAGACTATGCTTACCGTAGAGGTTCCAAGGTCATGCTCACTGTAGAAGATCCTGTCAGTGGTGTGCTCACATTAGGAATTCAGCAGTTAATCTATTCGGGCAAATTAATGGTGTATGCAAAGATGCTGTGTTGGCATACGGAACTCTTTGACATGTACTGTATACAGTATTGTGTTTAGGGTTTTGTTCTCTATGAGCTATTTCTGTGTTGTTGGTTCACTCCCGAGGATCTGCATGTATCTTGTGTCTGTAAATTGGTTGGTTGGTGTCTTCTTTTTTCATAAGATGTCTTTTGTGTGTATTGCCTTTGCTTGTTCATATACATACTGTACTTTACTGAACGTTGCTGTAAATCAAATACAATTTGTTTATTTGTCACATACACATGGTTAGCAGATGTTAATGCGAGTGTAGCGAAATGCTTGTGCTTCTAGTTCCGACAATGCAGTAATAACCAACAAGTAATCTAACTAACAATTCCAAAACTACTGTCTTATACACAGTGTAAGGGGATAAAGAATATGTACATGAGGATATATGAATGAGTGATGGTACAGAGCAGCATAGGCAAGATACAGTAGATGATATCGAGTACAGTATATACATATGAGATGAGTATGTAAACAAAGTGGCATAGTTAAAGTGGCTAGTGATACATGTATTACATAAGGATGCAGTCGATGATATAGAGTACAGTATATACGTATGCATATGAGATGAATAATGTAGGGTAAGTAACATTATATAAGGTAGCATTGTTTAAAGTGGCTAGTGATATATTTACATCATTTCCTATCAATTCCCATTATTAAAGTGGCTGGAGTGAGTCAGTGTCATTCTCAGTGTGTTGGCAGCAGCCACTCAATGTTAGTGGTGGCTGTTTAACAGTCTGATGGCCTTGAGATAGAAGCTGTTTTTCAGTCTCTCGGTCCCAGCTTTGATGCACCTGTACTGACCTCGCCTTCTGGATGATAGCGGGGTGAACAGGCAGTGGCTCGGGGGGTTGATGTCCTTGATGATCTTTATGGCCTTCCTGTGACATCGGGTGGTGTAGGTGTCCTGGAGGGCAGGTAGTTTGCCCCCGGTGATGCGTTGTGCAGACCTCACTACCCTCTGGAGAGCCTTACGGTTGACGGCGGTGCAGTTGCCATACCAGGCGGTGATACAGCCCGCCAGGATGCTCTCGATTGTGCATCTGTAGAAGTTTGTGAGTGCTTTTGGTGACAAGCCGAATTTCTTCAGCCTTCTGAGGTTGAAGAGGCGCTGCTGCGCCTTCTTCACGATGCTGTCTGTGTGAGTGGACCAATTCAGTTTGTCTGTGATGTGTATGCCGAGGAACTTAAAACTTGCTACCCTCTCCACTACTGTTCCATCGATGTGGATAGGGGGGTGTTCCCTCTGCTGTTTCCTGAAGTCCACAATCATCTCCTTAGTTTTGTTGACTTTGAGTGTGAGGTTATTTTCCTGACACCACACTCCAAGGGCCCTCACCTCCTCCCTGTAGGCCGTCTCGTCGTTGTTGGTAATCAAGCCTACCACTGTTGTGTCGTTCGCAAACTTGATGATTGAGTTGGAGGCGTGCGTGGCCACGCAGTCGTGGGTGAACAGGGAGTACAGGAGAGGGCTCAGAACGCACCCTTGTGGGGCCCCAGTGTTGAGGATCAGCGGGGAGGAGATGTTGTTGCCTACCCTCACCACCTGGGGGCGGCCCGTCAGGAAGTCCAGTACCCAGTTGCACAGGGCGGGGTCGAGACCCAGGGTCTCGAGCTTGATGACGAGCTTGGAGGGTACTATGGTGTTGAATGCCGAGCTGTAGTCGATGAACAGCATTCTCACATAGGTATTCCTCTTGTCCAGATGGGTTAGGGCAGTGTGCAGTGTGGTTGAGATTGCATCGTCTGTGGACCTATTTGGGCGGTAAGCAAATTGGAGTGGGTCTAGGGTGTCAGGTAGGGTGGAGGTGATATGGTCCTTGACTAGTCTCTCAAAGCACTTCATGATGACGGATGTGAGTGCTACGGGGCAGTAGTCGTTTAGCTCAGTTACCTTAGCTTTCTTGGGAACAGGAACAATGGTGGCCCTCTTGAAGCATGTGGGAACAGCAGACTGGTATAGGGATTGATTGAATATGTCCGTAAACACACCGGCCAGCTGGTCTGCGCATGCTCTGAGGGCGCGGATGGGGATGTAACTGGAAGGTCAATGATTGCTTATAGAAAGGTCAATTATGATCGTCAAGACAATTACAATATTTGCCATAAACCTTAGAGCAACAGTCCTTCACATAATATACTGTCCCCCGTTAAACCGTACTGTAATCAACAAAATCAAGGATTTACCCACATGAAAAAAGACTACAGTTTACCATAAAATAGTACATTACTTACTATAGAATTCTGTTGTGAACTGTAGTTTCCTATAGAATACTATACTACACACCAATGTTCCTTCTCAGCTGCAAGCTTAGCAACCTCCTCCAGGAATGCCATGCAGAAGAAATGCCAAGCCGAGCAAACACTCAAGAGATTGAACTTCTTTCCATTAGTTTGCGCTATAAAGATTGTTTCTTCTGTGATCGAATCAACATTATATCAGCCCCTTTTCAATGCAGCAAACCAAAAACAAATCTAACTTCGCAAGATTGAGTCTGTGATTTTGCTGTAGGTAGAGCCAGAGTGCAATAGAGTAGAATTGTAATGGCTGCAGTTGGCCAGGACCCCGTCTTTTAAATCACCCCGGGAGTGAATGTGCTTTTCAGATCAGGTAAAATCAGAGCTAAGAGCTGTATGTGTACACATTTGTTGCTATTCTTGCTAGTTAGGCAGTTATTAGTCCAGTTGTAAACAAGAAATGGGGAGTTACTGCTTCCTACAAGAGCACAAAACATGTAGGCTATATTTCTTTGAAAAGCCAGTCAGATAAAAAGCTCATGACTATATTAAAGAGGCTATGTTGTATTTTGAGATAGGCTTGAATATGTAAATAGGCCAATAGGCAGAGGGGTAGTCTACATTGTCTCATTCCTCTGTGGTAATAATTACTTTTATGCAATAACAAGTGGTTTCTTGCATCATACAACACATCATACAATGCAATTTACAGTCACCCACTTGGCCCATAGTTTTACAGACCAAGTAAAAAATGATGAATCCATGTCAAGCCCTTCATAATGTAATAGTCTCATTCACTGTAGGCCTGCATTGAACACCACATAAAGTAGGGTGACCAGACGTCCCCGTTACCCGGGGACAGTCCCCGTTTTTGGTGGCCTGTCCCTGGTTGAAGTTGTTGGTTGAAGTCGGAAATGTCCCCGTTTTTAACAATGCATTAAAAACAGACTGCAAAGTGAAATAATATTTAATTGGCAAGAAAGACCGGGCATCAGAGCCTACCGGACGTCTCAATCGCTTTGTGCTTGTTTTGTCCAGCAGAGGGGGCTGCTCGATATAGCAGCTTCACTCACTCTTCTTCTTCTACTAACTACTTGCTCGCGTTAGTTTTAGAGAAAACTGTTGTGGAAAACTCGGCCAGAAGCTAGCAAGTGTCAATTGAATCCACACCATCACCACAAACATATTTTCAAGCCAGGTAAGTTACAATCGTTTGAGATACTAGCTAGTGATGTTATATGTCACAATTTATTATATAGATAGATGATCTGCTCTATGAGGTTTTAAATAGGTTGTGCTAGCTAACATTAGCTATGTCGACTAAGTTATCTAGCTAGGTTAACGTAAACTCACCCCATTCCGTACAAATGTGCGCAACCGCAACATTCAAACGAGGTTACAAAGAAAACTAATGGGACTGTAGCGACTGCGTTGACTTCAAAATCAGGGGTGTGAACAAGGTTTCTATTCAAGCGTTGATCGACATAGTAATGGCTCTATATTATTGGAGAAAAGTTGAAAAATGGACCCTCCGTTACATGTGATAACGTGCAGCACGAATGAAGCTACTATTTTGGTCTTACAATCTCTCTCCACCAGGTGTAGCACTTCTCTCATCCTTTAAAAACAAGAAATGGACAGTGACGGGGGTAAGGGGGGGATACCTAGTCATTTTTTGCGTCTTCATGCATGCGATCATCATTCTCAAAGCCGCTGTTTACTTCTAAGATCACTTTAGCACCGCCCTAAAAACGCGATTCAAATTCGACACAAACCTTCAAATAGGTATGTAATGACACATTATATAAACTCTTTATAGTGTTTAATTTACAGTTTAGAGGCGATAAGGTGATAAGTCGAGCGAAAAAAAGTAATTTTCCCACACAACATCTCTCCTTCTCACTATCACGCATTAGTATCGCTTCCCCACCCGCCATTTTTAAAAAGACCCGACGGGGCTCATTTCCTGCTTGAATTATGCAGAAACGGGCAGCGTTTAGGTCATGTAATTGATTATTTTGGAAAGGGGAGAAATTGTGCTTTTACAATGGTATTGACATTACAGTTGATCTGGATGTATTACGTTTTGGGGCGCTAAAATTAGGGCAATTGTACGGCCTATGTACGAGTTTACGTGAGTTTACGTTAGCTAGCTACTGTCATGGTAGCGAGGTTAAAAAACGTTCACATGTAAACATGCAGTGGCCGGGTTATTTAAATATGAATATATTAAATGAATGCACAATTATGTATGAGAATATTTATTTGTAGATTACAATTTTAATGGTTTGGCATTATAATAAGTAGTGTGAAAATATATTTTGACATTTTCATGGATAACATTAGCATAATGTTTTCTGTTAGAGAGTGGAGAGGAAGGAGAGGAGGAAGACTGGATAGGAAGAAGAGTGAAAGAGATTGAGGAGGGAAGGTAGATATATATGGTTACAGAGCCTGCCAATTTATTATTCCAACCAATGTTTTTGAAATAAAATACAAAAAGGAGGCAAGCAATGGGAATCTGTTAACCAAAGTATTTTATCTAATAGTGTACTATTTATTATTAAAGATTGGAGAGGAAGGAGGAGTTCATGGAGAAGCTGGCCAAAGACAGAGCAATCCTGAAGAAGATACATTCTTCTGTGAAATATACAGATTAGATTGGTATAAGTATTTTATGTAGTTACCAATCACATCATCGTCTTATTTCTTTATTATTTTAAGTATTTCACATATACTATTGTCTGGTTTTTTTTTCTTCATTTTTCTCATGTTCTCTTCTGCTCGTATCCTACCCAGACTAGCAGGACCACTGAATGGCTGTTCAGATCGGACAGTTCTGTCTTGTCTGTAGTGGTTCTGTAGTATAGTTGTTTTCTCTATCACAGTGGGCCTGTTAGACTAAATACATGAAACCGGAATTGTCCCACCTTTTTTTATTTCATAGATAATAACATTGGATATTTGAATGATACCTATCTACCTTCCGACCTACCGACCTACTCATCTATCTATCTACCTACCTACCGACCTACTCATCTATCTATCTACCTACCTACCGACCTACCGACCTACTCATCTATCTATCTACCTAC
>NC_092150.1:85091196-85256196 GCF_045791955.1 Oncorhynchus clarkii lewisi
CTAAGAGTCTGGTATTCTGGTGTATTCCACAGACCTTACCTTTTACATTCCATACAAAATTAAGAAGCGTATTTATTGTATTCTAATGCATCTACCTCGGGAGATTTAGCCCGCTCATACGGACGCAACGCCAAGGAAGAGAAGCTTAGGAAGATTATTTCTCCTTTGTGTGTCTGACTACAGTACTCAGCAGAGGCAGGAAAGGATAGCAGGATGCAGATATTGAGCTCGGAGCTGAGACGAGAGAGGAGAGATCGGGGGCATTGTGTGAATATGGGAACAGAGAGTCCTGGCATCAAACAGAAGGAGTAGAAAGGACAGTATAATGCCAAGCGTCTGCATTGAGGCACAAATTATATTCATCAAGTTTATCAAAGGCATGTCAATTTAGGATTTACGCCAACAGTCAGCCTATAAATCTGGTTCTGAGTGCACACAGATACTACTTAGTGTACATTGAAAAAAAATGATCTGAACAACAATGTGGAGGACTCACCACTACCATTACAACTACAACTACCACTATCACCACTACCACCACCACTACTACCACTACTATTACAACTACGACTACCACTATCACCACTACCACCACCACCACTACTACTACCACTACTACCACCACCACTAACACTACCACCACTATCACTACTACCACTACCACCACTTCCACTACTACCACCACTATCACTATTACCACTATTACACTACCAGGACTACCACCACTACCACTACTACCACCACCACTACCACTACTACTACCACTACTACTACTACCACTACTACTACCACAACCACTACCACTAAAATCAAGTAAAATGTATTTATAAAGCCCTACTTACATCAGCTGATATCTTAACGTGCTGTACAGAAACCCAGCCTAAAACCAGGTGTAGAAGCACGGTGGCTAGGACAAACCTAGAAAGGCCAGAACCTAGGAAGAAACCTAGAGACGGACCAGGCTATGAGGGGTGGCCAGTCCTCTTCTGGCTGTGTCGGGTAGAGAATATAGATTATAGATTATATAATATATATATATATATATAATATATATATATATATAGAGAGAGAGAGAGAGAGAGAGCAACAGAGAGACATACAGAGAGACAGACAGAGAGACAGACAGAGACAGAGAGAGAGAGAGAGAGAGAGAGAGAGAGAGAGAGAGAGAGAGGGAGAGAGAGAGAGAGAGAGAGAGAGAGAGAGAGAGAGAGAGAGAGAGAGAGAGAGAGAGAGAGAGAGAGAATAAATTAAATTCACACAGGACGTTCAAGTCAGACAGATACTTGGTAATGTCCAAGGACACCGGATAAGGGTACTACTAACACTACCAACACCAGTACCACTATCAACTGAAAAAGTTGGTGGCACTGGGTAGAGTGTTAGTCTGAGTCCCTGTGAAGGAGAATGTTAGTCTGGACCCCTGTGAAGGAGAATGTTAGTCTGGACCACTGTGAAGGAGAATGTTAGTCTGGACCCCTGTGAAGGAGAATGTTAGTCTGGACCCCTGTGAAGCAGAATGTTAGCCGGGACCCCTGTGAAGGAGAATGTTAGTCTGGACCCGTGAAGGAGATTGTTAGTCTGGACCCCTGTGAAGGAGAATGTTAGCCCAGACCCCTGTGAAGGAGGATGTTAGTCTGGGCCCCTGTGAAGGAGGATGTTAGTCTGGACCCCTGTAAAGGAAGATGTTAGTCTGGACCCATGTGAAGGAGAATGTTAGTCTGGACCCCTGTGAAGCAGAATGTTAGTCTGGACCCCTGTGAAGGAGAATGTTAGTCTGGACCCCTGTGAAGGAGAATGTTAGTCTGGACCCCTGTGAAGGAGAATGTTAGCCCAGACCCCTGTGAAGGAGAATGTTAGTCTGGGCCCCTGTGAAGGAGATTGTTAGTCTGGACCCCTGTGAAGGAGATTGTTAGTCTGGACCCCTGTGAAGGAGATTGTTAGTCTGGACCACTGTGAAGGAGAATGTTAGTCTGGGCCCCTGTAAAGGAGAATGTTAGTCCGGACCCCTGTGAATGAGGATGTTAGTCTGGACCCCTGTGAAGGAGATTGTTAGTCTGGACCCCCGTAAAGGAGAATGTTAGTCTGGACTCCTGTGAAGGAGAATGTTAGTCTGGACCCCTGTGAAGGAGAATGTTAGTCTCGACCGCTGTGAAGGAGAATGTTAGTCTGCACCCATGTGAAGGAATGGAATGTTAGTCTGGACCCCTGTGAAGGAGAATGTTAGTCTGCACCCATGTGAAGGAATGGAATGTTATTCTGGACCCCTGTGAAGGAGATTGTTAGTCTGGACCCCTGTGAAGGAATGGAATGTTTAATCTGCTGCAGAGTGATGTGTTCTTCTTCCAATTTGGCTGTTGGGAAGAGAATCATGTGATGGGATGTTATTCAGAAAAACATGTTGGTAGAACAGAACTATGTATGTTTGTTTACATGGAAGTCAGTGATTTTTGTTTACTCTAGGTTGATGAGGCAATACAAATGTGATGTGACTAAAATGTTACTAGTTGATTAAAATGGTCCACTGTTTTTGTCATTTTGACGATAAAGACTAAATCATTATTCAAATTACAAAAATATGACGAATTGACGAATTGAATTAGTCAAATTGACAAAGGCTAAATCTAAATAAATTAACACTGCACCACACACCCCTTAATCAATGAACCTGTGCTGCACAATCTGCATCTCAGTATCAGTTTCTGCATGCCAAATGGCACCCTATTACCTACACAGTGCGCTATGTTTGATCTCAACCCAGGGGCCCTGATCTAAAGTAGTACATCACAACTGGTGTCTCTCTGCACCGCTTGAGCCTTGGCTGGTGGAAGAGGGGGCCTCGTTGTTTACCGTCTTTGATGGACCGTCAGAGGTTTTGAAATGTAAATTGCTGGGAGGAAACGGGTGGCGAGGCGCTGTTGCGGTGTTGTGGAGGCGTTGTCGAGGCGTCGTCAGGGAAATGGAAAAGGTGAGGAGCCATGCCTCTCAGGAGGACTAGATAAGAAGAGGGGAGGAGCCATATCTCTCAGGAGGACTAGATTAGAAGAGGGGAGGAGCCACACCTCTCAAGAGGACTAGATTAGAAGAGGGGAGGAGCCAAACCTCTCAAGAGGACTAGATTAAAAGAGGGGAGGAGCCACACCTCTCAAGAGGACTAGATTAGAAGAGGGGAGGAGCCATACCTCTCAAGAGGACAAGATTAGAAGAGGGGAGGAGCCATACCTCTCAGGAGGACAAGATTAGAAGTCACCGCCACCTCAGTCAGACGTGTGTGTGTGTGTGGGGTGGGGATGGGGGAGGGTCGTGTGGCGTGTGTGTGTGTATATGCGTGCGTGCATGAGTGTGTGTATGTGCATGATTGTGTGTGTGTGCGTGCGTGCATGAGTGCGTGTGTGCGTGTGTGTGTGTGCATGTCTCAGATCTTCATCTCACCGACGCCCTTATTCTGTCAACGCCCTCTTGATGCTCCGTAAGAGGTGAGTCTCTGTTGTTGTGTGCCTTGCTGCTAAGGATGCTGTGGATGCTACTGCCACTACGGCAGTCCCCCCTGTAGACACACTAGCAGGCAGGGGGGAAAGGAGGAACAGAGATGGGGAGGTGGAGGCTGGCTGACACACCTTTGAGAATCTCAGAAACCAAAGGACAGTAAGGAGCAGAGACTATTCCTCCAAGGAATGAATACCCAGAGTGATCTGAGGGAAGAGAAGAGAAGAAGAGAGAAGGATGGATGAGGGAGAGAGGTAAGAAAGAGGAATGGGGCCATGGCATGAAGAAGATAGAAGGATGGGTGAGGGGAGAGAGGTAAGCGCACGTCTCTTTGTGACACAGGGGTGGTGACAACAGCGACCCTGGAGACCCACTCCCAGGGAAAAGAGGAGAGAGGGATCAGGGTTGGGAAATCAAAGGCGATGGGGGATATGATCTGGTTATGATCATTAACTTCTTAGGGAAGGGAAAAAATAGGTCACAATGGAGGTGGAGGTGTCTTCTACGGAGGGCCTGTTGTCCTCACGTGAAACCTGCCAGAGGGCCTGTTGTCCTCATGTGAAACCTACAGAGGGCCTGTTGTCCTCACGTGAAACCTACAGAGGGCCTGTTGTCCTCACGTAAACCTTAATTTCTAGATGCAGAATCAATTGAAGGGACAATGAAAAGCCCTAGACGTCGTTTTTACACAAACATAAAGTTAAAAAATTCCCCACACCCACCTCCTCCAAAGCCTTGGCACTACCAGACAGCTCGTCATCATTGAGCAACTGTACATCAGAAAAATGGCTTCAGTAAAGAAAAGAAAAGTAGATTTGGAGTCTGGCGTTTCCCAAGACAAATGGACAAATTCATATTTTTTTGTCGAAGTGAAAGTCAAACCTGTATTCCTAGTTTGTGGGGATGCACTTGCAGTAATGAAAAAGGCACATTTGGAACATCATTACAGCTCGACATTACAGCTAAACTGAATGAGTTGCGAGGACAACTTGGTGTGGATAAATTCATTGCTCTTCAGCAGGGTTTGAGTGCCCAACAAGCCACCTTTAGGAAACCTCATTTGGATGGCGAAAATGTTATGTTATGCAAACTGAAGGCCCATTCGGAAGGAGAATTTGTAAAAGTGTCTCCTTGCCACTGCAGAGTTGCACCAGACAAAGTTAAATTGTTCCAAAGTGTCAGTTTGTCTGGAAGAATCGTCACGGAGCGCATAACTGACATGGCACAAGAAATTGAAAAAACATTGAAGGACTCCGCAACAAATTTCCAGTTTTTCTCTTTGGCATGTGATGAAGCGACTGACATAACAAATATCGCCCAATTTGCAGTTTGACACAAGGGAGGAATTGCTGTCTTTGGAGGTGAGGACTTGTTTGAGAGACTTATCTCGGCTATGAGCCAATTTGAGCTACGGTTTGAAAGATTAAGTGGCCTTACTACACATGGAGCGCCAGCCATGGTTGGCTCGAAAAAGGGGTTAACCGCATTAGTGAAAAAATAAATGAGTTGTCTCAGTCTTGATTCAAGTGATTAAAATGTATGCAACTGCATCATACATCAAGAAAGTATGTGTGCAGTCCCTGAAGCAGAACAACGTCATGGCAACTGTAGTGTCGACCATCAATGTGATCAAAAGCAAAGGGCTGAACAACTGACAGTTTAAGGAGCTATTGAGTGATCTTGAATCGGAGTATGGTGATCTGGTTAACCACTGTGAAGTGCAATGGTTGAGCCGTGGAAACATGGTTGGTTGGTTTTTACGAACTGAAGAATGACGTAAAACAATGTATGGAGATGAAGGGGAAATCTGTCGTGGAACTGAGTGATGACAAGTGGATGTGTGGTTTCGCCTTCATGGTGGACATTACCAAGTATCTGTCTGACTTGAACGTCAAGCTCCAAGGGCCGAACCAGCTTCTCAGCGATCTGCTGTCAAACGTGAAATAGTTTGAAGCA
This sequence comes from Oncorhynchus clarkii lewisi, assembly GCF_045791955.1. Lineage (NCBI taxonomy): Eukaryota > Metazoa > Chordata > Actinopteri > Salmoniformes > Salmonidae > Oncorhynchus > Oncorhynchus clarkii. Next base: position 85,096,639 of record NC_092150.1, read on the forward strand.
AAATGAAAGCCATGGTAAGTCCAACTAGAAAGAGGTAACACATTGCATTTTCCAACTCTGCAAGGACACGAGCCTGAGATTACATCGGAATTTGCTGGTGAGTGTGGAAAGCTCGCAAAGGCATTTTGTGAGCGGTTTAACCTGTTTGGGATAGGGGGCAGCATTTTCATGTTCGGATGAAAAGCGTGCCTAAACTTCCTGCTACTCAGGCCCAGAAGCTAATATATGCATATTTTTAGTATCCACATCTATTAATATGCATATATTAGCAACTGGGCCTGAGTTGCAGGCAGTTTACTCTGGGCACGCTTTTCATCCAAACGTGAAAATGCTGCCCCCTATCCCAAACAGGTTAAATTTGCATCTGGGTTCGGGACGGCATAGTGCTGTGAGCAGTTCTTTTCCAAACGGACTCTTGCAAAGACTTGATTCAGCTCAAGACTGACTGACAAGAACCTGGAAAACCAGCTGCGAGTAGCGTCATCTTCACTGCCAGCTGACATCAAACGCCTCGTCAAAGATCAGCAGTTTCAGCCATGAGCATTAGAGGTGAGTTTGAACAAGTAATCATAATAACAACATTATTTTCATTATACATAATCAGAATATGTATTTAAAGTAGGACTGGCACTTTCTAAGTTCTCAAGGACACAAGAAACATCATAAAAGTCATATTTAAACTATAAAAACAATGTCAGTGATTAAAGTTACATTAAAATATGAATAAAGCAGAAAATAGCTCATTTTAATAATATGGCCCCCAAATTAATTTATACATTTTCAAATGGCCCTTGATGGCAAAAAGGTTCCCCACCCCTGGTGTGGAGGAAAGAGGAAGCCCGAGGAGGAGATGTTAGAGCAGCAGTGGTGTAAAGTACTTATGTAAAAATACTTTAAAGTACTACCTAAGTATATATTTTTTGGTATCTGTACTTTATTTTACTATTTATATTTTTGCCAAATTTTGCTTTTACTTCACTACATTCTTAAAGAAAATAATGTATTTTTTACTCCATACATTTTTTTCTGACACCCAAAAGTACTCGTTACCTTTTGACAGGAAAATTATCCAATTCACACACGTATCAACAGAACATCCCTGGTCATCCCTACTGCCTCTGATCTGGCAGACTCACTAAACAGAGAACATCCCTGGTCACCCCTACTGCCTCTGATCTGGCGGACTCACTAAACAGAGAACATCCCTGGTCATCCCAACTGCCTCTGATCTGGAGGACTCACTAAACAGAGAACATCCCTGGTCATCCCTACTGTCTCTGATCTGATGGACTCACTAAACAGAGAACATCCCTGGTCATCGCTACTGCCTCTGATCTGGTGGACTCACTAAACAGACAACATCCCTGGTTATCCCTGCTGCCACTGATCTGGTGGATAACTAAACAGAGAACATCCCTGGTCATCCCTACTGCCTCTGATCTGGCGGACTCACTAAACAGAGACCATCCCTGGTCATCCCTACTGCCTCTGATCTGGCAGACTCACTAAACAGAGAACATCCCTGGTCATCCCTACTGTCTCTGATCTGGTGGAATCACTAAACAGAGAACATCCCTGGTCATCCCTACTGTCTCTGATCTGGTGGAGTCACTAAACAGAGAACATCCCTGGTCATCCCTACTGCCTCTGATCTGGTGGACTCACTTAACAGAGAACATCCCTGGTCGTCCCTACTGCCTCTGATCTGGAGGACTCACTAAACAGAGAACATCCCTGGTCATCCCTACTGCCTCTGATCTGGTGGACTCACTAAACAGAAAACATCCCTGGTCGTCCCTACTGCCTCTGATCTGGCAGACTCAATAAACAGAGAACATCCCTGGTCATCCCTACTGCCTCTGATCTGGCGGACTCACTAAACAGAGATCATCCCTGGTCATCCCTACTGCCTCTGATCTGGCAGACTCACTAAACAGAGAACATCCCTGGTCATCCCTACTGCCTCTGATCTGGTGGACTCTCTAAACAGAGAACATCCCTGGTCATCCCTACTGTATCTGATCTGGTGGACTCACTAAACAGAGACCATCCCTGGTCATCCCTACTGTCTCTGATCTGGTGGAGTCACTAAACAGAGACCATCCCTGGTCATCCCTACTGCCTCTGATCTGGAGGACTCACTAAACAGAGAACATCCCTGGTCATCCCTACTGCCTCTGATCTGGCGGACTCACTAAACAGAGAACATCCCTGGTCATCCCTACTGCCTCTGATCTGGTGGATAACTAAACAGAGAACATCCCTGGTAATCCCTACTGCCTCTGATCTGGTGGACTCACTAAACAGAGAACATCCCTGGTCATCCCTACTGTCTCTGATCTGGTGGACTCACTAAACAGAGAACATCCCTGGTCATCCCTACTGCCTCTGATCTGGAGGACTCACTAAACAGAGAACATCCCTGGTCATCGCTACTGCCTCTGATCTGGTGGACTCACTAAACAGAGAACATCCCTGGTCATCCCTACTGCCTCTGATCTGGCAGACTCACTAAACACTCATGCTTTGTTTGTAAATTATGTCTGAGTGTTGGAGCGTGCCCCTGGCTATCTGTCAATAAAAATAAATATTGAAATTGTGCCGTCTGGTTAGTTTAATATACAGAATTTTAAATGGTTTATACTTTTACTTTTGATACTTAAGAACATGTGAGCAGCTCCATTTACTGAAGTATATTTAAAACCAAATGCTTTTATTCAAGTGGTATTTTACTGGGTGACTTTCACATTTACTTGAGTCATTTTCTATGAAGGTATCTTTACTTTTACTGAAGTATGACGATTGGGTACTTTTTCCACCACTGGCCAGCTGTTTGTCATGTAATGAGACCCAGAGAATGAGGCCTCTGATTAGGCTGCTACCCCTGTCCCATACTACCCCTATCCATCCTACCCTTACCACCCCCGTCCCATACTACCCCTATCCCTCCTACCCCCGTCCATCCTACCCCGTCCATCCTACCCTCACTACCTCTGTCCCACGTAGCTTCACTAACCATGTCCCTCCTATCCTCAATACCCCCGTTCCTCCTACCCTCACTATCCCCGTTCCTCCTACCCACACTACCCCCATTCCTCCTACCCTCACTATCCCCGTTCCTCCTACCCTCACTATCCCCGTTCCTCCTACCCTCACTATCCCCGTTCCTCCTACCCTCAATACCCCCGTCCCTCCTACCCTCACTATCCCCGTTCCTCCTACCCTCACTATCCCCATTCCTCCTACCCTCACTATCCCCGTTCCTCCTACCCTCACTATCCCCGTTCCTCCTACCCTCACTATCCCCGTTCCTCCTACCCTCAATACCCCCGTCCCTCCTACCCCAGTCAATCCTACCCCCACTACCTCTGTCCCACGTAGCTTCACTAACCATGTCCCTCCTATCCTCAATAACCCTGTTCCTCCTACCCTCACTATCCCCGTTCCTCCTACCCACACTACCCCATTCCTTCCTACCCTCATTACCCCCATTCCTCTACCCCTGACCCCATCTTTGCCACAGCTCAATGAAGAGGCATTACTGGTGATAAGATGAAATTGTCACCACGACACACACATGCTCTCTCTTTCACACACACACACACACACACACACACACACACACACACACACACACACACACACACACACACACACACACACACACACACACACACAGAGAGATCTAATTAGAGCTCAGAAATGCATGAGGCGACCCATTAATATTGACTATCTGTGACTTCAAAATAAGCACCTGCAGATGTAGATGGAAGGTGAGAGTAAAGAATGAGGGAGAGAGAGGAGGGAGGGAGAGGAGAGAGAGGAGGGAGAGGAGAGGAGAGGAGGAAGAGAGAGGAAGGAGAGGAGAGGAGGGAGAGAGAGGAGGGAGAGGAGAGAGAGGAGGGAGAGAGAGGAGGGAGGGAGAGGAGGCAGAGAGAGGATAGAGAGGAGAGAGAGAAGGGAGAGGAGAGGAGGGAGAGAGAAGAGGGAGAGGAGGGAGAGGAGAGGAGGGAGAGATAGGAGGGAGAGGAGAGAGAGGAGGGAGAGAGAGGAGGGAGAGAGAGGAGAGAGAGGAGGGAGAGGAGAGGAGGGAGAGAGAGGAGGGAGAGGAGGGAGAGGAGAGGAGGGAGAGAGAGGAGAGAGAGGAGGGAGAGAGAGGAGGGAGGGAGAGGAGAGAGAGAGAGGAGAGGAGGGAGAAAGAGGAGAGAGAGGAGAGGGAGGAGGGAGAGAGAGGAGGGGGGGAGAGGAGAGAGAGAGAGGAGAGAAAGGAGGGAGAGAGAGGAGAGAGGGGAGGGAGAGGAGAGAGTGGATGGAGAGAGAGGAGGGAGAGAGAGGACAGAGAGGAGAGAGAGGAGGGAGAGAGAGGAGGGAGAGGAGAGAGAGGAGGGAGGGAGTGGAGAGAGGAGAGAGAGGAGGGAGAGAGAGGAGGAAGAGGAGAGAGAGAAGGGAGAGAGAGGAGGGAGGGAGAGGAGGGAGAGAGAGGGTGGGAGAGGAGAGAGGGGGAGAGAGAGGAGGGAGAGAGAGGAGGGAAAGAGAGGAGGGAGAAGAGAGAGAGGAGGGATGGAGGGAGAGCAGGGAGAGAGAGGAGAGAGAGGAGAGAGAGGAGGGAGAGGAGAGGAGGGAGAGATAGGAGAGGAGGGAGAGAGAGGAGGGAGATGAGAGAGATGAGGGAGGGAGAGGAGAGAGAGGAGAGAGAGGAGGGAGAGAGAGGAGGGAGAGGAGAGAGAGAAGGGAGAGAGAGGAGGGAGGGAGAGGAGAGAGAGGAGAGAGAGGAGGGAGAGAGGAGGGAGAGGAGAGAGAGGAGGGAGGGAGAGGGGGAGAGAGAGGAGAGAGAGGAGAGAGATGAGGGAGAGAGAGGAGGGAGAGGAGAGAGAGGAGGGAGAGAGAGGAGGGAGGGAGAGGGAGGGAGAGGAGAGAGGGGGAGAGAGAGGAGGGAGAGGAGGGAGAGAGAGGAGAGAAAGAGAGGGAGGAAGAGGTAGGAGAAGATGAAGAGGAGGGAGCGAGGGAGGGAGAGGAGAGAGGGAGGGAGAGGAGAGACGGGGAGAGGGGAGAGAGGGCATCACATCACATCACCAAAGTTAAGTGAAGTAAAGGCGGGTGTAGAAGGACGAAGGGAGAGAAGAGGGGGGAGGGAGAGAAGGGAGAGAAGAGGGGGGGATGTGAGTTGAAGGTAGCAGGAACTACATGAAAGGAGGGGAGTTGGAGAGAGAGAGAGAGAGAGGTACCCGAGGAGAAGGAGAAGAGGTATACTGTTGAGGAATACTCCTGGGAGAATATACATAGTCTATAATGAGGTGGGTGGGGCACAGTGTTGGCATGGTGATGCACCAAGGAATAGAGATAATAATAATAATAACAACCTGCTCTTTCTTAATAATGCCAGGACTGAAAGGGAATAATTCCTGTTTTCAAGTCATCTATCTACTCATTTAGTTTAGTGATGTGAACTGTACAATCCCCAGAACTGTCATTTGCCTGTGAGATTATTCTGGGTGGTTCTTTATGTTTTCTATCATCACCTAAATATCAGGGAATCGCTTAGACGTCTGGGGGTTAAAGGAATTTACACAGGGGAAACTAAAGATGCACCACATTTACTATAAGGTATCTAACTCTCTGTGTGATCAAGACAGCCAGACGGCCGTTCCTTAGTGATGAGGGAAAAACAGACACACAAACAAACAACAGTCCTGGTACTGCCATCTGAGATGACTTGGCCTTAACCTCAGTGTGTCAGAGCATTGCTGTGGGGATCCAGCGGAACGGGCCAGTAGACAAGCCCCTGGTCAGTTTCGAGGCCTATAGGCCTTACACTACTGATTTATGAGCCGACTAATCACTCCCCATCCTCTCACCTGGAGGCACTGCGAGAGGCTGTTGTCCTGACTCAGGTGCATGGATAAGGTGGCCACAGTTGGGCCTGACCTGCAGGCTTCCTCCCTGGGAGAAGAGTCTCTGGGAGGTACAAGGGAGTGAAGCAGAGGGCTTGGCAGGGCGTGAAGCTGTCTATATCTCTCTCTGTCTCTCTCCGTCTCTGCTGGGAGATTTATAGTCTTCTGAAAAAGGATCTCACTCTGTCTCATGTGTCAAGTTAAGCTGTCTGGTAATTAAAATTCTCAGCAAATTTCTTTTGAAGTTCCTACAATGGCCTCTTAGACAAACCTTAGGCACACATACAATAAACATAAGGGTTGGATTCACACACACACGCAGGCAAACACACATACGCTGACACACTGTACACACAAGGATACACACACACATAAACACACACACACTCTCTCTTGCTCACCCCCATCACACACACACACACACACACACACACGGTTTCACACACATAGGCCTACTGTATACGTAAACACATACATACCACTGTAGCCACAACCATTTTCCCATTCTCTCTCTGTTGGTCTCTCTCTCTCTCAGACACACACACACACACACACACACACACACACACACACACACACACACACACACACACACACACACACACACACACACACACACACACACACACACAAACACACGCACACACACACACACACACACACACACACACACACACACACACACACACACACTGGGGACCATTTCTCACATTAAATGTGAACAGATGCTGTCTTGATTAAATTTGACCGCACAAACACAAATGGAGAACAGCGAATGGGTCTGTGTTTCGCTGAGGCTTCCCTGAACATATGCTGCCCCGGTCGATGGGAGCCTGCAGTAAAACAGAGACGAAATGATACCGCCTGCTGTTGTTGTCATGCAGAGAATTCACAGTGGAAAATACCCACACAGCTCTGGACTGCAGAGGCCACCAATCCGTACCAACCCCTACACAAGCCCTACCAACACCGAAACAACCCCTACACAACCCCTACACAACCCCTACACAACCCCTACCAACCCCTACACACACACACGCAGGAAAACACACATACACTGACACAGGACACCCAGACTAAATGAGATGGTCATGGACAGAACTAGAAATCCCAGCCTAAATGAGATGGTCGGGGACAGAACAGGACACCCAGCCAAACTGAGATGGTCGGGGACAGAACAGGACACCCAGCCTAAATGAGATGGTCGGGGACAGAACAGGACACCCAGCCTAAATGAGATGGGACAGAACAAGACACACAGCCTAAATGAGATGGTTGGGGACAGAACAGGACACCCAGCCTAAATGAGATGGTCGGGGACAGAACAAGACACCCAGCCTAAATGAGATGGTCGGGGACAGAACAGGACACCCAGCCTAAATGAGATGGTCGGGGACAGAACAGGACACCCAGACCAAATGAGATGTTCGGGGACAGAACAAGACACCCAGCCTAAATGAGATGGTCGGGGATGGAACAGGACACCCAGCCTAAATGAGATGGTTGAGGACAGAACAGGACACCCAGCCTAAATGAGATGGTCGGGGACAGAACAAGACACCCAGCCTAAATGAGATGGTTGGGGACAGAACAGGACACCCAGCCTAAATGAGTTGGTCGGGGACAGAACAAGACACCCAGCCTAAATGAGATGGTCGGGGACAGAACAGGACACCCAGCCTAAATGAGATGGTCGGGGACAGAACAGGACACCCAGCCTAAATGAGATGGTCGGGGACAGAACAGGACACCCCTACCAACCCCTACACACACACACGCAGGAAAACACACATACACTGACACACTATACACACAAGGATACACACACACACATAAACACACCTACACAACCCCTACCAACCCCTATACAGCTAGCTTTGCCAAGGGGTATCACGACTTGTACAAAGGGAGGGAGAGATGTTGATTCACTGCACAGGGCACCAACCCCTACCAACCCCTACACAACTATCTTTGCCAAGGGTTAACAAGACTTGTAGAGAGGGAGGGAGAGACGTTGATTCGGTGCACAGGCCACCGACACCGATCCAGCTAGTTCTGCCAATACGGCTCCGGTTGCGCGGTGAGGCTTAAGACTGTACCCCCTAGTGAAGAAAGGAAACAGAACAGGAATAGCACACTTCATTTTTAATGAGAGCCAATAACAAGGTAGAGGGAGGGGTTCTTCAGCACTTTATTGGAAATGAAATGAGCTCCGTCTCAAATTTGATTGACGGGTCCAGAGAGTGATGCGTAATTATTACCATATCATTACAGCTTTCATGTTGATGTGACGACTGTGTCGTAGGATGTCAACAAAGGGAATAATGAATAACGATGGGTTATAATGAGGAAAAAATAACATTATTAACAACTGGGTACTTCTTCTGCCACCAATTGTGAAAAACATAAAATAAAGAAGATTTCTGACACAAAAGTCACGTGGCTTTTTGTTGACCCTTGTCTCCTGCATAAACATGTGCCATTAAACTGAGGAGGGGGTTGGTTCGAAGACATGTCACGTTGGTGTGAGGAGCGTAGTGTGATGGAGCTGCTTGATCACATAGTCAGAACTCTCCACTGAAGGTTAGGGACGAGACAGCTTTTGGTAGAAGAGAAGCAACCTCCCTGAATATCAACCAAGTCTGGATTTCAACCTGCCATCTTCCCTATGGTGTGTGTGTGTGTGTGTGTGTCTGTGTGTGTGTGTGTGTGTGTGTGTGTGTGTGTGTGTGTGTGTGTGTGTGTGTGTGTGTGTGTGTGTGTGTGTGTGTGCGTGCGTGCGTGTGTGTGTGTGCGTGTGTGTGTGTGATGGTTAGGGAACAAGGTGACAAGACCTGACCAGTGTGTATTTGAAGGTAGTCTATCAGAATACGTGAGGATATAGAGACAGGATACAGCCTAATCCTTGCAATATTAATGTCCAAAATGTCATGGGAAAGTTATGGGACTCAATCAAAAGGCAGAGCGGCCAGACAGATCTTGGGACTACAGTGTAAGACTGTATAATGAATGTGAGGTTCCAGCCATCCCACCCTACAGGATTTCATATTGCCTGGAGTATTCATGGCTAAGATTGTCAAGGACAGACTATACAAGCACAGCCTTGTGGGAAAAGCAGTAGCTCAGTGAACCCCTCTCTGTATTTCATAGTGTGTTAGACAGACACAATAAGGTTGTTACTATCACGGTTACTACTATCGCTTTTGTTTACTGATTGGAATATTTGTATAGGAAGTCCAAGATCTTCCGGTTAGTGCATTTTCCCGTTTTGTGTCTCATTCTAGTAGACAGAATAACGCTCTAAAGCAGCTGAGGAGGATGTAGAATAATGAAAAAACAACATTAGAATGTATACCTTAGCCGGTCTTTAAATGTTAAGAGACACAATCACAAATCAATAAATAAATACATTTTATAACACACAATCACAAATCAATAAATAAATACATTTTATAACACACAATCACAAATCAATAAATAAATACATTTTATAACACACAATCACAAATCAATAAATAAATACACTTTATAACACACAATCACAAATCAATAAATAAATACATTTTATAACACACAATCACAAATCAATAAATAAATACATTTTATAACACACAATCACAAATCAATAAATAAATGTTAAAACCACAACCACAAATAAAATGTATTTTTGCTCCACTTTTTCACTTCCACTAGTTCTTGTATGAAAGAGGGGAGTCTAGCTCCAAGCCCCCTGTGTCCAAGCCCCCTGTGTATGGATTACAGTTCTGTTTGGAAGGCCTTGGCACTAATGGGTTAGTAATTACAGTTTGTTTATGAGTTTATCGATGCATATCACCAGCACGCCTGCATGGGCTCTAGGCAACAACAAGATAAGAATCACATTTATTTTGATTTCCCTCTAAATAGAAATGACCCAGCTCACAATGTGAACCTCCACTTTACAACATCTAGGGCCAATGACCCAAAGGTTGCTGGTTCGAATCCCTGAGCCTACTGGGTGAAAGACCTGTCGATGTGCACTTGAGCAAGGCCCTTAACCCTGATTGTTCCTGTAAGTCTCTCTAAATGACTCAAACCCCCAGGTGGTGAGGGTAGGCAACAACATTTCCACCCTGCTGATCCTCAACACTGGGGCCCCACAAGGGTGCGTTCTGAGCCCTCTCCTGTACTCCCTGTTCACCCACGACTGCGTGGCCACGCACGCCTCCAACTCAATCATCAAGTTTGCGGACGACACAACAGTGGTAGGTTTGATTACCAACAACGACGAGACGGCCTACAGGGAGGAGGTGAGGGCCCTCGGGGTGTGGTGTCAGGAAAATAACCTCACACTCAACGTCAACAAAACTAAGGAGATGATTGTGGACTTCAGGAAACAGCAGAGGGAACACCCCCCTATCCACATCGATGGAACACTAGTGGAGAGGGTAGTAAGTTTTAAGTTCCTCGGCGTACACATCACAGACAAACTGAATTGGTCCACCCACACAGACAGCATCGTGAAGAAGGCGCAGCAGCGCCTCTTCAACCTCAGGAGGCTGAAGAAATTTGGCTTGTCACCTAAAGCACTCACAAACTTCTACAGATGCAAAATCGAGAGCATCCTGTCGGGCTGTATCACCGCCTGGTACGGCAACTGCTCCGCCCACAACCGTAAGGCTCTCCAGAGGGTAGTGAGGTCTGCACAACACATCATCGGGGGCAAACTACCTGCCCTCCAGGACACCTACACCACCCGATGTCACAGGAAGGCCATAAAGATCATCAAGGACAACAACCACCCGAGCCACTGCCTGTTCACCCCGCTATCATCCAGAAGGCGAGGTCAGTACAGGTGCATCAAAGCTGGGACCGAGAGACTGAAAAACAGCTTCTATCTCAAGGCCATCAGACTGTTAAACAGCCACCACTAACATTGAGTGGCTGCTGCCAACACACTGACTCAACTCCAGCCACTTTAATAACGGGAATTGATGGGAAATGATGTAAAATATATCACTAGCCACTTTAAACAATGCTACCTAATATAATGTTACATACCCTACATTATTCATCTCATATGTATATGTATATACTGTACTCCATATCATCTACTGCATCTTTATGTAATACATGTATCACTAGCCACTTTTACTATGCCACTTTGTTTACATACTCATCTCATATGTATATACTGCACTCAATACCATCTACTGTATCTTGCCTATGCCGCTCTGTACCATCACTCATTCATATATCTTTATGTACATATTCTTTATCCCCTTACACTTATGTCGATAAGGTAGTAGTTTTGGAATTGTTAGCTAGATTACTTGTTGGTTATTACTGCATTGTCGGAACTAGAAGCACAAGCATTTCGCTACACTCGCATTAACATCTGCTAACCATGTGTATGTGACAAATACAATTTGATTTGATTCGATTTGATTTGATCTCTACTGGGTCTAGGGTTCTTACAGCAACAGGCAGGTGTAACTGGTCAGATACGTGCTCGTGAACCCAACATCTTGACCTTTAGACCAAGAGGGAATCCCTTGTGATCCGTGTGTGACAATTGGGTATAATAGTCATGGGCCGGGCTAACTAATCATGAAAGCATGATCCCAAAACACCTGTGCTACAATTGGTTAATTTACAGTTGCCTACCTGTTAGCAATAACAATTAGCATGCACTTTGTTTAATTACAGTTGCCTACCTGTTAGCAGTAACAATTAGAATACACTTGGTTTAATTACAGATGCCTACCTGTTAGCAGTAACAATTAGAATACACTTGGTTTAATTACAGATGCCTACCTGTGAATGATCCAGGTCTCCTAAGTGTAGCAGTATCAGAGGCTAAAACTGTTAGCAGTAACAATTAGAATAGCCTACCTGTGAATGCTCCTACTGCCAAGCTTCCAGAGTGTTAGTGGCTTCTGTGGCTAGTACCGTTAGTGTTTGACCAACGCTGAGCTGAGCTCTCTAATGTCTCCAATGGGACCGTGGTCGCTAATTAATCTGAGCTAGCCAAGGCCTAGTGATGCCAAGAGGATCCTTGGGAGACATCAGGGGGAGAGCAGATAATCTCCCTTCCCCACAGATTGACGCCCTACACCCAGACTGGGAATGGAGAACCAGGAAGGATTCAAAATGATTTGGGATTTAAATGACGAAAGAGAGATGGCCGTTATATGTTTTAAATGAGGAAGGACTTAAAAGGCGTCCGTTTCTGCATTGTAAACAATTATTAGCTAGAATTGGTCAACTCTCTCGATATGTAAAGGTTATTTAAGGGAAGATTAATATCATGGATGTTTGCACGTTTGTCAACGTAATTTGTTCACCTCATCTCTGGTTACAACCTGATCCTCAAAGATTCCAGGCTGAAATGCCAACATCGGTCTGGAAACCAATAGTGACCGATTCAACCAAAACATTGCACATATCATCTGGACAACCAGCCTAAATGAGATGGTCGGGGACAGAATAGGACACCCAGCCTAAATGAGATGGTCGGAGACAGAACAGGACACCCAGCCTAAATGAGATGGTCGGGGACAGAACAGGACACCCAGCCTAAATGAGATGGTCGGGAACAGGACACCCAGCCTAAATGAGATGGTCGGGGACAGAACAGGACACCCAGCCTAAATGAGATGGTCGGGGACAGAACAGGACACCCAGCCTAAATGAGATGGTTGGGGACAGAACAGGACACCCAGCCTAAATGAGATGGTCGGGGACAGAACAGGACACCCAGCCTAAATGAGATGGTCGGGGACAGAACAGGACACCCAGCCTAAATGAGATGGTTGGGGACAGAACAGGACACCCAGCCTAAATGAGATGGTCGGGGACAGAACAGGACACCCAGACTAAATGAGATGGTCATGGACAGAACTAGAAATCCCAGCCTAAATGAGATGGTCGGGGACAGAACAGGACACCCAGCCAAACTGAGATGGTCGGGGACAGAACAGGACACCCAGCCTAAATGAGATGGTCGGGGACAGAACAGGACACCCAGCCTAAATGAGATGGGACAGAACAAGACACACAGCCTAAATGAGATGGTTGGGGACAGAACAGGACACCCAGCCTAAATGAGATGGTCGGGGACAGAACAAGACACCCAGCCTAAATGAGATGGTCGGGGACAGAACAGGACACCCAGCCTAAATGAGATGGTCGGGGACAGAACAGGACACCCAGACCAAATGAGATGTTCGGGGACAGAACAAGACACCCAGCCTAAATGAGATGGTCGGGGATGGAACAGGACACCCAGCCTAAATGAGATGGTTGAGGACAGAACAGGACACCCAGCCTAAATGAGATGGTCGGGGACAGAACAAGACACCCAGCCTAAATGAGATGGTTGGGGACAGAACAGGACACCCAGCCTAAATGAGTTGGTCGGGGACAGAACAAGACACCCAGCCTAAATGAGATGGTCGGGGACAGAACAGGACACCCAGCCTAAATGAGATGGTCGGGGACAGAACAGGACACCCAGCCTAAATGAGATGGTCGGGGACAGAACAGGACACCCAGCCTAAATGAGATGGTCGGGGACAGAACAGGACACCCAGCCTAAATGAGATGGTCGGGGACAGAAGAAGAACATCAAACGTCTTAGATCAGCATCTAAGATCTAAGATCAGTTGAATCTTTTAATGAATTATGTAACATAGACAGGGTGGACCTGATCCTAGATCAGCACTCTTTCTCAGAGACAATTTATGAATATGGGTCCTGATATGTGTCTGAGAGAGCACTATGCAGGAATCTATAAACGGACTAAAACACTCTGTCTTGGTTGATATTGTGGCCTACATGTACATGGTATTATCAACAAGGGGAAAATAGAAAGCCAGGCTGTGTGTTTCTCTGACGGGCCCTAATCCCCTGTTCGTGTGCAGTCTGATATGTGATGTCAACATTTTGGCAGCCATCTTGGAAAAAAGGAATACGCTGCCATATTGTAATAAAATAACGATAGAAACCCGTTTCGATATCTTTGGAAGCGTTTTGTACCAGTATGGTGTGTTTGTGTGTGTGTTTGCCCACATGAAAAAATACTACTGGGTGTACAAAACATTAGGAACATCTTCCTAATGTTGAGTTTCTAGCCCATGTTGAGTCCAACGGTTTCCACAGTCAAGTTACCTGGATTTCCTTTGAGTCGAGGATCATTCTAGATACACACGAGAAACCCAGCAGCATTGCAGTTCTTGACACACTCAAACCGGTGTGCCAGGCACCTACTACCATACCCCGTTCAAAGGCACTTAAATCTTTTGTCTTGCTTATTCACCCTCAGAGTGGGACACAAACACAATCCATGTCTCAGTTGTCTCAAGGCTTATAAACCCTTCTTTAACCTCTACAGGATCGGTGTGTGTGAGAGTGCGTGAGTGAGTGAGTGAGTGAGTGAGTGAGTGAGTGAGTGAGTGAGTGAGTGAGTGAGTGAGTGAGTGTGTGTGTGTGTGTGTGTGTGTGTGTGAGAGAGAGGATGACTGCCACATTCTTGTTGGCTGCTCTGATACAGCCTGGCCATTTGTCGTGTCCTGACAAGCCCAGCATGTACTGTACATCGCAACAGAGTACCTCTCTCTCTCTCTCGCTGTCTCTCTCTCGCTGTCTCTCTCTCGCTGTCTCTCTCTCTCTCTCTCTCTCTCTCTCTCTCTCTCTCTCTCTCTCTCTCGCTGTCTCTCTCTCTCTCTCTTTAGCTCTCTCTCTCTCACTGTCTCTCTCTCTCTCTCTCTCTATCTCTCTCTCTATCTATCTCTCTCTAGCTAGGTCTCTCTCTCACACACAAACACACACACACACACACACACATACACAAAAACACAGACCGGAGAGCGCTGGCCAAGTGTCTGGCCATGGGGCTTTACTTATACTGACATAAACAGGGGGAATCCCCCAAGACTACACACGCACACAAACACAGCCGGGCTACAACAAAACATCTACAGTGTATGTAATCATAATGGAAGGAGATCCACCTGGGAAAGACAAGGCCACATCCTACAATTATGGATAATTACATTGAATAAAGCTACAGAGATACAAGGTGAGCACATTTTAATATCCGTGTGACATTTACTACAATTTAATTTTAAAAAGGGTGCCTTTCGTGTTTTCTTGACAGATGTAAAAAAACGTTTTTTTTGTAAATAATGTGTCAATTGTAAATCTGAAAGCAAGTGAGGTTTAACAATAAAAATCACAATATTACAATAAAAAAAATGTGGTTTTCCAACGAATTTGATTGTAGTCCAGCTACGGTTATAACCAGAATTACATTCTGCATTGAAGCAACGGCGCAGAAAGCCAAAAATAATTGACACAACACCACAGAGACAGTCTTTGTTGACTTCAGTTCACATTAGGAGCAGACCATTGTGCTCTGGTCAAAAGTAGTGCACTGTCAAGGGAATAGGGTGCCATTTGGGATGAAGGCCCAATTTCACACGCTGCTAGGATCCACAACAAACAGTTAGCCGCGGTTTTACAGCTCTGAAACCACTTTGTTGCAGCTAGGATGTAAATTCAACTAGATCTCACAGTCTCACATCAGAATTAGACGTTCGAAGTTGTTGCAAACGTCACATTTTAGGCATTTTAACGCATCATTTTTAAGGGTAGGTTTAATTAAGTTTAGGCATTAACACTGAAATCTTAAGGTTAGACATTAACTCTGAAAGGTTAACGTAAGGATTAAGGTTAGACATTAACTCTGAAAGTTTAACGTAAGGGTTAAGGTTAGACATTAAGGTTAGACATTAACTCTGAAAGGTTAACGTAAGGGTTAAGGTCAGACATTAACTCTGAAAGGTTAACATAAGGGTTAAGGTCAGACATTAACTCTGAAAGGTTAACATAAGGGTTAAGGTCAGACATTAACTCTGAAAGGTTAACATAAGGGTTAAGGTCAGACATTAACTCTGAAAGGTTAACGTAAGGGTTAAGGTCAGACATTAACTCTGAAAGGTTAACGTAAGGGTTAAGGTTTGGAACAGGATAAAAACAAACAACAACAAAAAAATTATTTATTAAATGGCTGGATTCAAACCAGCAACTTTTAGAATCAGAGGCAGATGCCCATTTGCCATTCATGTCCACAACACCCTAGCAAAACCAAAACCTACTTGAAGGTAACAGCACTCACTGTTGCCCCTAGTGACCATTTTCCACTCCCGACATCCTCAGACATGGATGTACATTGAAGACTGACTGGTATAGCGGGTGTCCTGACTGTGTAAATGATTTGTTTTTACATTCTGAAACCATGGGGTGGACAGTAAGAGAGGGAGAGAGAGAGGGAATGTTTTTTTTTCTTCAACACAAGACCAAAACTGGCTTTTAGAAAAGGGAAATGTACGGGAAAGGCAATCTTCATCTCCCTTCTCATTTATTTTAGAGAATGATTGATAATGAGGAAAAGTTATCATACTTACACTGTAAAACTACATTTCCTTTTCTCGAATGGACAATAAAGTGTGCATTATCTCACCTTAAACAGACAGCGGATCCCTTGTGGATATTTCAGAAGGCCTAAAATGTTTATCTGTAGACATTCATGCCTTATCACCTGTGGTAAGAAACATGGAAATGGTAATGGAAACATATTTCTCTATTAATAGATTACCTGATAGGGTTGATCTACATCACATGGCATCTTAAAACCGCCAGCACTCTCTGTGTAGACACACACACACACACACACACACACACACACACACCCACACACACACACACACACTCTGTGTGCCAATTCCCACAGAAACCATATTGCTCAACATTGCTCAACAGGCTAGTTTGAGACATGAGGGCATCTGTGTGTTTCTGTGTAAGATATCAGAGTGACCATCTCATCTCTCAGCAACCACAGAGGTGGGACTTGTGGAGCCACACACACACAGACAGACACACAAACGCACACGCAACCACACACAGACACGCCAGTGAGTAAGCACACATGCAAGCATGCACCCACACACACACAGACACACACATACAGACACACACATGTAGGGTGTGTGTTATCCAATTGGCCAGGGCCTGAGGATTATTACAGACGCCTCACATAACTGAAACCAGGGGCCTCTCTACCACACACACACACAATAACAGAAACACACACACACACAATAACAGAAACACACACACACACGTACAGAAACACACACACACACACACATACAGAAACACACACACAGAAACACACACATACAGAAACACACACACACACACACACACACTCAGAAACACACACACCCCTTCAGCCTGCGTGGAAGGGAGGGGCGCAGAGGATGGCTGCTATGAGAATATCTGTCAGGCTTGGCTTCGTTCCAGGTAAGAGCAGCGCTTATTGAGAAGTTGTCCAAATCTGCAACCCCCCAGCCCCCCCCCCCCCCCACCCCCCCCACCACACACCCCCCCTCACACCCCCACCCCCTCTCACACTAGATTGAGGCAGAGATGGCTCTGCAGGAGATTTGTTAAAAAAAAAAAAAAAAGAATTGCTGACCCAAAATCCATATGCAAACACATAGCTATTGTTTTCTGATTGTGCCGATAAAATTACTCTACTCATAAAAATACTTTGCTGCTGCAAATATGCAGACTGACATTCAATCTTAATAAAACTAACTTTATTAGAAGTACATTCAAACTCTCTCTATACACAATATATGTAGATATCTTTACGATAAAACTGACACAAGAAACAAGGAAATGGGAGACATAGGTGTCATATAGTCATTTGTAAAAAAAAAAAAACATCCTTGTGATTTTCAGCTGAGAACGGCCAATAAACATCCTTCAACGGCTATGGAACAGAATGCCTCTCATAATCTCTTTCAATCTCAGAGACCCCTCGAGGCCGAGAATGAAATACGGATGTTCTTTCATTTTTCTCTCCAATACTATGTTCCAAATGGCACCCTATTCCCATCATAGTGAACGACTTTTAACCAGGGCTGGACAAACGTAGTCCTCTTTCTAGGGAATAGCATTCCATTTGGGAGTGTGTCTGTGGAAGTCAGGGCTCCGGGCTAAAGTACAGAGAGGTCTGGTTGGGTCGCTGCTTAAACTAACTCTGACTATAAACATCCAGACGCCACTTAATTGTTGGTTGGTTTTGAAGATCACAACCCCCCACCCCCCCCCCCCCCACACTCCTCTTCCCATCCCGTTCTCCCCTTCTCTCTATCATTCTCTCACACTTTCATTCTCTGTCTTTCTTCACTCCCTCTCCATATGATTTAATACATGGAATGCTGCCTTGGAGGGAGGGAGAGGGAGAGGGAGAGGGAGAGGGAGAGGGAGAGGGAGGGAGAGAGGGAGAGGGAGAGGGAGAGGGAGAGGGAGAGAGAGAGAGGGAGAGAGAATGCAGTCAGTGGTGTGACAAAGGGTGTTAATTTCACTTTTGTTAATGATCTATTTCACTTGCTTTGGCAATGTTAACATACGTTTCCCATATCAATAAAGCCATTGAATTGAATTGAGAGAAAGAGAGAGCGTGAGAGAAAAAGAGAGATTAAGAAAGGAAAAGAGAGAGACCCTCCCACAATCTTTTGAAGTATGTCTCTGTGACTACTACCCAGAGGAGCAGACAAAGGCATGGGTCAAGAGTTTATCCTAACCATGTGACCCTAACCAGGAAAAAGGTCTGAATGTCTCGGTCCACAGGCCTATGGTTGTCCAGTAGTTATTCTTCTCTGTAGATCCTCTCAAGCTCTGTCAGGTTGGATGGGGAGCGTCGCTGCACAGCTATTTTCAGGTCTCTCCAAAGATGTTCGATCGGGTTCAAGTCCGGGCTCTGGCTGGGCCACTTAAGGACATTCAGAGATTTGCCCTGAAGCCACTCCTGCGTTGTCTTGGCTGTGTGCTAAGGGTTGTTGTCCGGTTGGAAGATGAACCTTCGCCCCAGTCTGAGGTCATGAGTGCTCTGGAGAAGGTTTTCATCAAGGATCTCTCTGTACATTGCTCAGTTCATGTTCGCCTCAATCCTGACTAGTCTCCCAGTCTATTCCACTGAAAGACATCCCCACAGCATGATGCTGCCACCACCATGCTTCACCGTAGGGATGGTGTCAGGTTTCCTCCAGATGTGACGCTTGGCATTCAGGCCAAAGAGTTCAATCTTGGTTTCATCACAACAGACAATTTTGTTTCTCATGGTCTGACAGTCTTTACGGGATTTTGGCAAACTCCAAGTGGGCTGTATTTGTATTTATTATTGATCCTCATTATTTCCTGCCAAAGCAGAAGCTACTTTTCCTGGGGTCCAGGAAAATTAAGGCAGTTTATACAATTTTTAAACATTACAATACATTCACAGATTGTGTGCCCTCAGGCTCCTACTCCACAGCTACCACATATCTACAGTACTAAATCCATGTGTATTTATAGTGTGTATGTTATCGTGTGTGTGTGTGTGTGTGTGTGTGTGTGTGTGTGTGTGTGTGTGTGTGTGTGTGTGTGTGTGTGTGTGTGTGTGTGTGTGTGCGTGTGTCTGTGCCAACGTTTGTGTTGCTTCACAGTCCTTGCTGTTCCTTAAGGTGTTATTTTAATCTATTGTACTGCTTGCATCAGTTACTTGATGTGGAATAAAGTTCCATGTAGTCATGGCTCTATGTAGTACTGTGTGCCTCCCATAGTCTGTTCTGGACTTGGGGACTGTGAAGAGACCTCTTGTGGCATGTCTTGTGGGGTATGCATGGGTGTCTGAGCTGTGTGCCAGTAGTTTAGACAGACAGCTCGGTGCATTCAACATGTCAATACCGCTCATAAATAAAAGTAGTGATGAAGTCAATCTCTCCTCCACTTTGAGCCAGGAGACATTGACATGCATATTATTAATATTAGCTCTCCGTGTACATCCAAGGGCCAGCCGTGCTGCCCCGTTCTGAACCAATTGCAATTTTCCTAAGTCCTTTTTTGTGGCACTTGACCACACGACTGAACAGTTGTCAAGGTGTGACAAAACTAGGGCCTGTAGGACCTGCCTTGGTGATAGTGTTGTTTAGAAGGCAGAGCAGGGCTTCCCGGGTGGCGCAGTGGTTAAGGACGCTGTGCTGCAGCGCCAGCTGTGCCATCAGAGACTCTGTGTTCGTGCCCAGGCTCTGTCGTAACTGGCCGCGACCTGGAGGTCCATGGGGCGACGCACAATTGGCCTAGCGTCGTCCGGGTTAGGGAGGGCTTGGTCGGTAGGGATGTCCTTGTCTCATCGCGCACCAGTGACTCCTGTGGCGGGCCGGGCACAGTGCGCGCTAGCCAAGGTTGCCAGGTTCACGGTGTTTCCTCTGACACAATGTTGCGGCTGGCTACCGGGTTGGATGCGCGCTGTGTTAAGAAGCAGTGCGGCTAGGTTGGGTTGTGTATCGGAGGACGCATGACTTTCAACCTTCGTCTCTCCCGAGCACGTACGGGAGTTGTAGCGATGAGACAAGATAGTAGCTACTACAACAATTTGACACCATGAAATTGGGGAGAAAAAGGGGTACAAAAAAAAAATCATCTAAAAAAAGAAGGCAGAGCATCGCTTTATTATAGACAGACTTCTCTCCATCTTAGCTACTACTGCATCAATATGTTTTGATCATGACAGTTTACAATCTAGTGTTACTCCAAGTAGTTTAGTCATCTCAACTTGCTCAATTTCCACATTATTTATTAAAGGATTTAGTTGAGGTTTAGGTTTTAGTGAGTGTTTTGTTCCAAATACAATACTTTTAGTTGTATACATATTTAGGGCTAACTTATTCCTTGCCACCCACTCTGAAACAAACTGCAGCTCTTTGTTGAGTGTTGCAGTCATGTATAGCGTTGAGTCATCCGCATACATAGAAACTCTGGCATGTCGTTAGTAAAAATTTAAAAAAGCAAGGGGCCTAAACAGCTACCCTGGGGAATTCCTGATTCTAACTGGATTATATTTGATATGATGCCGCTAAAGAACACCCTCTGTGTTCTGTTAGACAAGTAACTCTTTATCCACATTATAGCAGGGGGACTAAAGCCATAGCAATTACGTTTTTCCATCAGCAGACTATGATCAAAGTGTCAAAAGCGGCACTGAAGTCTAACAAGAAAGCCCCCACAATCATTTTATCATCAATTTTTTCTCAGCCAATCATCAGTCATTTGCGTAAGTTCTGTGCTTGTTGAGTGTCCTTCCCTACCCATCTAGATTGAGATCCCCGGTGGCTTGTCATTGTTGATAGAGAACAAAAAAAAATTCACCTCGTTCCACAATGACTTTACGGAATTCCAAAGTACAATTCTTGTCTTTCATAATTTGGTCCGATATACTGGATGTGTAGTGTCAGCGTTTATAACTGGCATGTCATCCCTAAGTTTGCTTATCTTGCCAATGAAAAAGTCATTAAAGTAGTTTGCAATATCAGTGGGCCATCTGAGCCCAATGAGCCATCTGATTCAAAGAATGAAGGAGCCGAGTTGGCTTTCTTTCCCAAAATGTCATTTAAGGTGCCCCAAATCTTTTTACTATCATTCTTTTTATAATTTATCTTTGATTCATAGTGTTGTTTATTTTGTAATTTTTTTTCAGTTTAGTCACATGATTTCTTAATTTCCTTTTGCCGCACCTTTTGCTCTTCCCTTTCAACCATACCATTTTTCAATTCCTCATCAATCCAAGGAGATTTAACAGTTTTTACTGTCATTTTCTTAATGGGTGCGTGCTTATTAGCAACTGGAATAAGTAGTTTCAGAAATGCGTCAAGTGCAGCGTCTGGTTGCTTCTCATTACACACCACAGACCAGCAAATATTCTTTACATTATCAACATATGAATCACGACAAAACTTGTGTATGACCTCTTACACACTATATTAGGCCCAGCCTTTGTCATGTGCCTTTTACTGAGGAGTGACTTCCATCTGTCCACTCTACCATAAAGGCCTGATTGGTGGAGTGCTGCAGAGATGGTTGTCCTTCTGGAAGATCCTCCCATTTCCACTTAGTAACTCTAGAGCTCTGTCAGAGTGACCATTGGGTTCTTGGTCACCTCCCTGACCAAGGCCCTTCTCCCCCGATTGCTCAGTTTGGCCGGGCGGCCAGCTCTAGGAAGAGTCTTGGGGGTTCCAAACTTTTTCCATTTCAGAGTCCACTGTGTTCTTGGGGACCTTCAATGCTGCAGAGATGTTTTGTTACCCTTCCCCAGATCTGTGCCTCGACACAATCCTGTCTCGGAGCTCTACGGACAATTCCTTCAACTTCACGGCTTGGTTTTTACTCTGACCTGCACTGTTAACTGTGGAACCCTACAGTATGTAGATGGGGTGTGCCTTTCTAAATTATGTCCAATCAATTGAATTTACCACAGGTGGACTCCAAACAAGTTGTAGAAACATCTCAAGAATGATCAATGGAAACACGTTGCACCTGAGGTCAATTTTGAGTCTCATAGCAAAGGGTCTGAATACTTATGTAAATAAGGTATTTCTGTTTGTTTTTTTATATATACATTTGCTTAAAATTCGAAAAGCCTCTCTTCGCTTTGTAATTTTTTGGGGAGTATTGTGTGTAGATTGACAGGGATTCTTTAAAAAAAAAATAATAATAATAAAAAAAAAACAATTGAAAAAAGTCTGTAATGTAACGAAATTTGGAAAAAGTCAATGGGTCTGAATACTTTCCCAAGGCAATGTGTACCAAGAGTTTCTGCTGAATATGGACATTTTAAACATATGTAACATGTGTCAGTGAGGGTTTATCATCCGTCTGTGTGACTCTCTGACTCTGTGTGAGCTGCATTAGTTAGTGCTGTATCTAATACCAACTGTAGTGATAAAAGCCTTTCAGACCTACGGATCAGACAAGCACAGCAGACAACACTCAGTAACTCTGATATGACAACTTATTTCAGAGTACTACAGAGTACTGTCCTCCGAGAGACAAGGCTGCTACACACACTGGCAGAGAACGTAGTAGGTATACCACCATTCAATACACACACACACACACACACAAACACACACACACACACACACACACACACACACACACACACACACACACACACACACACACACACACACACACACACACACACACACACACACACACACACACGCACACGCACACACGTTACGCCACTATCAGCTAATGTAATAAACAGCAACGACAGACAATACGATTTAACCAATTCGCTGGGAAGAATTACCAAAGGGACGTACAAGAGGTTATCTCTGTGTTCGCTAACTGCACTCATTTAGCCCGTAATTCTTCTATGAGTCCTGACTTTACAATAGTCCCATAGA
Organism: Oncorhynchus clarkii lewisi; assembly: GCF_045791955.1. Classification (NCBI taxonomy): domain Eukaryota; kingdom Metazoa; phylum Chordata; class Actinopteri; order Salmoniformes; family Salmonidae; genus Oncorhynchus; species Oncorhynchus clarkii. The sequence continues at coordinate 85,119,812 of NC_092150.1, forward strand.
GCTGGGTGTGACTGGGTGGTCTTACAGCACAGCCAAGGACTCTGGTCCAACGGTCTTGTATTAGAACCCCCGGATGAGAGTTGAAGCTAACTGGCCCTTAGATCAGGTCTAGGATCATGCAAGCCTTTCCCTAAATCCCATCCTTAACCAATCAGGGGGAGGGGGGGGGGGGGGGGGTACAACAGAAAACTAGCCTTTAGACCAGGCTCTGTCACTACAGTGCTGCAACATATCTGTGTGTGCATGTCCTGCTCTGTGATCCGGTGTAATGACCATCATTACACTCTACATTACCCAATCAGAGCTATCTGAACCCAGCCAGAGGACACGCGCACACACACACATGCGCACACACACAGACATGCGCACACACACACATGCACACACACACACACACACACACACTCATGCGCACACACCCACTTTACCTAGTGTTTAGACGATAGGAGTACCAGACCATGGTGGTGAATGGGATGCTTTGGTACGTCTGGATTACACAGCTCCAGGGCCATGACTAATATTGTTGTTGTCGATGGTTGCTTTCAAACGGCACCCTTATTCCTTATTTAGTGCATTACTTTTGACCAGGGCCAATAGGGCTCTGGTTGAAAGGAGAGCACTAACATAGGGAATAGGATGCCGTTTGGATGGTAGATGATAACTGCTAACGTAAGCCATGGAACAGATGCCCAGGGTAGAATGAACAACAAACAAGTCCAGTTAACCGTCAAGGTAGGGAGGCCTCGACCAGTCAGAGAGGCTATCGCCAGGTCAAGGTAGGGCGGCTTCGACCAGTCAGAGAGGCTATCACCAGGTCAAGGTAGGGCGGCTTCGACCAGTCAGAGAGGCTATCACCAGGTCAAGGTAGGGCGGCTTCGACCAGTCAGAGAGGCTATCGCCAGGTCAAGGTAGGGCGGCTTCGACCAGTCAGAGAGGTTATCGCCAGGTCAAGGTGGGGCGGCTTCGACCAGTCAGAGAGGCTATCGCCAGGTCAAGGTAGGGCGGCTTCGACCAGTCAGAGAGGCTATCGCCACGTCAAGGTAGGGCGGCTTCGACCAGTCAGAGAGGTTATCGCCAGGTCAAGGTAGGGCGGCTTCGACCAGTCAGAGAGGCTATCGCCACGTCAAGGTAGGGCGGCTTCGACCAGTCAGAGAGGCTATCGCCACGTCAAGGTAGGGCGGCTTCGACCAGTCAGAGAGGTTATCGCAAGGTCAAGGTAGGGCGGCTTCGACCAGTCAGATATATTGCATTATGGTGAATAGTTTTGTATTGTATTGTATTGTGTTGCTATGCATTGCATTGTGTTGTGATGTGTTGCTAAGCATTGCATCATGGGACTATTGTAAATAGTGTTGTGTTACGTTGTGTTGCTATGCATTGCATTATGTTGAATAGTGTTGTGTTGCTATGCATTGCATTATGTTGAATAGTGTTGTGTTGCTATGCATTGCATTATGTTGAATAGTGTTGTGTTGCTATGCGCTGCGTTATGTTGAATAGTGTTGTGTTGCTATGCATTGCATTATGTTGAATTGTGTTGTGTTGCTATGCATTGCATTATGTTGAATAGTGTTGTGTTGCTATGCATTGCATTATGTTGAATAGTGTTGTGTTGCTATCCATTGCGTTATGCTGAATAGTGTTGATTTTGCTGCACTGTCAAGTGTCAGTGTGCAGCGGTGAGGACGAAGTAAAATAACGTACTTTACTCGAAAAGAAACAACCATAAATTCCACACAGGGAAAACACACCATGACACAGCAGTCTTACACTCAACAAGGAAACAAACACGCACAAAACATAATGAGAACCAGAGGGTTAAATAGGGAAATAATAATAACGTAGTGGGAACCAGGTGTGTACAATCAAGACAAAACAAATGGAAAAATAAACGTGCATCGGTGGCAGCTAGAAAGCCGGTGACGACGACCGCCGAACGCCGCCCGAACAAGGAGAGGCAACAACTTCGGCGGAAGTCATGACATGCACTGTGTTTTTAAAGCCCACGACAACAGGATTCATTTTGAAAACCAATCCAGTAAATTACTAAACGGGAATCAACAAAATTAACAAATAGGTGTTTATGTAAGTAAACGTATAAACTGAAAATACTCAGAGAAACAAGAGGAAATGACCAAAACAACAAACAATATTACTTAAAATGACGCAAGAGTTCAGTTGGAAAGCCAGTACATGTTACTTACTCTATCCTCTGGTAGAAAGAAAACACATCTTTTCTACATCAACACAAACAGTTTTCTCTCTCTCAAATTCAACATATGCCCCTAGCTTTCAGACACTATCCTCACTCAGCTCTCACTCACTACTGAAAAACGCTAGTTGCATCTTGGAGCAATTTTGTTGCGGTTAGGCCTGGGATTCCCTTGCCACAGACAAATCCAATTTACAGCTCCCAGCTCCTAGCTCCTAGCTCCCAGCTCCCATCCCCCAGCTCCCCCAGGTCCCAGCTCCTAGCTCCCAGCTCCCCCATCTCCCAGCTTCCCCAGGCTCCCAGCTCCTAGCTCCTAGCTCCCAGCTTCCCCAGGCCCCAGCTCCTAGCTCCTAGCTCCCAGCTCCCCCAGCTCCTAGCTCCCAGCTCCCCCAGCTCCCAGCTCCCAGCTCCCAGCTCCCAGCTCCCAGCTCCTAGCTCCTAGCTCCCAGCTCCCAGCTCCTAGCTCCTAGCTCCCAGCTCCCAGCTCCTAGCTCCTAGCTCCCAGCTTCCCCAGCTCCCAGCTCCTAGCTCCCAGCTCCCCCAGCTCTCAGCTACCAGCTCCTAGCTCCCAGCTACCAGCTGCTAGCTCCCAGCTCCCCCAGCTCCCCCAGCTCCCAGCTCCTAGCTCCCAGCTCCCCCAGGACCCAGCTCCCAGCTCCCCCAGCTCCCAGCTCCCAGCTCCTAGCTCCCCCAGGTCCCAGCTCCCAGATCCTAGCTCCTAGCTCCCAGCTCCCAGCTCCTAGCTCCTAGCTCCTAGCTCCTAGCTCCCAGCTCCCCCAGGTCCCAGCTCCCAGCTCCCAGCTCCTAGCTCCTAACTTCCAGCTCCCCCAGGGCCCAGCTCCCAGCTCCTAGCTCCTAGCTCCCAGCTCCCCAAGCTCCCAGCTCCTAGCTCCCAGCTCCTAGTTCCTAGCTCCCAGCTCCCCCAGGTCCCAGCCCCCAGCTCCCAGCTCCTAGTTCCCAGCTCCCCCAGGTCCCAGCTCCTAGCTCCCAGCTCCCCCAGGTCCCAGCTCCCAGCTCCTAGCTCCCAGCTCGCCCATTGCCCAGCTCCCAGCCCCCCCAGCTCCCAGCTCCCGCTCCCAGCTCCTAGCTCCTAGATACTCCAGGTCCCAGCTTCCAGCTCCCAGCTCCCCCAGCTCCCAGCTCCCAGCTCCTAGCTCCCCCAGTTCCCAGCTCCCAGCTCCTAGCTCCAGGCTTCCAGCTCCCCCAGGGCCCATCTCCCAGCACATAGCTCGTAGCTCCCAGCTCCCCCAGCTCCCAGCTCCTAGCTCCTAGCTCCCAGCTCCCCCAGGTCCCAGCTCCTAGCTCCCAGCTCCCAGCTCCTAGATCCTAGCTCCCAGCTCCCCCAGGTCCATGCTCCCACCTCCCAGCTCCCAGCTTCCCGCCCCCCCAGGTCCCAGATCCCAGCTCCTAGCTCCCAGCTCCCCCAGGTCCCAGCTCCCAGTTCCTAGCTCCCAGCTCCCCCAGGTCCCAGCTCCCAGCTCCTAGCTCCCAGCTCCCCTAGCTCCCAGCTCCCCCAGCTCCCAGCTCCTAGCTCCCAGCCCCCTCCAGCTCCCAGCTCCTAGCTCCCAGCTCCTAGTTCCTAGCTCCCAGCTCCCAGCTCCCCGCCCCCCCAGGACAGATCCCAGCTCCTAGCTCCCAGCTCCCCCCGGTCCCAGCTCCCAGCTCCTAGCTCCTAGCTCCCAGCTCCCCCAGGTCCCAGCTCCCAGCTCCTAGCTCCCAGCTCCCCCAGGTCCCAGGTCCCAGATCCCAGCTCCTAGCTCCCAGCTCCCGGCTCCCAGCTCCCTGCCACCACCACATGCCGTCTCTGTCTCTGGCTGGGGAGGCTGTGGCTCTGGGCCAGGTCCAATCCCCGAAAGGACATCAGACCCCATCTGCAGTTCCAACTCTAACACACACACACACACACACACACACACACACACACACACACACACACACACACACACACACACACACACACACACACACACACACACACATACACACACACACACACACTGGATGACTGTGGCCTTGACCCAAGCCACTGGGTGCCAAGCTCCAAGACGTTTGACTGAAACACACCACACTTGAGAACATTAGCGCCTTCCACCCATTTAAACAATACGCTGACCCAGAGAGCCGCTTCCCTTTGAGCTGTGGCCAAGACATCTGAATCCACTCTGCCCAAATGAGGGCTTATTCATCAAAGCATGCCTCTCATTTGCCCTGTCCCAAGCATCACCCGTGCCACTGCCGATGTGCGTGTGTGAAGGGGGGGGGGGTTATTGTTCGTGTCTGTACGCGTGTGTGAAGGGAGGGGGGGGGGGGGGGGGGTATTGTTTGTGTCTGTACGCGTGTGTGAAGGGAGGAGGGGGGGGGGGGGGGGGTTATTGTTCGTGTCTGTAGGTGTGTGTGAAGGGAGGGGGGGTTATTGTTCGTGTCTGTAGGTGTGTGTGAAGGGAGGGGGGGGGGTTATTGTTCGTGTCTGTAGGTGTGTGTGAAGGGAGGGGGGGGGGGTTATTGTTCGTGTCTGTAGGTGTGTGTGAAGGGAGGGGGGGGGGGTTATTGTTCGTGTCTGTAGGTGTGTGTGAAGGGAGGGAGGGGGGGTTATTGTTCGTGTCTGTATGTGTGTGAAGGGAGGAGGGGTTATTGTTCGTGTCTGTAGGTGTGTGTGAAGGGAGGGGGGGGGGGTTATTGTTCGTGTCTGTATGCGTGTGAAGGGGGGGGGGGGGGGGGGGGGGGGGTTATTGTTCGTGTCTGTACGCGTGTGTGAACGGAGGGGGGGGGGGGGGGGTTGTTGTTCGTGTCTGTACGCGTGTGTGAAGGGAGGGGGGGTTATTGCCCAGGAAGGTGTGTGTTCTGCTCATTTGGTGACTCAGAAGTGCCCAGGAAGGTGTGTGTTCTGCTCATTTGGTGACTCAGAAGTGCCCAGGAAGGTGTGTGTTCTGCTCATTTGGTGACTCAGAAGTGTCCAGGAAGGTGTGTGTTCTGGTCATTTGGTGACTCAGAAGTTCCCAGGAAGGTGTGTGTTGGCTTTAAGCACTTGTTAGACTTTACGACCATTTAAAGACAATATTTGATGACCTAAGGATGTCTAGGATGTGGTGATCAAACCAGGACACAGGCAGTCCCATAGCCCCAGTCCCATAGCCCCAGTCCCATAACCCCAGTCCCATAGCCCCAGTCCCATAGCCCCAGTCCCATAACCCCAGTCCCATAGCCCCAGTCCCATAACCCCAGTTCCATAGCCCCAGTCCCATAGCCCGAGTCCCATAGCCCCAGTCCCATAGCCCCAGTCCCATAGCCCCAGTCCCATAGCCCCAGTCCCATAGCCCCAGTTCCATAGTCCCAGTCCCATAGCCCCAGTTCCATAGCCCGAGTCCCATAGCCCCAGTTCCATAGTCCCAGTCCCATAGCCCCAGTCCCATAGTCCCAGTCCCATAGCCCCAGTCCCATAGCCCCAGTTCCATAGCCCGAGTCCCATAGCCCCAGTTCCATAGCCCCAGTTCCATAGCCCCAGCTCCATATCCTGAGTCCCATAGCCCCAGTTCCATAGCCCCAGTTCCATAGCCCCAGCTCCATATCCTGAGACCCATAGCCCCAGTTCCATAGCCCCAGTCCCATAGCCCCAGTCCCATAGCCCCAGTCCCATAGCCCCATCAACTAACCTACAGCAGAGGGAGTAATATGCGTCAGCCATAGAATCTGTTCCCAACCAATCCTCTCTCTCCTCTCTCTCTCCTCTCCTCTCTCCCCTCTCTCTCCTCTCTCCCTCCACTCTCTCCTCTCTCCTCTCTCGCCTCTCTCCTCTCCTCTCTCTCCTCTCCTCTCCTCTCCTCTCCTCTCCTCTCCTCTCTCCCTCCACTCTCTCCTCTCTCTCCTCTCTCCCTCCACTCTCTCCTCTCTCCTCTCTTGCCTCTATCCTCTATCTCTCTCCTCTCCTCTCTCTCCTTTCCTCTCTCTCCTCTCCTCTCCTCTCCTCTCCTCTCCTCTCCTCTCTCTCCTCTCCTCTCTCTCCTCTCTCTCCTCTCTCCCTCCACTCTCTCCTCTCTCCTCTCTTGCCTCTATCCTCTCTCTCCTCTCCTCTCTCCTCTCTCTCTCTCCTCTCCTCTCTCCACTCTCTCATCTCTCTCTCTCTCTCCTCTCCTCTCTCCACTCTCTCCTTTCTCTCCTCTATCCTCTTGTCTCCTCTCTCTCCTCTCTCTCTCTCCTCTCCTCTCTCCTCTCTCTCTCTCCTCTCCTCTCTCCACTCTCTCATCTCTCTCATCTCTCTCCTCTCCTCTCTCCACTCTCTCCTTTCTCTCCTCTCTCCTCTTGTCTCCTCTCTCCACTCTCTCCTCTCTCTCCTCTCTCCTCTCCTCTCTCTCCTCTCTCCTCTCTATCCTCTCTCCTCTCTCCTCTCTCTCTTCTCACTCTCTCCACTCTCTCCTCTCTCTCCTCTTTCCTCTCTCTCTTCTTTCCTCTCTCCACTCTCTCCACTTCGACAAGTCTTCACAAAATCTAAGATGAGTCTGCGTTTAAATGGCTTAGTTAAGACCCCTCATTTATCCATTAGGATCCTCACTGATTCTCAGTCCTGATTGGGACTGTGTATCCACAATCACTCTGCCTCAGGGTGATCCAGACAGAATGTTACAACGTACAGTGGTTCAGTATTAGAATATGTGAATGAATTAATCGTATTTTAACATAGTTTGTTCAGACCACTTTAGAAAGAGAGAGAGAGAGAGAGAGAGAGAGAGAGAGAGATCACCCAGCACTCTGCTTCTTCAGCACAGTGGTGTCTGATGTGGTCTGGCAGCTAGTTCACACACCCAAATCAGATCCACACATTGCATTCATATATCACTGGATGTAGGGAGGGATGGAGAAATGGAGGGAGGGATGGAGGAAGGAGAGAAGAAAGGGAAGAGCTTGTCTTTTGTGTGTTTACTCACAGGGAGGCAGTGCCAGAAATTTCAGACCACATAAGCTCTCCACTTCTGTCATATCGTAGTGCTGACCCAGTCGCATGGTAATGATTGATGAGAGACATGATGAACTAAAATAAACCAATCACAGTCACTCGCACAGATGAAGGAGATGACCTTCTCTTAAATGGCTGGAGTTGTTTCAGACCCCCCCCCCTTGTTCTCTCTCTCTCTTTCACACTCTCTCTCTCTACCCCCACCTATTTCTCTCTCTCTCTCTCTCTCTCTCTCTCTCTCTCTCTCTCTCTCTCTTTCTCTCTGGCCCACTCCATTCAACTCTCTTCCAGTCAATGAAAAGCAGGTTTCTGCTCTCTTCTGTTAACAGTATAGGTCTAGTACAGAGAATGCTGAGGTTAAAGATATACATGCAGCGTATTAAGTGTTGGTCCCATGTTTCATGCTGAAATAAAAGATCCCAGAAATGTTCCATACAAAAAGCTTATTTCTCTCAAATCTGGGCACGCCAGGCCAGGACTTCCACATCCACCTTCTTCACCTGTGGGATCGTCTGAGACCAGCCACCCAGACAACTGAAGAAACTGTGGGTTTGCACAACCCAATAATTTCTGCACAAACTGTCAGAAACCGTCTCAGGGAAGCTCATCTGCTCGTCATCCTCACCAGGGTCTTGACCTGAATACAGTCCGGCGTCGTAACTGACTTCAGTGGGTAAATTCTCCCCTTCGATGATCACTGGCACTCTGGAGAAATGTGCTCTTCTTGGATGAATCCCAGTTTCAGCTGTACCAGGCAGGTGGCAGCGTGTATGGCGTTGTGTGGGCGAGTGGTTTGCAGATGTCATCGTTGTGAACAGAGTGTCCCATGGTGGCAGTGGGGTTATGGTATGGGCAGGCATAAGCTACGGACAACAAACACAATTGCATTTTATCGATGGCCATTTGAATGCACAGAGATGACATGACGAGATCCTGAAGCCCATTGTCGTGCCATTCATCTGCTGCCATCACCTCATGTTTCAGCATGATAATGCACGGCCCCATGTCTCAAGGGTCTGTACACAATTCCTGGAAGCTGAAAATGTCCCAGTTCTTCCATGGTCTGCAAACTCACCAGACATGTCACCCATTGAGAATGTTTGGAACATTCTGGATGTATATGTTCCAGTTCCCAGCCAATATCCAGCAACTTCACACAGCCATTGAAGAAGAGTGGGACAACATTCCACAGGCCACAATCAACAGCCTGAACAACTCTATGCAAGGAGATGTGTCGCTCTGCATGAGACACATGGTGGTCATGGTTTTCTGATCCAAGCCCCCTACCTTTTTGAAAGGTACAGTGCCTTGCGAAAGTATTCGGCACCCTTGAACTTTGCTTCAAACATAAAGATATAAAACTGTATTTTTTTGTGAAGAATCAACAACAAGTGGGACACAATCATGAAGTGGAACAACATTTATTGGATATTTCAAACTTTTTTAACAAATCAAAAATGGAATAATTGGGCGTGCAAAATTATTCAGCCCCCTTAAGTTAATACTTTGTAGCGCCACCTTTTGCTGCGATTACAGCTGTAAGTCGCTTGGGGTATGTCTCTATCAGTTTTGCACATCGAGAGACTGAAATTTTATCCCATTCCTCCTTGCAAAACAGCTCGAGCTCAGTGAGGTTGGATGGAGAGCATTTGTGAACAGCAGTTTTCAGTTCTTTTCACAGATTCTCGATTGGATTCAGGTCTGGACTTTGACTTGGCCATTCTAACACCTGGATATGTTTATTTTTGAACCATTCCATTGTAGATTTTGCTTTATGTTTTGGATCATTGTCTTGTTGGAAGACAAATCTCCGTCCCAGTCTCAGGTCTTTTGCAGACTGCATCAGGTTTTCTTCCAGAATGGTCCTGTATTTGGCTCCATCCATCTTTCCATCAATTTGAACCATCTTCCCTGTCCCTGCTGAAGAAAAGCAGGCCCAAACCATGATGCTGCCACCACCATGTTTGACAGTGGGGATGGTGTGTTCAGGGTGATGAGCTGTGTTGCTTTTACGCCAAACATAACGTTTTGCATTGTTGCCAAAAAGTTCAATTTTGGTTTCATCTGACCAGAGCACCTTCTTCCACATGTTTGGTGTGTCTCCCAGGTGGCTTGTGGCAAACTTTAAACAACACTTTTTATGGATATCTTTAAGAAATGGCTTTCTTCTTGCCACTCTTCCATAAAGGCCAGATTTGTCCAATATACGACTGATTGTTGTCCTATGGACAGAGTCTCCTACCTCAGCTGTAGATCTCTGCAGTTCATCCAGAGTGATCATGGGCCTCTTGGCTGCATCTCTGATCAGTCTTCTCCTTGTATGAGCTGAAAGTTTAGAGGGACGGCCAGGTCTTGGTAGATTTGCAGTGGTCTGATACTCCTTCCATTTCAATATTATCGCTTGCACAGTGCTCCTTGGGATGTTTAGAGCTTGGGAAATCTTTTTGTATCCAAATCCGGCTTTAAACTTCTTCACAACAGTATCTCGGACCTGCCTGGTGTGTTCCTTGTTCTTCATGATGCTCTCTGCGCTTTTAACGGACCTCTGAGACTATCACAGTGCAGGTGCATTTATACGGTGTCACGTTCTGACCATCGTTCGTGTGTGTTTTCCTTGTTTTAGTGTTGGTCAGGACGTGAACTGGGTGGGCATTCTATGTTGGATGTCTTGTTTGTCTATTTCTATGTCTGGCCTGATATGGTTCTCAATCAGAGGCAGGTGTTAGTCATTGTCTCTGATTGGGAACCATATTTAGGTAGCCTGGGTTTCACTGTGTGTTTGTGGGTGATTGTCCTTAGTGTTAGTTTGCACCAGTTTAGGCTGTTTCGGGTTTTTTTTCATTACGTTTATTATTTTGCACTGTTTATATTTAGATTCGTGTTGCTATAGTCACAATAAACATGGATCGTAATCTACACGCTGCATTTTGGTCCGACTCTCCTTCTCATCAAGAAAACCGTTACAGAATCACCCACCACAAAAGGACCAAGCAGCGTGTCAACAGGCAGGAGCAGCGCGAGGAGACGCGCAATAAGGATTTCTGGACATGGGAGGAAATCCTCGACGGGAGAGGACCCTGGGCTAAACCAGGGGAGTGTAGCCGCCCAAAGGTGCAGCAGGAGAAGAGGGAACAGGAGCAGCCCAAAGAGGAGGTATGGACATGGGAGGACGAATTAGAAGGAAGAGGACCCTGGGCTCAGCCAGGAGAATATCGCCGCCCCAAAGAAGAACTGGAGGCGGCGAAAGCTGAGAGGCGCAGATATGAGGAGGCAGCACGACGTAGCGGATGGAAGCCTGAGAGGCAGCCCCAAAAATTTCTTGGGGGGGGGCTAACAGGGAGTATGGCTACGCCAGGTAGGAGACCTGGGCAGACTCCCTGAGCTTACCGGGGGGCTAGAGAGACCGGACAGGCACCGTGTTATGCAGTGGTGCGCACGGTGTCTCCAGTGCGGGTGCATAGCCCGGTGCGGTATATTCCAGCTCCGCGTGTCGGCCGGGCTAGATTGAGCGTCGAGCCTAATGCCATGAAGCCGGCTCTACGCAGCTGGTCCCCAGTGCGTCTCCTTGGGCCGGCTTACATGGCACCAGCCTTGCGCTCGGTGTCTCCGGTTCGCCTGCATAGCCCAGTGCGGGCTATTCCACCTCGCCGCACTGGCAGGGCGACCGTGAGCATTCAACCAGGTAAGGTTGGGCAGGCTCGGTGCTCAAGAGCTCCAGTGCGCCTGCACGGTCCGGTTTTTCCAGTACCACCTCCACACCCCAGCCCTCCGGTAGCAGCTCCCCGCACCAGGCTTCCTGTGCGTGTCCTCGGCCCAGTACCACCAGTGCCAGCACCACGCATTAGGCCTACAGTGCGCCTCGCCTGTCCAGCGCTGCCAGAGCCTTCCTCCTCTCCAGCGCTGTCGGAGTCTCCCGCCTGTTTAGCGCTGTTAGAGCCTTCCTTCTCTACAGCGCTGCCGGAGTCTCCCGCCTGTTCAGAACTGCCAGTCTGCATAGAGCTGCCAGTCTGCATAGAGCTGCCAGTCTGCAAGGAGCTGCCAGTCTGCAAGGAGCTGCAAGTCTGCAAGGAGCTGCCAGTCTGCATAGAGCTGCCAGTCTGCAAGGAGCTGCCAGTCTGCAAGGAGCTGCCAGTCTGCAAGGAGCTGCAAGTCTGCAAGGAGCTGCCAGTCTGCAAGGAGCCGCCAGAGCTGCCTTTCTGCAGGATGCCGCCAAAGCTGCCAGTCTGCAAGGAGCCGCCAGAGCTGCCAGTCTGCAAGGAGCCGCCAGAGCTGCCAGTTAGCATGGAGCAGCCAGGGCCGCCAGTCAGTATGGAGCAGCCAGGGCCGCCAGTCAGCATGGAGCAGCCAGGGCCGCCAGTCAGCATGGAGCAGCCAGGGCCGCCAGTCAGCATGGAGCAGCCAGTCAGCATGGAGCAGCCAGAGCAGCCAGTCAGCATGGAGCAGCCAGAGCTGCCAGTCAGCATGGAGCAGCCAGTCAGCATGGAGCAGCCAGAGCTGCCAGTCATCATGGAGCAGCCAGTCAGCATGGAGCAGCCAGAGCAGCCAGTCGATCAGACTCTTCCAGATCTGCCAGTCGACCAGACTCTTCCAGATCTGCCAGTCGACCAGACTCTTCCAGATCTGCCAGTCGACCAGACTCTTCCAGATCTGCCAGTCGACCAGACTCTTCCAGATCTGCCAGTCGACCAGACTCTTCCAGATCTGTCAGTCGACCAGACTCTTCCAGATCTGCCAGTCGACCAGACTCTTCCAGATCTGCCAGTCGACCAGACTCTTCCAGATCTGCCAGTCGACCAGACTCTTCTAGATCTGCCAGTCGACCAGACTCTTCCAGATCTGCCAGTCGACCAGACTCTTCCAGATCTGCCAGTCGACCAGACTCTTCCAGATCCGCCAGTCGACCAGACTCTTCCGGATCCGCCAGTCAGCCAGGATCTTCCAGAACCGCCAGCCAGCCAGGATCTGCCGGATCCAACCACCTGCCTGAGCTTCCTCTCAGTGCTGAGCTTCCTCTCAGTGCTGAGCTTCCTCTCAGTGCTGAGCTACCCATCAGTCCCGAGCTACCTCTGTCCCGAGCTGCCCCTCTGTCCCGAGCGGTCTTTAAGGAGGGTAACCTATCTAGGGACGCTAAGGAGGTGGACTAAAACTGTTATGGAGTGGGGTCCACGTCCAGCGCCAGAGCCGCCACCGCGGACAGATGCCCACCCACACCCTCCCCCATAGGTTTAAGTTGTGCGTCCGGAGTCCGCACCTTGGAGGGGGGGTACTGTCACGTTCTGACCATCGTTCGTGTGTGTTTTCCTTGTTTTAGTGTTGGTCAGGACATGAACTGGGTGGGCATTCTATGTTGGATGTCTTGTTTGTCTATTTCTATGTCTGGCCTGATATGGTTCTCAATCAGAGGCAGGTGTTAGTCATTGTCTCTGATTGGGAACCATATTTAGGTAGCCTGGGTTTCACTGTGTGTTTGTGGGTGATTGTCCTTAGTGTTAGTTTGCACCAGTTTAGGCTGTTTCGGTTTTTTTTTCATTACGTTTATTATTTTGCACTGTTTATATTTAGATTCGTGTTGCTATAGTCACAATAAACATGGATCGTAATCTACACGCTGCATTTTGGTCCGACTCTCCTTCTCATCAAGAAAACCGTTACATACGGAGACTTGATTACACACAGGTGGATTGTATTTATCATCATTAGTCATTTAGGTCAACATTGGATCATTCAGAGATCCTCACTGAACTTCTGGAGAGAGTTTGCTGCACTGAAAGTAAAGGGGCTGAATAATTTTGCACGCCCAATTTTTCAGTTTTTGATTTGTTAAATAAGTTTGAAATATCCAATAAATGTCGTTCCGCTTCATGATTGTGTCCCACTTGTTGTTGATTCTTCACAAAAAAATACAGTTTTATATCTTTATGTTTGAAGCCTGAAATGTGGCAAAAGGTCGCAAAGTTCAAGGGGGCCGAATACTTTCGCAAGGCACTGTCACGGTCGTCCTCCTCTTCATCTGAAGAGGAGAGGCGAGATGGATCAGAAGACCAAAATGCGGCGTGGTAAGTGTCCATGGTAAATCTTTAATCAAGAAAATACTGACACTGCATACAAAACAATAAACAAATGATGACCGTGAAGCTAACAAAATAGACATGTGCTGACACAAGCCACTGACATAGACAATCACCCACAAACAAACAGTGCAACCCAGGCTACCTAAGTATGATTCTCAATCAGAGACATCTAATGACACCTGCCTCTGATTGAGAACCATACTAGGCCGAAACAAAGAAATGCCCCAAAATCATATAAAAACAAACATAGACTGCCCACCCAACTCACGCCCTGACCATACTAACTACATACAAAACAAAGGGAATAAAGGTCAGAACGTGACAGGCACTGTATCTGTGACCAACAGATACATATTCGTATTCCCAGCCAGGTGAAATCTATAGATTAGGGCCTAATCAATTTATTTTAATTATCAGATTTCCTGACATGAACTGCAACTCAGGAAAATCTTTGAAAATTGTCGCTTGTTGCATTTCTATTGTTGTTCAGTGTATTTAAGGACCGTGGCTTCTCTAATGTAGAGGGATTCTTTGTGAAAGGCTTGGACACATTATTTGCTATTGAAAATGCTCTTATCGAAGTTTCGGTGATCAGTTCTGTATCAATTGTGTAGTTAACCTTTCAAATATTTGATGAACTGATGACTAAGTAATCTGATGACTAAGTAATCTAATGACGAACATCAGCAGTCACACTGTTTCTCTCTCTCTCTCTCTCTCTCTCTCTCTCTCTCTCTCTCTCTCTCTCTTTCTCTCTCTCTCTCCATGTCTTTGTTCACCTCTCTACAACACACAAGCCCACTTGTTTGATCTGCTGGCTGATTAGGTGAATCCTATTACAAAAGGATTTCAACATCCCCATTGCAATAGTTTAATTGATAAATGCCCAAATCATTAGATATCGCTGCATGTCCTTTGGAAGTCAATCTAATTTAAAAGCAGTAGCATTTTAATCATAAAAAAAAATAATGTTTATAGAGAGTGTTTTTCTTCAGAGGTATATAGTTCTAATTTAAGACTGTCTAAAGGATTTCCCAAATGGTATACTATCCCCCCTGTAGTGCACTAGTTTTGACCAGAGCCCTATGGGAAGTGAAAAACATAGGGAACTAGGGTTCCATTTGGGATGTGCCCTAAATCATTAAAGTGTTAATAAACTGTTTTTTTTCTCTCCATCAGAGGTAGATCTCATCTCAGAGCAGTCCAGTGTCTAATTGGTGAGATGTTGAAAAGCATCATTGCCTCCCCCGGAGAGAACGTTCCACATTCATACGGAAGATAATTGACTTTCAATTAAATCGTTCAAGTTTTTCCAAAGGTTTATTTAATTGAATGCATTATTTAAATGTAAATAGTCTGTGTGTGTGTGTGTGTGTGTGTGTGGGGGGGGGGGGGGGGGTCTAAAATAAGACGACTCCATTAGATACCGTGATGACATAGGAGCAGTGTACTGTATGTGTTATTCTGTCTGGAAATATAGAACTGAAACGGAATCTGGAATCGAAAAAACAATGGACCCGAAAATAGACCAGGGAAGCTGACATGGAGATGAAATCAACAATACATTCAGCAAGAAAACAATATTACTCAGAGGAAAGAGGACCTGAATTATTGTTTATATTTGTGTATTTTAAATAAATTGAATATTTTGAAATAATAAAACGTAGTGTAAAGACATTATACATCCATTAGTATCTGATCACATATAGAAACCGACACCGCAGCCATGTGATATGAAATGTAGGAACGTATGAAGTATGTTAAACAAATGTCATTAGGTTGGGATAGGAGAGGAGGAGGGCTACTGGCTGTTTGGTCATCAATATGAACATTGAATCTTTGGAATTAGACATCAATGTACATCATGTGCACTTGAATCACTCATGCTATTTTTGATTACATTTCTCATCTTTTTCAGTAAGTATCTTTGTGTAATTTACAATAGAATACATTTCCATGACTGACTTCCCGTCATCTACAACTTTGACCCAGCTTTCATGTGACATAACATCTACTGTACCTGTCATTTCTGTCTCCCTCTGACATTCTCTGCCTCTTTCACCTCAGCTTCATGTCCTTCCCACGTCTCTCTCTCTTTCTCTCGCAATCTCCCCCCACATCTCTTTCCCTGTCCCTCTCTCCCCCCACCGTTCCCTCTCCCCACCTCTCTCTCTCTCCCCCCACCTCTCTCTCACTCTCCCCACCTCCCTCTCACTCTCCCCACCTCTCTCTCTCTCCCTCTCTCCCCACCTCTCTCTCTCCCACCCTCTCTCTCTCTCTATCTCTCTCTCTCTATCTCTCCACATCTCTCTCTCCCCCACCTCTCTCCCCACCTCTCTCTCTCCCCAACCTCTCTCCCTCTCTCTCTCTCTCTCCCCTACCTCTCTCTCCCCGACATCTCTCTTTCTCTCTCTCTCTCTATCTCTCCCCACCGCTCTCTCTCTCCCCCCACCTCTTTCTCTCTCTCTCTCTACACCTCTCTCTCACTCTCCCCCCACCCACCCCTCTCTCTCTCTCTCTCTCTCTCTCTCTCTCTCTCTCTCTCTCTCTCTCTCTACCAGGTGTCACACCCACTCTGCGGCCTCTCAGCAGCAGCAGCAGCATAGCACAGTGAGATAAGGGCCGTACGTACAGACTTGCTCACTTCCTTTGTGAGGTTAGGGCCTCAGCAGCAATGACAGCAGTGTGTGTTTGTGTGGGCGCGTGAGTGTGTGTGTGTGACCACAGTCGCTCGTCCTCCTCGTCTTTATGCCAACAGAGCCTGTGGTCGGGCCTCGCCAGTGCAGGTGTGTGAGAGAGTGTGTGACGATGTGTGAGACCTGAGAAACTGCGAGGCGCTCTGGTCTCATGGTCCTTTTGATAAGGCTCTAGATGAGGTTATAGGGGGTGAGGTGGGGATTCGTGGGTTACAGTTGAGACGGCGGTTTAGGCTACATCTGTGATCTCATTCAAACAGACGCTCAACCTGACCTGCTTTCGCTCAATAATATCTGAGAAATCAAATTCAATTGAGGGTTTAGGGGGTTTTGCCTCAATTTCATAATCACAGACGTTATATGTACGGACCTTAATCTCCTCATGTTTTGATGTGAAACACTGTGGAAGGTCCCAATGTAGATTTGAAATCACACTCACATGCAGTTAAACTGAAGAAATAAAGTTGAAACTGAAGAATGGACAGCAATGCCCTCTCATGGCTGTATGGTAACGGCCTGTTTCTACCTGTTCTCATTCTGATTGGCCAAACTGGACTGTTTCAACCTGTTCTCATTCTGATTGGCCAAACTGGACTTTTTCAACCTGTTCTCATTCTGATTGGCCAAACTGGAAATGAAACAGAAAGCAGAGATATGTGGTGAAGGCAGGATATTGTCTATATGGTGAACAAGGCAGAGCATCATTTTATTTTTGATGCAAGTTAAGGCACTCCGATTCTATAGTAGAAAAGCATTTGACACAACCCTGTGCTGTTTCTTCAGTACCAACTGTTCCAGTTGTGTCACTGGTGAGGACAGTATCACGTACATGTTTTACAGGCATGTTTCTGTTTAAACTTGTTTTTCATTGTTACATGTAAGCATATTTGATACCGATTCCTCTATTACAGTGGTACATATTGTTTCTAGTTTGTTTCTAGATTCCAACCACAATGGACTCTATACACCCTGTCCCCATTAAACAACAGTTTCCTCTCACTGTCTTCCTCTGTCCCTCTCCCTCTCTCTCTTTCTCTGTCCTCTCTGTCTCTGTCTCTCTCCTCTCACTTTAACTCCCTCTGTCCCTCTCTCTTTCTCTGTCCTCTCTATATCTGTCTCTGTCTCTCTTCTCTCTCTCTCTCTCTCTCCGTCTCTCTCTCCTCTCTTGCCCCTCTTTCTTTCTTGCTCTCTGTCTTTCTCTCCTCTCTCTTTCTCACCTCTCTCTTTCTCTCCTCTCTCTCTCCGTCTCTCTCTCCTTTCTCTCTCTCCTCTCTGTCTCTCTCTCCTCTCTCTCCCTCTTGCCCCTCTTTCTCTCTCTCTCTTGCTCTCTCTTGCACTCTGTCTTTCTCTCCTCTCCCTTTCTCTCCTCTCTCTCTCCTCTCTGTCTCTCTCTCCGTCTCTCTCCCTCTTTCTCTCCTCTCTGTCTCTCTCCTCTCTGTCTCTCTCTCCGTCTCTCTCTCCTCTCTGTCTCTCCGTCTCTCTCTCCTCTCTCTTTCTCTCCTCTCTCTCTTGCTCTCTGTCTTTCTCTCTTCTCTCTCCTCTCTCTTTCTCTCCTCTTTCTCTCCTCGCTCTCTCCTCTCTGTCTATCTCTCCGTCTCTCTCTCCTCTCTGTCTCTCTCTTGCCCCTCTTCCTCTCTCTCCCTCAATCTGACACGTCTTCCTACCACTCTTATAATAAGCATATAATTTCAACTCCCTGGAAAGAGATGCAAATCGTCAGGAGAGTAGGGAGGAATAGAATAGGGAAGGAGGGGGAAGTGGAAGGAAGGAGGGGAGAAGTGGAGGGGAGGAATCCCAGAGACTTCTGTCACTTTATGAAAAATAGCTTCCACTTTGGACGGAACTTCACAAGCCACAATCAAGCGGTGCCAAGATGTGGCAAATCAAGTCAGCATCTATTAATAATATTTATGGGGGTTGCGGGAGGAGCCGTGTGCGTGTGCGTGCGTGTAGGTGTGTGTGTATGCCCTCCCGTTGTCACAGGGCCCATGATGAAGCTCTGCCTTTATCTCAGTTCTGTCACCGTTATAAACAATTCACACACAAATCTGAATAAAGATCCTCCCCACTCCCCACTCTCTCTCTCTCTCTCTCTCTCTCCCTCTCTCTCTCTCTCTCTCCCTCATCATCTAGATGGGAGGAATGTAATCTAGTAGAACCCGGGCTCCCTCTCTCTCTCTCTCTCTCTCTCTCTCTCTCCCTCTCTCTCTCTCTCTCTCTCCCTCATCATCTAGATGGGAGGAATGTAATCTAGTAGAACCCGGGCTCCCTCTCTCTCTCTCTCTCCCTCATCATCTAGATGGGAGGAATGTAATCTAGTAGAACCCGGGCTCCCTCTCTCTCTCTCTCTCCCTCATCATCTAGATGGGAGGAATGTAATCTAGTAGAACCCGGGCTCCCTCTCTCTCTCTCTCTCCCTCATCATCTAGATGGGAGGAATGTAATCTAGTAGAACCCGGGCTCCCTCTCTCTCTCTCTCTCCCTCATCATCTAGATGGGAGGAATGTAATCTAGTAGAACCCGGGCTCCCTCTCTCTCTCTCTCTCCCTCATCATCTAGATGGGAGGAATGTAATCTAGTAGAACCCGGGCTCCCTCTCTCTCTCTCTCTCCCTCATCATCTAGATGGGAGGAATGTAATCTAGTAGAACCCGGGCTCCCTCTCTCTCTCTCTCTCTCTCTCTCTCTCTCCCTCTCTCTCTCTCTCTCTCTCCCTCATCATCTAGATGGGAGGAATGTAATCTAGTAGAACCCGGGCTCCCTCTCTCTCTCTCTCTCTCTCTCTCTCTCTCTCTCCCTCATCATCTAGATGGGAGGAATGTAATCTAGTAGAACCCGGGCTCCCTCTCTCTCTCTCTCTCCCTCATCATCTAGATGGGAGGAATGTAATCTAGTAGAACCCGGGCTCCCTCTCTCTCTCTCTCTCTCTCTCTCTCTCTCCCTCTCTCTCTCTCTCTCTCTCCCTCATCATCTAGATGGGAGGAATGTAATCTAGTAGAACCCGGGCTCCCTCTCTCTCTCTCTCTCCCTCTCTCTCTCTCTCTCTCTCTCTCTCTCTCCCTCATCATCTAGATGGGAGGAATGTAATCTAGTAGAACCCGGGCTCCCTCTCTCTCTCTCTCCCTCTCTCTCTCTCTCTCTCTCCCTCATCATCTAGATGGGAGGAATGTAATCTAGTAGAACCCGGGCTCCCTCTCTCTATTTTTCTCTTTTTCTTGATCTGTCTTTCAAAGATATGTAAATGACTTGAAGATGGGCGCTACGGTGAGTGCGTAGGAGGAGTAGCGTTAAAGTCAAAGCCCAGGCCTGTGAACCCTGCCCACACACATTCACACACGCACTCTCTCACACGACCACATGAAGTACACACACACACACACCTGCCCGCCACATGCCTCTCCTTGGCCAAAGGTTCTGGGATTTGACCTGGTCACAGGCAATAAGGTTAATTTGAGGATGAGGGTGGTTAGCACATAGAAATACAATCTGCCAGTCCACCCATTATGCCATCAT
The DNA here is from genome assembly GCF_045791955.1 of Oncorhynchus clarkii lewisi. Classification (NCBI taxonomy): domain Eukaryota; kingdom Metazoa; phylum Chordata; class Actinopteri; order Salmoniformes; family Salmonidae; genus Oncorhynchus; species Oncorhynchus clarkii. Next base: position 85,139,251 of record NC_092150.1, read on the forward strand.
TAACTTTGAATTGGGAGGTCCGTTCTACAGATTCTATTTCTATGATTTATCATATGTCATTATATTCCATGGCACTTCCAGGTCCAGCTGGTAAGATCCTAAAAGTTTCCCCAAAAGGGAAACATGTAAAAAAAGGTCTACATGAGATGTCACTCTGTGGGCCTGTGGTGATCTCTGTGGGACGATGATGCTGATGATCAATCTAACGGACGATTCATTATCTGGAGATGGTGGCCGATGTGATGTGACCTCCAGAGAATGACAAAAGATGCCACCTAGAGAGAGAGAGAGAGAGAGAGAGAGAGACTATGAGTCCCAGCCAATAGAGGTATTGTATGAGGGTTAATGCCAGTCAGTCAGTATCACCCCTGGTTAAGGCAAGTCAGTATCACCCTGGTTAAGGCCAGTCAGTATAACCCTGGTTAAGGCAAGTCATTCACTATAACCCTGGCTAAGGCCAGTCAGTATCACCCCTGGTTAAGGCCAGTCAGTACAACCCTGGTTAAGGCCAGTCATTCACTATCACCCTGGCTAAGGCCAGTCAGTATCACCCTGGTTAAGACCAGTCAGTATCACCGTGGTTAAGGCCAGTCAGTATCATCCTGGATTAGGCCAGTCAGTATCACCCTGGTTAAGGCCAGTCAGTATCATCCTGGTTAAGGCCAGTCAGTATCACCCTGGTTTAGGCCAGTCAGTCTGTATCACCCTGGTTAAGGCCAGTCAGTATCACCCTGGTTAAGGCAAGTCAGTTTCACCCTGGTTAAGGCCAGTCAGTCAGTATCAACCTGGTTAAGGCCAGTCAGTACCGACCTGGTTAAGGCCAGTCAGTATCACCCTGGTTAAGGCCAGTCAGTATCACCCTGGTTAAGGCCAGTCAGTATCACCCTGGTTTAGGCCAGACAGTCTGTATCACCCTGGTTAAGGCCAGTCAGTATCACCCTGGTTAAGGCAAGTCAGTTTCACCCTGGTTAAGGCCAGTCAGTCAGTATCAACCTGGTTAAGGCCAGTCAGTACCGACCTGGTTAAGGCCAGTCAGTATCACCCTGGTTAAGGCCAGTCAGTATCACCCTGGTTAAGGCCAGTCAGTCAGTATCACCCTGGTTAAGGCCAGTCAGTATCAACCTGGTTAAGGCCAGTCAGTATCACCCCTGGTTAAGGCCAGTCAGTATCACCCTGGTTCAGGCCAGTCAGCATCATGTCTGGTTAAGGCCAATCGGTATCACCCTGGTTAAGGCCAGGCAGTATCACCCTGGTTAAGGCCAGTCAGTATCACCCTGGTTAAGGTCAGTCAGTATCACGCCTGGTTAAGGCCAGTCAGTATCAACCTGGTTAAGGCCAGTCAGTATCACCCTGGTTAAGGACAGTCAGTTTCACCCTGGTTAAGGCCAGTCAGTATCACCCTGTATTAGGCCAGTCAGTGCCACCCTGGTTAAGGCCAGTCAGTGTCACCCTGGTTAGGGCCAGTCAGTATCACCCTGGTTTAGACCAGTCAGTCTGTATCACCCTGGTTAAGGCCAGTCAGTATCACCCTGGATTAGGCAAGTCAGTATAACCCCAGTTAAGGCCAGTCAGTCAGTACCAACCTGGTTAAAGCCAGTCAGTATCACCCTGGTTAAGGCCAGTCAGTATCACCCTGGTTAAGGCCAGCCAGTCAGTATCACCCTGGTTAAGGCCAGTCAGTATCATCCTGGATCAGGCCAGTCAGTATCACCCTGATTAAGGCCAGTCAGTATCACCCTGGTTAAGGCCAGTCAGTATCACCCTGGGTTAGGCCAGTCAGTCTGTATCACCCTGGTTAAGGCCAGTCAGTATCACTCTGGTTAAGGCAAGTCAGTATCACCCTGGTTAAGGCCAGTCAGTCAGTATCAACCTGGTTAAGGCCAGTCAGTACCGACCTGGTTAAGGCCAGTCAGTATCACCCTGGTTAAGGCCAGTCAGTATCACCCTGGTTAAGGCCAGTCAGTCAGTATCACCCTGTTTAAGGCCAGTCAGTATCAACCTGGTTAAGGCCAGTCAGTATCACCCCTGGTTAAGGCCATTCAGTATCACCCTGGTTAAGGCCAGTCAGTATCATCCCTGGTTAAGGCCAGTCTGTCAGTACCAACCTGGTTAAGGCCAGTCAGTATCACCCCTGGTTAAGGCCAGTCAGTATCAACCCTGGTGAAGGCCAGTCAGTATCACCCCTGGTTAAGGCCAGTTAGTTTCACCCCTGGTTAAGGCCAGTCAGTATCACCCCTGGTTAAGGCCAGTCAGTATCACCCCTGGTAAATGCCAGTCAGCCAGTATCACATTGATTGACAGAGCCTCGCCCCAGACCAGCAAGCATGGAAAATATGCATGGGCTCCAACCATACACCCCCCACCCAGTACCCCCACCTATCTATAAACCCCCACCCAGTACACCCACCAATCTATATACCCCCACCCAGTACCCCTACCTATCTATATACCCCCACTCAGTACCCCACCTATCTATATACCCCCACCCAGTACACCCACCTATCTATATACCCCCACCCAGTACCCCTACCTGTCTATATACCCACACCCAGTACCCCCACCTATCTATATACCCCCACCCATTACACCCACCTATCTATATACCCCCACCCAGTACCACTACCTATCTATATACCCCCACCAAGAACACCCAGAACCCCCACCTCCATTTATATAATTGTGGACTGACAGGGAGGGATTGGCCCTGCCACAACCTGAGAGACCTGGTGACCCTGACACAACCTGAGACTTAGTGACCCTGACACAACCTGAGACCTGGTGAACCTGACACAACCTGAGACCTAGTGACCCTGACACAACCTGAGAGACATAGTGACTCTGACACAACCTGAGAGGCCTAGTGACCCTGACACAACCTGAGAGACCTATTGACCCTGACACAACCTGAGAGACCTGGTGACCCTGCCACAACCTGAGACCTGGTGTCCAGGACACAACCTGAGACCTGTTGACCCTGACACAACCTGAGACCTGGTGACCCTGACACAACCTGAGAGACCTGGTGACCCTGCCACAACCTGAGACTTGGTGTCCCTGCCACAACCTGAGACCTTGTGACCCTGCCACAACCTGAGACCTGGTGTCCCTGACACAACCTGAGACCTGGTGATCCTGACACAACCTGAGACCTGATGTCCCTGACACATCCTGAGACCTGGTGTCCCTGACACAACTTGAGAGGCCTGGTGATCCTGACAGCAGCAGGTGAGAGAAACCCCCACTACCCTTCACACACATAAACACTATATTTTTCTTCTTTCACTCTCTCTCTCTCCCTCCTTTCAATTTCAGTTCAATTCAATTTAAAAGGGCTTCATTGGCATGGGAATAATACGTTTCCATTGCCAAAGCAAGTAATAAACAAAAGTGAAATAATAAAAAAATGAACAGTGAACATTACACTCACAAAAGTTCCGGAAGAATAAAGAAGTGTCATATTATGATGGTCATATTATGTCTATATACAGTGTTGCAAGTATGTGCAAATAGTTCAAGTACGAATGGGAAAATAAAGAAACATGTTTTTTCAATGGTGTTTGTTGTTCACTAGTTGCCCTGTTCTGGTGGTAACAGGTCACAAATGTTGCTGCTGTGATGTTTTTATTTCATTTTATTTAACCTCTATTTAACTAGGCATGTCAGTCAAGAACAAATTCTTATTTACAATGACGGCCTAACCCAGCCAAACCCTCCCAAACGTGGACGACGCTGGGCCGATTGTCCGCCGCCCTGCGGGACTCCCAATCTCTGTGGGGTCTGTTTGTGTTTGTGAACAGAGCCCCAGCACCAGCTTGCTTAGAGGACTCTTCTCCAGGTTAATCTCTCTGTACTGTAGGTGATGGCTTTGTTATGGAAGGTTTGGGACTTGCCTCCTTTTTTTGTGGTTATAGAATTTAACGGCTCTTTTCAGGATGTTGACAATTAGCGGGTATCAGCGAATTCTGCATGCAGAGTCTCAATTTGGTGTTTGTTCCATTTTGTGAATTCTTGGTTGGGATTTAATGTCAGGGCCCAGGTCTAACGGAATCTGTGCAGAAGATCTAGATGCTCCTTGGTTGGGGACAGAAGCACCAGATTATCAAAAACAGTAGACATTTGACTTCAGATTCTAGCAGAGTGAGGCCAGGTGCTGCAGACTGTTCTGGTACCCACGCCAATTTGTTGATATACAGTATATGTTGAAGAGGGTGGGACTTAAGCTACATCCCTGTCTCACCCCCCGGCCCTGTGGAAAGAAATGTATGTGTTTTTTGCCAATTTTAACCGCACAGTTTTTGTTTGTGTACATGGATTTTATAATTGGGGCGACAGGGTAGCCTAGTGGTTAGAGCGTTAGTAACCGGAAGGTTGCAAGTTCAAATCCCCGAGCTGACAAGGTACAAATCTGTCGTTCTGCCCCTGAACAGGCAGTTAACCCACTGTTCCTAGGCCATCATTGAAAATAAGAATTTGGTCTTTACTGACTTGCCTAGTAAAAAAATAAAATGTTGCAAGTTTTTCCCCCAACACCACTTTTCATCAATTTGTATAGCAGACCCTCATACCAAATTTAGTCAAAAGCTTTTTTGAAATCAACAAAGCATGACAAGACTTTGCCTTTGTTCTGGTTTGTTTGTTTGTGAATTAGGGTGGGCAGGGGTTAATACATGGTCTGTTGTACGGTAATTTGGTTTAAAAAAACAATTTGACATTTGCTCAGTACATTGTTTTCACTGAGGAAATGTACAAGTCTGCTGTTAATGATAATGCAGAGGATTTTCCCAACGTTATTGGGGTCAAATTTGTCTCCACTTTTGTGGATTGGTGTGATCAGTCATTGGTTTCCAAATATTGGGGAAGATGCCAGAGCTGAGGATAATGTTAAATAGTTTAAGTATGGCCAATTGGAGTTTGTGGTCTGTATATTTTGGGTTGGAGGGTTTTTATTTTATCTTGTAGTTCATTCAATGTAATTGGAGAATCCAGTGGGTTCTGGTAGTCTTTAAAAGTGGATTCTAAGATTTGTATTTAATCATGTATATGTTTTTGCTGCTTGTTCTTTGTTATAGAGCCAAAAGGATTGGAGAAGTGGTTTATCCATACATCTCTGTTTTGGATAGATAACTCTTCCTGTTGTTGTTTGTTTAGTGTGTTCCAATTTTCCCAGAAATGGTTAGATTCTATGCATTCTTCAATTACAGTGAGCTGATATCTGACCTGCTGTTCCTTCTTTTTCCATAGTGTACTTCTGTATAATTTTAGTGATTCACCATAGTGAAGCCATAGGCACAGGTTTTCTGGTACTCTTTGTTTTTGGTTGGACAGGTTTCTCAATTTATTTTATAGGTTTTTGCATTCTTCAACAAACCATTTGTCATTGTTGTTATCTTTCTTTGGTTGTCTGCTTCACATTTTTAGATTTGATAGGGAAGCTGAGAGGTTAAGTATACTGTTTCCGGTTTTCTACTGCCAAGTTTACACCTTCACTATTACAGTGAATATTTTTGTCCAGGAAGTTGTCTAAAAGGGATTGAATTTGTTGTTGCCTAATTGTTTTTTTTGGTAGGTTTCTAAACTGCATTCCTTCCATCTATAGCATTTATTAACATTACTCAGTTCCTTTGGCTTTGATACACCATCATTTAATATTGTTCTGTTCAAGTAGACTGTGATTTTGGTGTGATCTGATAGGGGAGTCAGTGGGATGACTGTGAACGCTCTGAGAGACTCTCTGTTGAGGTCAGTGATAAAGTAGTCTACAGTACTACTGCCAAGGGATGAGCTGTAGGTGTACCTACCGTAGGAGTCCCCTTGAAGCCTACCAATGAATATGTACAGACCCACCGTGCGACAAATTTGCAGGAGTTGTGACCCGTTTTTGTTGGTTGTTTTGTCATAGTCATAGCATATTTGGGAGGGAATGCTGTCACCTCCAGATAGGTGTTTGTCCCCTTGTGTGCTGAGGGTGTCAGTTACCACAGACTAGTACATGTCCCTGGGTCTGGAAATGGTTGATCTTCTCCTCTAGGATGGAGAAGCTGTAGTTGTTAAAGTATGGGGATTCTATTGGGTGAATATAGGTAGCACACATGAGGAGATCATTTCCTTGTAAATTTCTAGCCAGATGTAAAATGTTCCTGTTTTGACCAATTTAATGGGGTGGGTTAGGTCTGCACTATACCAAATTAGCATACCCCCTGAGTCCCTTCCATGTTTCACACCTGGTAGTTTGGTGGATGGGACTACCAACTCTCTGTAACCTAGAGGGCAACCAGTGGGTCCATCACCTCTATACCATGTTTTTTGTAAGATGGCAATGTCTGTATTTCCGATTTCTTTGATGAAGTCTGGGTTCCTGCTCTTTAGGCCAAAGGCCTCTTTTTCTCTCTCTCTCTCTCTCTCTCTCTTTCTCTCTTTCTCTCTGTGTCTCTTTCTCTCTCTCTCTTTCTCTCTGTGTCTATTTCTCTCTCTCTCTCTCTTTCAATTCAATTCAATTTCAATTCAAGGGCTTTATTGGCATGGGAAACACTTGTTAACATTGCCAAAGCAAGTGAGGTAGATAATATATAAAGTGAATATCTAAAGTGAAGTAAACAATAAAAATTAACAGTAAACATTACACATACAGAAGTTTCAAAACAATAAAGACATTACAAATGTCATATATATATATATATATACAGTGTTTGAACAATGTACAAATGGTTAAAGGACACAGGATAAAATAAATTAGCATAAATATGGGTTGTATGGTGTGTGTTCTTCACTGGTTGCCCTTTTCTCGTGGCAACAGGTCACACATCTTGCTGCTGTGATGGCACACTGTGGAATTTCACCCAGTAGATATGGGAGTTTATCAAAATTGGATTTGTTTTCGAATTCTTTGTGGATCTGTGTAATCTGAGGGAAATATGTCTCTCTAATATGGTCATACATTGGGCAGGCCTTTCTCTCTCTCTCCCTTTCTCTCTCTCTGTCTCTCTCTCTCTCTCTCTCTCTCTCTCTCTCTCTCTCTCTCTCTCTCTCTCTCTCTGTGTGTCTCTCTCTTTCTCTCTGTCTCCCTCTCTCTCTCTCTCTTTCTCTCTCTCTCTCTCTCTCTCTCTCTCTCTGTGTGTCTCTCTCTCTCTCTCTCTCTCTGTGTCGCTCTCTCTCTCTCTGTGTCTCTCTCTGTGTCTCTCTCTCTCTCTGTGTCTCTTTCTCTCTCTCTTTCTCTCTGTGTCTCTCTCTCTCTCATCTTACACACCGACCCACAGAGACTGGCATGGCATGCGTCATTCAGCTGTGGCTCATGTCTCTGTCTTTGTAGCCCACTGCTGAAAACAGAAACACAATACAAACAACCTAAGGACATGCAGACAATTACCCTTTCTGTTCTCTTAGTGAATGGTGGGACACAACAGAGGCTACAATCCTAAAAATATAATTATTTTAATAGCACTGTGATATTTGTCTCCCTATCCTACTCTCCAACCTCCAACCCCACAGTCTCAACACAGCCAGGCCGCCCTCAACTTTCAAAACCTGGGAGGGCAATATGCTGAGCGTGGGGCGCTCATGCATATTAAAGACGCTTGTCATCAAGACGTCACGGAGGAACAAGAGCTATGAGAACAAGAGGCACAGAGTGTATCCTAAATGGCACCCTACTTAGTACACTAATTTAGACCAGGGCCCTATAGAACCCTTTTCCCTATATAGTGCACTACTTTAGACCAGGGCCCATGACTCTGGTCAAAGGTAAAGGGAATAGCGCTCCAATGAGAACTCAGCCACAGTCCCTCAGACACAGACTCAGTCACTCGCCATCAAAACCATGAAATTAGACCTAGGGAAAATAGCCATGTGATGTGAAAAACGCTACCCTTTATTGCATTTAGCATATCATAAAAAATACAAAAAAACTCCTCTGCCTGCCTTGAAACGGATGCATGTAAATTACCCCGTGCCACAAAGACAAATTGGTAATTGAGGTTTGGAAGGAAAATGACACTTAAGTGCAGAAAGGGACATGGTGCACTAGAGAGAGAGAGGGAATAAGGGGTTGTTAAAATGTCCCATTTCAGATGCCCTGCCTTTAGGAGAGGAGACGTACAGTCACAGGAAATGAAACAAGAGGCCAGATGTTCAGCAGGCAGCAAATAGAGTTTTCATGTAGCAGTAGTAGTCTTGTACAATGCAACACATTTAGATGGACTATACTATACACTGGTGAAAGACACAAACTGATCCATGGGAAATTGGCAGTTCTATTGACTCCTATTTCTTAGTTTAGCTGATTTCATTTCAGCATTGTAACAACAAGGACATGTGGACTCAAAAGACAGCCTAATTCATCGTGTTTCGTATAGAAACATTACAGCTGATCATCTGGTTTATACCAGGAGATGAAGAGTGGAATGCATTAATTCTCTGTCCAAATCAGGAGAATCTTTCTCTGAATGATCCAAGTGAGGTTTCAACGTCATCCTACATGACTGCACTGTACATTGTTGATATAGCTCACAGAGATCCTCAAAATGATACAGCTGAACAATATAGTCTTTATTGATTTTAAACTCTCAAGATCAAAATCGAATCAAACTTTATTAGTCACACACGCCGAATACAAAAGGTGTAGTAGACCTTACAGTGAAATACTTGCAAGCCCTTAACCAACAATGCAGTTTCAGAAAAATACAAAAAAATCTAAATAAAATAACAAATAATTAAAGAGCAGCAGTAAAATAACAATAGCAAGGCTATATACAAGGGCTATTGGTACAGAGTCAATGTGTGCGGGCACCGGTTAGTTGAGGTAATTGAGGTAATATGTACATGTAGGTAGAGTTATTAAAGTGACAATGCATAGATTTTTACAGAGAGTAGCAGCAGTGTTCCAGGAGATGGGGGGGGGGGAAATGCAAATAGTCTGGTTAGCCATTTGATTAGATGTTCAGGAGTCTTATGGCTTGGGGGTAGAAGCTACTTAGAAGCCTCTTGGACCTAGACTTGACGCTCCGGTACCACTTGCCAGGCGGTAGCAGAGAGAACAGTCTATGACTAGGCTGGCTGGAGTCTGACAATTTTCAGGGCCTTCCTCTGACAACTCCTGGTATAGAGGTCCTGGATGGCAGGAAGCTTAGCCCCGGTGATGTACTGGACCGTATGTACTATCTTCTGTAGTGCCTTGCAGTCAGAGGCCGAGCAATTGCCATACCAGGCAGTGATGCAACCAGCTCTCGATGGTGCAGCTGTAAAACCTTTTGAGGATCTGAGGACCCATGCAAAATCTTTTCAGTCTCCTGAGGTGGAATAGGTTTTGTTGTGGCCTCTTCACGACTGTCTTGGTGTGCTTGGACCCTTTTAGTTTGTTGGTGATGTGGACGCCAAGGAACTTGAAGCTCTCAACCTGCGCCACTACAGCCCCGTCGATGAGAATGGGGGCGTGCTCGGTCCTCATTTTCCTGTAGTCCAAAATCAACTCCTTTGTCTTGATCATGTTGAGGGAGAGGTTGTTGTCCTTGCACCACATGGTCAGGTCTCTGACCTCCTACCTATAGGCTGTCTCGCCATTGTCGGTGAGCAGGCCAACCACTATTGTGTCATTGATAAATGTAATGATGGTGTTAGAGTCGTGCCTGGCCGTGAGTGTACAGAGACTACAGGAGGGGCCTGAGGCACACACCCCTGAGGGGCCCCTGTGTTGAGGATCAGTATGGCTTATGTGTTGTTACCTACCCTTACCACCTGGGGGCGGCCCATCAGGATGTCCAGGATCCAGTTGCAGAGGGAGGTGTTTAGTTCCAGGGTCCTCAGCTCAATGAATAGCATTCTCACATAGTAGGTGTTCCTTTTGTCCAGGTAGGAAAAGGCAGTGTGGAGTGCAATAGAGATTGCATCATCTGTGGATCTGTTGGGGTGGTATACAAATTACTGTGAGTCTCGGATTTCTTGGATAATGGTGTTGATGTGAACCATGACCAGCCTTTCAAAGCTTTTCATGGCTACAGACATGAGTGCTACGGGTCAGCAGTCATTTTGACAGGTTACCTTAGTGTTCTAGGCACAGGGACTATGGTGGTCTGCTTGAAACATGTTGATATTACAGACTCAGATAGGGAGGTTGAAAATGTCAGTGAAGACGCTTGCCAGTTGGTCAGCGCATGCTCGGAGTACACGTCATGGTAATCCGTCTGGCCCTGCGGCTTTGTGAATGTTGACCTGTTTAAAGGTCTTACTCACATCGGCTAGTGAGAGCGTGATCACACAGTATTCCAGAACAGCTGATGCTCTCATGCATGTTTCAGTGTTACTTTCCTCGAAGCGAGCATAGAAGTAATTTAGCTCATCTGGTAGGCTTGTGTCACTGGTAAGCTCTCAGCTGTGCTTCCCTTTGTAGTCTGTAATAGTTTGCAGGCCCTGCCACATCCGACGAGGGTCAGAGCCAGTGTATTACGATTTGTACTTTATTGATGCTTTGCCTGTTTGATGGTTCGCCAGAGTGCATAGTGTGATTTCTTATAACCTTCCTGGTTAGAGTCCCGCTCCTTGAAATAGGAAAATGCAGAAAGCACCAGTGACTCGGTCAATTAAAAGTGGTCAAATGAAGCAGATGCTAAGCTACAGGACTGTTTTGCTAGCACAGACAGCTCTACCCTTTAGCTCAGTGCGGATGTTGCCTGTAATCCATGGCTTCTGGTTGGGGTATGTACGTACAGTCACTGTGGCGACGACGTCATCCACTTATTGATGAAGCCAGTGACTGATGTGGTGTACTCCTCAATTCCTTCGGAAGAATCCTGGAACATATTCCAGTCTGTGCCTGCAAAGCAGTCATGTAGCTTAGCATCTGCTTCATCTAACCACTTTTTTATTGACCAAGTCACTGGTGCTTCCTGATTTAGTTTCAGCTTGTAAGCAGGAATCAGCAGGATATAATTATATTAATATTTGCCAAATGGAGGGCGTGGGAGAGCTTTGTACACGTCTCTGTGTGTAGATTAAAGGGGTCTAGTTTTTTTCCCTCTGGTTGCACATTTAACATGATGGTAGAAATTAGGTAAAACGGATTTAAGTTTCCCTGCATTAAAGTCCCCGGCCACTAGGAGTTCCGCCTCTGGATGAGCGTTTTCCTATTTGCTTATGGCCGTACACAGCTCGTTGAGTGCGAGCATTGGTTTGAGGTGGTAAATAGACAGCTCTGAAAAATATAGATGAAAACTCTCTTGGTAAATAGTGTGGTCTACAGCTTATCATGAGATACTCTACCTAAGGCGAGCAAAACCTAGAGACTTCATCCAATTCAAGGTGAGAAATGGCTGTTCTGATATCCAGAAGGTATTTGCGGTCATAAAAAACGGTAGCAGCAACATTATGCACTAAATAAATTACAAGCAATGCGAAAAAACAAACAAAATAGCAAGGTTGGTTAAGAGCCAATAAAATCGCAGCCATCTCTACATCAATATACCTTTGTGTGGTTTCTCCCACTTGATCACACAGGTGTTGAGAGTTGTCCCCTGACACTCTCCAAGTGTCTCCATCCCTGGTTTCAACAGGCCTCACAGTTGCCCCCTGTCCTCTCCAAGTGTCTCAATCCCTGGTCTCAACATCCCAGACAGTCGTCCCCTGTCCTCTCCAAGTGTCTCTGTCCCTGGTCTCAACAGTCCTCACAGTTGTCCCCTGTCCTCTCCAAGTGTCTCTGTCCCTGGTCTCAACAGGCCTCACAGTCGTCCCCTGTCCTCTCCAAGTGTCTCCGTCCCTGGTCTCAACAGGCCTCACAGTTGTCTCCTGTCCTCTCCAAGTGTCTCAGGCCCTGGTCAGAAACAGGCCTCACAGTTGTCTCCTGTCCTCTCCAAGTGTCTCTGTCCCTGGTCTGCACAGTTCTGACAGTTGTCTCCTGTCCTCTCCAAGTATCTCTGTCCCTGGTCTCTACAGGCCCATAGGACCAGACCAGTACCCTCCACCCAGAGGAATTTTTATTTGATTTTATTTAACCCTTATTTTTACCAGGTAATTTGACTGAGAACACATTCTCATTTACAGCAAAACCTGGGGAATAGTTACAAGGGAGAGGAGGAGGAATGAATGAGCCAATTTTAAGCTGAGGATGATTAGGTGACCGTGATGGTATGAGGGCCAGATTGACAAATGGCCTTAATGAAATTGGACCGGTATCTTCAGTGTACATGCATAAGAGCCACCTGTTAAATATTAATCAATTTAGGAGGATCAACGTAGCCAATGTTCCACTGTTTAATATTTGAACTGCCTGACAGATCATATATCCTATCTATTGAGCGATAAATCCCTGTTCTGCTTCTCTCTATCCATGGTGTTCTTTTAACCTTAAGTGATGGTGACTGCTGGGCGAGAGGCATTCTGGAGGCTAGTCATAAAAGCACACATACATAAGTAAGATATTACATGAAAGCAATAAGTTGGTGCAACAGGAACAATGCCATTAGTTGTATACCCTAAGCAGAATAGTAGAAAGCGTTTGAGGGTTATTGACATCCTTTGTTCTAAGTTCGACTGATTTTAATTCAGGTAAACATTGTGTTAAATTATGCTGAGGCAGACTCGTCTTATCAAACTCCTCTAGCATGTTGTAATATCTACGCATATCTTTCACCGTACAGTTAGCCTACATCTCCCTGAGGGTTGTGTCACGCCGAGTCGGGTTGTGTCCCATCGTGCCTCGCTGCCGGTACTGTTATAGTGTGACATGAGGAAAAAGATCACATGAATAACCATTATTCAAATCGATTAAAATTAGGGGGCACTCAAAATAATCTGCTAATATCTTACAAAAAATATATTCTACTCCCATTTGGACCCAATTGAATGCATCTGAAGAGGACAATTATTAAACACACCGATCAGTTTGCATAATTGGAGAGATTGTGATGAGGGCTAATGCAGTTATTGCTGCAAGGAGGGAGAGGGAGGCATAGACGGTAAGCTCTAAATAACATAAGTGGTATAGGAGTGTGTTTATGGGGCATGGGGATATGGGGGTATGGGGGTATGGGGTCTGGGGGTATTGGGTGTGGGGGTATGGGGGTATGGGGGTCTAGGGGTCTGGGGGTATGGGGTCTGGGGGTATAGGAGTGTGTTTATGGGGCATGGGGATATGGGGGTATGGGGTGTGGGGGTATGGGGGTGTGGGGGTATGGGGTGTGGGGGTCTAGGGGTCTGGGGGTGTGGGGGTCTGGCGGTCTAGGGGTCTGGGGGGTATAGGGTGTGGGGGTATGGTGTGTGGGAGTATGGGGTCTGGGGGTCTAGGGGTCTGGGGGTATGGGGTGTGGGGGTATGGGGGTCTAGGGGTCTGAGGGTATGGGGGTCTAGGGGTCTGGGGGTATAGGAGTAGGGATAGGGCTGGGGCTGGGGGTATGGGGTGTGGGGATATGGGGGTATGGGGGTCTAGAGGTCTGGGGGTATAGGAGTAGGGATAGGGCTGGGGCTGGGAGTATGGGGTGTGGGGATATGGGGGTATGGGGGTCTAGGGGTCTGGGTTTATAGGAGTAGGGACAGGGCTGGGGCTGGGGTGGCTAGGGGGCTTGTCCACCTGGGGACTTGATACCCCCCCCCCCCCCCCAGCCACCATTACCCCACACACCCTTTCCCCTGGGTCTCTACTCCTCCCCCCTCCTCCTTCCATCCCCCTGAGGCTGTAACATGCTTCTAGTCCTGGGTCTATGCATATACCCTAAGTGCGCCCCCCCCCCCCCCCCCCCCTCTTCCCTTACCCCTCCCCCATCACCTCTACAACTCTCAACCCCTCCCTCCCTTCATTTGCATACAGAACACAGCCCAAATAAGGCAATAAACCAGGTCCTATATTCAGATGAATTTGCCTGAAGATTGAAAACCCCTGCATACACTCCGTCCCCGAGTCAATTCTCCCCATGAGGTTCTTCTGTCGCTGTGTGACTGCCTGGCGAGAGATGAGAGATATACCCCCATTGTCAGCCAGACAGAGGTAGTACTACAACTATCACACACCTACATTTTTAAATATATGTCTCTCTGTCTCTCTCTGTCTCTCTCTCTCCGTCTCTCTCTCTCTCTCTCTCTCTCTCTCTGTCTCTCTCTCTCTTTCTCTCTCTCTCTCTCTCTCTCTCTCTTTCTCTCATTGCATGGCCCAAGGACGAGCTAGTTAGTCACCTCAATATACACATGCTTTTATCTCATATGCCTGGGGCATATCAGGCTGCCGGCGGTCACTGACCATACGGGGAGAGAGAATGTATTTAAATATAGATCTTAATTTAGGTCTTTGGACAAGGCACCGAAAGCAGTCATTTCCAAAAAGGAGAAAAAACACAAAGGGTTTTCAATCTCTGAATTTCGTAGGCATGTCAACATTATAGGACTGTCAACATTATAGGCCTGTAGACATTATAGGTCTGTAGACATTACACGCCTGTAGACATTATAGGCCTGGAGACATTATAGGACTGTCAACATTATAGGCCTGTAGACATTATAGGTCTGTAGACATTATAGGACTGTAGACATTATAGGACTGTAGACATTATAGGACTGTAGACATTATAGGACTGTAAACATTATAGGACTGTAAACATTATAGGACTGTAAACATTATAGGACTGTAAACATTATAGGACTGTAAACATTATAGGCCTGTAGACATTAAAGACCTTCAGACATTATAGGACTGTAGACATTATAGGACTGTGAACATTATAGGACTGTAAACATTATAGGACTGTAAACATTATAGGACTGTAAACATTATAGGACTGTAAACATTATAGGCCTGTAGACATTAAAGACCTTCAGACATTATAGGACTGTCGACATTATAGGACTGTAAACATTATAGGACTGTAAACATTATAGGACTGTAAACATTACAGGCCTGTAGACATTATAGGCCTGTAGACATTATAGGACTGTAAACATTATAGGACTGTAAACATTACAGGCCTGTAGACATTATAGGCCTGTAGACATTATAGGCCTGTAGACATTAAATACCTTCAGACATTATAGGACTGTAAACATTATAGGACTGTAAACATTATAGGACTGTAGACATTATAGGACTGTAAACATTGTCATTTAGATTTTGGTGCAGGGCAAAAACAAATAAATAGCCTTTCATGTCAAACAGAGAGCATTTATAGAAGTCCTGGGACAAAAAAGTTTACATGGATGATTAGGAATACTTCATGTGGATGATTAGGAATACTTCATGTGGATGATTAGGAATACTTCATGTGGATGATTAGAAATGTAGAGTCGAAGCGCATAAAGATATTTTTGGGTTTTGTGTGTTCCTAAATAGGACAAAATGTGATGGAATAATGAAATCACATCTAAACCCCCCCAAAAAATAAGTGTGTGTTTCCTGACTGACAGTGTATAGAACTACAGCCAGCCAGCTGTTCAAACCATGATACTGTCTAGATTAGAGGTCGACCGATTAATCGGAATGGCCGATTAATTTGGGCCGATTTCAAGTTTTCAATAACAATCGGAAATCTGTATTTTTGGGCGCTGATTTAAAAAAATATATATATATTTTGTATACCTTTATTTAACTAGGCAAGTCAGTTAAGAACACATTCTTATTTTCAATGACGGCCTAGGAACGGTGGGTTAACTGCCTTGGTCAGGGGCAGAATGACAGATTTTCACCTTGTCAGCTCGGGGGAGCCAATCTTGCAACCTTACAGTTAACTAGTCCAACGCAATAACGACCTGCCTCTCTCTCGTTGCACTCCACAAGGAGACTGCCTCTTAAGCGAATGCAGTAAGCCAAGGTAAGTTTCTAGCTAGCATTAAACTTATCTTATAAAAAACAATCAATCATAATCACTAGTTAACTACACATGGTTGATGATATTACTAGATATTATCTAGCGTGTCCTGCATTGCATATAATCTGACTGAGCATACAAGCATACAAGTACCTAAGTATCTGACTGAGCGGTGGTATGCAGAAGCAGGCACGTAAACATTGATTCGTGCGTTTTGCCAGCAGCTCTTTGTTGTGCGTCAAGCATTGCGCTGTTTATGACTTCAAGCCTATCAACTCCCAAGATGAGGCTGGTGTAACCGAAATGAAATGGCTAGCTAGTATGGCTAGCTAGTAACTAGAGGGACGAAAGCTATACTGTTACACTGGCAATACTAAAGTGCCTATAAGAACATCCAATAGTCAATGGTTAATGAAATACAAATGGTATAGAGGGAAATAGTCCTATAATTCCTATAATAACTACAACGTAAAACTTCTGGGAATATTGAAGAATCGTGTTAAAAGGAACCACCAGCTTTCATATATTCTCATGCTCTGAGCAAGGAACTGAAACGTTAGCTTTCTTACATAGCAAATATTGCACATTTACTTTTTTCTCCAACACTTTGTTTTTGCATTATTTAAACCAAATTGAACATGTTTCATTATTTACTTGAGGCTAAATTGATTTTATTGATGTATTATATTAAGATAAAATAAGTGTTCATTCAGTATTGTTGTAATTGTCATTATTACAAACCAAAAATGTAATTGTCCGATTAATCGGTATCGGCTTTTTTGGTCCTCCAATAATCGGCATCGGTATCGGCGTTGAAAAATCGTAATCGGTCGACCTCTAGTCTAGACCTCTACTTCTGGCCAGCTGTTCACACCATGATACTGTCTAGACCACTACGACCAGCCAGCTGTTCACACCATGATACTGATACTGTCTAGACCTCTAATACCAGCCAGCTGTTCACACCATGATACTGATACTGTCTAGACCTCTACTACCAGTCAGCTGTTCACACCATGATACTGATACTGTCTAGACCTCTACTACTAGCCAGCTGTTCACACCATGATACTGATACTGTCTAGACCTCTACTTCTGGCCAGCTGTTCACACCATGATACTGTCTAGACCACTACGACCAGCCAGCTGTTCACACCATGATACTGATACTGTCTAGACCTCTACTACCAGCCAGCTGTTCACACCATGATACTGATACTGTCTAGACCTCTACTTCTGGCCAGCTGTTCACACCATGATACTGTCTAGACCACTACGACCAGCCAGCTGTTCACACCATGATACTGATACTGTCTAGACCTCTACTACCAGCCAGCTGTTCACACCATGATACAGTCTAGACCACTACGACCAGCCAGCTGTTCACACCATGATACTGATACTGTCTAGACCTCTACTACCAGCCAGCTGTTCACACCATGATACTGATACTGTCTAGACCTCTACTACCAGCCAGCTGTTCACACCATGATACTGATACTGTCTAGACCTCTACTACCAGTCAGCTGTTCACACCATGATACTGATACTGTCTAGACCTCTACTTCTGGCCAGCTGTTCACACCATGATACTGTCTAGACCACTACGACCAGCCAGCTGTTCACACCATGATACTGATACTGTCTAGACCTCTACTTCTGGCCAGCTGTTCACACCATGATACTGTGTAGACCACTACGACCAGCCAGCTGTTCACACCATGATACTGATACTGTCTAGAAATCTACTACCAGCCAGCTGTTCACACCATGATACTGATACTGTCTAGACCTCTACTACCAGTCAGCTGTTCACACCATGATACTGATACTGTCTAGACCTCTACTTCTGGCCAGCTGTTCACACCATGATACTGTCTAGACCTCTACAACCAGCCAGCTGTTCACACCATGATACTGTCTAGACCACTACTACCAGCCAGCTGTTCACACCATGATACTGTCTAGACCTCTACTACCAGCCAGCTGTTCACACCATGATACTGATACTGTCTAGACCTCTACAACCAGCCAGCTGTTCACACCATGATACTGATACTGTCTAGACCTCTACTACCAGCCAGCTGTTCACACCATGATACTGATACTGTCTAGACCGCTACGACCATCCAGCTGTTCACACCATGATACTGATACTGTCTAGACCTCTACTACCAGCCAGCTGTTCACACCATGATACTGATACTGTCTAGACCGCTACGACCAGCCAGCTGTTCACACCATGATACTGATACTGTCTAGACCACTACGACCAGCCAGCTGTTCACACCATGATACTGATACTGTCTAGACCTCTACTACCAGCCAGCTGTTCACACCATGATACTGTCTAGACCTCTACTACCAGCCAGCTGTTCACACCATGATACTGTCTAGACCTCTACTACCAGCCAGCTGTTCACACCATGATACTGATACTGTCTAGACCTCTATGACCAGCCAGCTGTTCACACCATGATACTGTCTAGACCTCTACAACCAGCCAGCTGTTCACACCATGATACTGATACTGTCTAGACCTCTACTACCAGCCAGCTGTTCACACCATGATACTGATACTGTCTAGACCGCTACGACCAGCCAGCTGTTCGCACCATGATACTAATACCATCTAGACCGCTACGACCAGCCAGCTGTTCACACCATGATACTGTCTAGACCGCTACGACCAGCCAGCTGTTCACACCATGATACTGATACTGTCTAGACTGCTACGACCAGCCAGCTGTTCACACCATGATACTAATACCGTCTAGACCGCTACGACCAGCCAGCTGTTCACACCATGATACTGATACTGTCTAGACCGCTATGACCAGCCAGCTGTTCACACCATGATACTGATACTGTCTAGACTGCTACGACCAGCCAGCTGTTCACACCATGATACTAATACCGTCTAGACCGCTACGACCAGCCAGCTGTTCACACCATGATACTGTCTAGACCGCTACGACCAGCCAGCTGTTCACACCATGATGCTGATACTGTCTAGACCGCTATGACCAGCCAGCAGTTCACACCATGATACTAATACCGTCTAGACCGCTACGACCAGCCAGCTGTTCACACCATGATACTGTCTAGACCGCTACGACCAGCCAGCTGTTCACACCATGATGCTGATACTGTCTAGACTGCTACGACCAGCCAGCTGTTCACACTATGATACTGATACTGTCTAGACCTCTACTACCAGCCAGCTGTTCACACCATGATACTGTCTAGACCTCTACAACCAGCCAGCTGTTCACACCATGATACTGATACTGTCTAGACCGCTACGACCAGCCAGCTGTTCACACCATGATACTGTCTAGACCTCTACTGCCAGCCAGCTGATCATTCCACTATGTAATGCAACAAGAATTCTGCTTAACAATTTCCTCCATTCCATTATTCTAAATCTGAATAAAATAAGGGAAGAAAACACACGAAAAACATGAATTTTTACAAAACATGTAAATAGCTATCCATCAATCAATTTGTTGTGTCCCCGAACTCTCATGAAAGGCTCACAGGCTGTGAAGTATAACGATTCCCCATCAACAATCGGGGGATTGGAACCAAAAGACTTCAACCTTAATTAATGCTCATGTCTGCCACTATTACTTGGTGTGTTTAACGCGCCTCACACAGAGGGCAACTCGTCCTTTATGTGAATCACCACACCACATTTCACTTGTTCGACATCACTGAACCTGCTCTGTCATGCAAAAACAATCCCATCTCCTGTTTGATCGCTCTCCTCCAAGGAGTCGTCCTGTTATTATTCTGATCCCTGATGCTAGAATGGGTCTGCCACGTGTTCCATTCCCTCCCTGCACATCTGATTCTACAGGGGAGCAATTGCAATTGTTACGAAGCAAATAATTTTGTATTTGTGAAATAACAACTCCAGTTTTCTCAAGCTGTCAAACAGTGTTAATGGCACTTCACCATTCCTTGTACATCTAAGAACATAGGAAGCTGATCGTGTTTATTAAATAACCACCAAGTTCTCCGTGCCATCGAGCAGGGAAACACCGCTTCAGTTCAGATGTGTCCACTGCTCTGTGATGACAATGGTATTAGTGAAATCAAATTAAGCTTGGAACAGTTATTTACTTTCCCTCTAAAAAGTAAAGTCTTGCAATATCAGATACTTTTTTATTTTACTGAATATAGCTAATTACATCTCAGTAAACAGTGCTGTGATTAAACTTCCTGTTTTGTTGGTTTTGTTGTGAAAAAGTAGCTTATTAATAGCTATAAAACACATTGAAGTCTGTTGAAAATGTCAAACACAGACTTGGTTTCGGAGGGAAATGGAAATTAGTCAATGTCAATAAAACGTGATTAAAAATTCCCTCCGGTGTTACAAACTCAACTGTAGAAATTCTCCCAAAATATGGAAAAAGTTTTCAGCCTCTTAAGCTGGTGACAACAAGAGGCTTAAACAAAAGATCAGTCATGCGTTAATTTGAATATTCAAATCCCTTTTAATAAAACTTGGCTTGATTCATTTCCCTGAGAATTCATCAAAAACATCAGTTTTGTGTTCAGAGAAAACGAGATAATTCGATTTTTGGGGTGATACTATAGCATTCAGAGCAGTGCAGTACATGCTCCCAAACTTAATTTGAGTACAATGGTGGCATTCTGCCTCACATAAGGCAACTGGCAGGTGTTCATGTGAGGACAAAGAAAGGGGATTGTTTGAATGGTTGAGGTTTTAATGTATTGTTTTATAGAGGCAAGGTAATATGCACAATACTGCCATGTACGACGGGTTCCTAGGACAGAGCTCTGAAAAAAAATGAGTGTGACTAAAATGTTTGACTACAAACATTAACAACTAAATTTAGTGCATTCAGAAAGTTTTCAGACCCCTGGACTATTTCCACAATGTGTTACGTTACAGCCGTATTCTAAAATTGATTAAACATGATTTTTTCCCTCATCAATCTCCAGACAATACACCATAATGACATCACAATACCCCATAATGACATCACAATACCCCATCATGACAAAGTGAAAACAAGTTATTAGAAATATCATATTTACAAAAGTATTCACTCTCTGCAATGAGAATTGAGCTAAGGTGCATCCTGTTTCCATATATCATACTTAAGATGTTTCTACAACTTGATTGGAGTCTACTTGTGGTAAATTCAATTGATTGGACATGATTTTGAAAGGCACACACCTGTCTATATGAGGTCACACAGTTGACAGTGCATGTCACTGCAGAAACCAAGCCATGAGGTCGAAGGAATTTTTCGTAGAGTACCAAGACAGAATTGTGTCGAGGCACAGATCTGGGGAAGGGTACCAAAACATTTCTGCAGCATTGAAGGTCCCCAAGACCACAGTGTCCTCCACCATTCTGAAATGGAAGAAGTTTGGAACCACCAAGACTCTTCTAGAGCTGGCCAGCCGGCCAAACAGAGCAATCAGGGGAGAAGGTACTTGGTCAGTTCGGTGACCAACAACCCGGTGGTCACTCTGACAGGGCCCCATAGTTCCTCTGTGGAGATGAGATAACCTTCAAGAAGGACAACCATCTCTGCAGTACTCCACCATTCAGGCATTCATGATAAAGTGGCCAGACGGAAGCTACTCCTCAGTAAAAGGCATGAAAGCCCACTTGGAGTTTGCCAAAAGCCACCTAAAGGACTCTCAGACCATTAATCAAATCAACGTTTATTTGTCACGTGCGCCGAATACAACCGGTGTAAACCTTACAGTGAAATGCTTACAGGCTCTAACCAATGGTGCCAAAAAAAGTGTGTGTGTGTGTGTGTGTGTGTGTGTGTGTGTGTGTGTGTGTGTGTGTGTGTGTGTGTGTGTGTGTGTGTGTGTGTGTGTGTGTGTGTAGGTAAGTAAAGAAATAAAACAGTAGAAAGACATTTGAAAAAATAGTAGCAAAGCTACATACAACACCTGTTAGTCATTAGAAACAAGATTCTCTGGTCTGAAGGTAACCTGGCATCCCTACGGTGAAGCACGGTGGTGGCAGCATCATGCTATGGGGATGTTTTTCAGCAACAGGGTATAGGAGACTAGTCAGGATCGAGAGAAAGATGAACGGATCAAAGTACAGAGAGATCCTTGATGAAAACCTTCTTCAGTGCGCTAAGCACCTCAGACTGGGGCGACCTTCCAACAGTGCAACAAATCTCAGTACACAGCAAAGACAATGCAGGAGTGGCTTCGGGACAAGTCTCTGAATGGCTATTTAATCAATTTCTGAATAAGGCTGAAACACAACAAAATGTGACTAAAGTCAAGGGGCCTGAATACTTCCCAAATGCACTCTACATATCTTCCATAAATGGGGCTCCCAGGACTGAGCTCTAAAATCCAGTTGTTGTCAGAGTCGTGTGTATCGGTGGCAGGGAAGTCAGGCGCAGGAGAATCAAACTGAGTGTAATGGAGTATTTAATAACAATGAACGAAACATACTCCAAACACTAAATGTAACAAATAACAAAAATGGGTACGAGTACCCAACGCGCACCAATACAAATATATATACAACAATATACAAACAATCTCTGACAGAGACATGAGGGGAAACAGAGGGTTAAATACACAACAGGTAATGAATGGGATTGAAACAAGGTGTGTAGGAAGACAAGACAAAACCAATGGAAAATGAAAAATGGATCAATGATGGCTAGAAGGCCGTTGACGTTGACCGCCGAACACCGCCCGAACAAGGAGAGGCTTCAACTTCGGCAGAAGTCCTGACAGTTATTTACAAATGAATATGACAAAACATTTCTTGAAAAGAGACCAATCACTTCCGTAACTCATAGACTGTGTTTACACAGACAGCCCAATTATTGGCAAAAGATCTGATTTGATTGGTGAAAAGACCAATAAATTGGGCAAAATATCAGAATTGGGCTTCCTGTGTAAACATATCCTTACCTTGTCATTTTTCACTGTTACTGATGGACGTACAGATATAGAGTATTACAAGAACACCCTGTTTTAAAACAGTAACTAAATCTATCCTAAAATCAGATCGTCTTCTCTTATTTTGCGTAGCATGAACAACCCTCTAGCTCTCATCAGTGACTAAGACTTCCATCATAAACAAAGTGATTTATTCCAACTTTCTAGAATCAGGATTCTGCTATCTAATTACTTTCAGCATATTCCTCTACTTGTCAGAGTAATGGAGAGACTTCTTTATGAGTGAAGGTGATGGACTATCAGGCAGAGAGCTCGTCATAAATCCACAATAATGCAAACGTTTGAAGAAACTCTCAAAATAATAAAAATGCTAATGTGTTTAAGGACGGGTTGCACTGTGCTGATGTGGCATCTCGTATCATCTACAGAGATGCAGAGCAGTGAGGCTTCTTCTGGGGAGGGTATTGTAGTAGCAGGCGCTTCAATTCTGGTTCGAAAAAATACTAGATGGGTTTGCCTATATGGTCATATTTATTTTAGTACTTTAATGACACGTACACACTCACACTCTTGCACACAAGCATGCATACATACACACACATGGATACACAAACACCCATGCATACAAGCATGCACACATACACACACACACACACACACAAACATGGATACACACGCACGCACGCATGCATACAAGAACGCTCATACACACGCATTTACACACACACAGACACTCTTACGCTCAATATGGTTATGAAAATGAAAATGATAGTGTTCTTAACATTTTAATCTACTACCTCCGTGCCCCCTAACATAAACTTTTAGGGTTTGCAAAGTAAGTGTGGGCTTGCAAATGCAAATGAGGCTTGCTGGAAGATGGCAGAGTTACAATGTGGAAGCTTGTTAGCGAGTGAAAAGGCAAACAGTTGGGGACGACACTGCTACACCTCACTACGGATTTTATCTCGTCACCGACACATATTAAACAAATCACTGAGACTCTGTTACATCCGTCTGGATTAACATAGAAACTAACTAAGACACAGAGAGAGAGAGAGAGAGAGAGAGAGAGAGAGAGAGAGAGAGAGAGAGAGAGAGAGAGAGAGAGAGAGAGAGAGAGAGAGAGAAAATATAGTGGATCAACTCTCCCCAAAGTCCCAACAACATGTCCAAAATCTATGAACTCTTCCTCTCCATCTCACACATGCACACTCGCACACATGTTCGCCGACATTCACACTTGCATTCTCCTACACACAAACACGCTCCACTTTATGGACAGCTGTCTACCAGACATCTAAAGTATCATTTCACATCTCATCACCTCTCCACGCTTTTCCAAGCATCACATATCTTCACCTCTCCACCCTGTTCCCTAGCAGCACATCTCATCACCTCTCCACTCTGTCCCCAAGCAGCACATCTCCACTATGTGCCCTAGCAGCACATCTCCACTCTGTCCCCAAGCAGCACATCTCAGCACCTCTCCACTCGGTTTCCAAGCAGCACATCTCAGCACCTCTCCACTCTGTTCCCTAGCAGCACATCGCATCACCTCTCCACTCTGTCACCTAGCAGCACATCTCATCACCTCTCCACTCTGTCCCCTAGCAGCACATCTCATCACCTCTCCACTCTGTCCCCAAGCAGCACATCTCATCACCTCTCCACTCTGTCACCTAGCATCACATATCTTCACCTCTCCACCATGTTCCCTAGCAGCACATCTCATCACCTCTCCACTCTGTCCCCAAGCAGCACATCTCCACTATGTGCCCTAGCAGCACATCTCCACTCTGTCCCCAAGCAGCACATCTCAGCACCTCTCCACTCGGTTTCCAAGCAGCACATCTCAGCACCTCTCCACTCTGTTCCCTAGCAGCACATCGCATCACCTCTCCACTCTGTTCCCTAGCAGCACATCTCATCACCTCTCCACTCTGTCCCCTAGCAGCACATCGCATCACCTCTCCACTCTGTCCCCAAGCAGCACATTTCATCACCTCTCCACTCTGTCACCTAGCAGCACATCTCATCACCCCTCCACCCTGTTCCCTAGCAGCACATCTCATCACCTCTCCACTCTGTCCCCAAGCAGCACATCTCCACTATGTGCCCTAGCAGCACATCTCCACTCTGTCCCCAAGCAGCACATCTCAGCACCTCTCCACTCGGTTTCCAA
This sequence comes from Oncorhynchus clarkii lewisi, assembly GCF_045791955.1. NCBI lineage: Eukaryota > Metazoa > Chordata > Actinopteri > Salmoniformes > Salmonidae > Oncorhynchus > Oncorhynchus clarkii. The sequence continues at coordinate 85,164,133 of NC_092150.1, forward strand.
GCAGCACATCTTAGCACCTCTCCACTCTGTTCCCTAGCAGCACATCGCATCACCTCTCCACTCTGTTCCCTAGCAGCACATCTCATCACCTCTCCACTCTGTCCCCTAGCAGCACATCTCATCACCTCTCCACTCTGTCCCCAAGCAGCACATCTCATCACCTCTCCACTCTGTCACCTAGCAGCACATCTCATCACCTCTCCACTCTGTCACCTAGCAGCACATCTCATCACCTCTCCACTCTGTCCCCTAGCAGCACATCTCATCACCTCTCCACTCTGTCCCCAAGCAGCACATCTCATCACCTCTCCACTCTGTCACCTAGCAGCACATCTCATCACCTCTCCACTCTGTCCCCTAGCAGCACATCTCATCACCTCTCCACTCTGTTCCCGAGCAGCACATCTCCACTCTGTTCCCTAGCAGCATATCTCCACTCTGTTCCCTAGCAGCACATCTCCAATCTGTTCCGTAGCAGCACATCTCCACTCTGTTCCCTAGCAGCATATCTCCACTCCGTTCCCTAGCAGCACATCTCCACTCTGTTCCCTAGCAGCACATCTCCAATCTGTTCCGTAGCAGCACATCTCCACTCTGTCCCCAAGCAGCACATCTCAGCACCTCTCCACTCTGTTCCCTAGCATCACATCTCATCACCTCTCCACTCTGTTCCAAGCAGCACATCTCATCACCTCTCCACTCTGTCCCCTAGAAGCACATCTCATCACCTCTCCACTCTGTCCCCTAGCTGCACATCTCATCATCTCTCCACTATGTTCCCTAGTAGCACATCTCAACACCTCTCCACTCTGTACCCTAGCAGCACATCTCCACTCTTTTCCCTAGCAGCACATCTCAGCACATCTCCACTCTGTTCCCTAGCAGCACATCTCATCACCTCTCCACTCTCCCCTAGCAGCACATATCCACTCTGTTCCCTAGCAGCACATCTAATCACCTCTCCACTCTGTGCCCTAGCAGCACATCTCCACTCTGTTCCCTAGCAGCACATCTCCACTCTGTTCCCTAGCAACACATCTCAGCACCTCTCCACTCTGTTCCCTAGCAGCGTATCTCCACTCTGTTCCCTAGCAGCTCATCTCATCACCTCTCCACTCTCCCCTAGCAGCACATCTCCACTCTGTTCCCTAGCATCACATCTCATCACCTCTCAACTCTGTCCCCAAGCAGCACATCTCATCACCTCTCCACTCTGTCCCCAAGAAGCACATCTCATCACCTCTCCACTCTGTCCCCTAGCAGCACATCTCAGCACCTCTCCACTCTGTCCCCTAGCAGCACATCTCATCACCTCTCCACTCTGTTCCCTAGCATCACATCTCAGCAACTCTCCACTCTGTCCCCTAGCATCACATCTCAGCACCTCTCCACTCTGTCCCCTAGCAGCACATCTCAGCACCTCTCCACTCTGTTCCCTAGCAGCACAATAGATTGGGAGCATTAAAAACAAGGCCGTCTTTCTTGAAAACCTTAAAGAACAAAAGAACGAAAGAATGAATGAATGAAAGAAAGAAAGAAATAAAGAATGGTATAAGAGAGAAACCCTCCACCTCATACAAAGCTCATCTGGCGGAGAGAGAGCGAGAGAGAGAAAGAGAGAAAGAGGGGGGGTGAAAGACATTATGCACATGAAAATGTCCTGAAAGTGGAGTGTGATTTATGTATGCATTAGATGCAGATTTCATTCCACTGAGGCCACCTGATCAAACCTCTCTCTCATTACCCTCCCTCTGCATGGGATAGGATGGAGGGAAGGAGAGAGGGAGGAGATGGAGGAGGAGACGGAGGGAGGGAGGTAGGTAGAGAAAGAGAGATTTACAATCTGGACACACACCTCACCCACAGGGAGAGAGTAAATTGCAATCTGCCCTCCAGGACCGTGGTGGAACATAGACAAGCATTCACCGCATAGAGAAGAGAGAGAGGGAGGGAGGGAGGGAGGGAGGGAGGGAGGGAGGGAGGGAGGGAGGGTGAAAGAGAGAGAGAGAGAGAGAGAGAGAGAGAGAGAGAGAGAGTCATCTGTCTCTTTGTCTCCCTGTCCATCTGAGATGTAGAAAGAGAAAAGGGATGGAAAGAAGGAGCGGCGGGAGTCTGTCTACCTGTCTTTCTGTCCATCTCTGTGTATGCGTGTTTGTGTGAAACATTTGAACATACAGGTGTATGTGTTTTCCTGTACACTCACATACACGTGTAGCGCTGCAGCCCCTATGTCTCCAACCTTACTTCCTGAAGTGAATATATGCGGGTGCACGTCGGCCAGGGTCTTGTTTGACTTGATAATCACGTGCCTGGCGGCGCGATAAGGTAAAACTGTTTTGTAAAGAAAACATCCGAGAAGGCCGTCCTACATGGCACCTGACCCTGGTGCTATAGCTTCCATTATTGGGGTCATGCCAGGCAGGCGGCACAGAGGAGGATGAGGAGGACAGGAGATTCCTCTTTCTTGGGCCAGCTAATGTGATTGCATTGGAGCAATCCCCCTAAACGACATCAGCTCTGATCTGCATAGTAATTGGCTCCACTCTCCTTGGTCCTGACCTTGGGGGAGGGGCTCTGTATGTGTCTCAAATGGCACCCTACACTCCATGTGCCCTGGTCAAAAAGATCCTGGTCAAATTGGTCCTGTACAAATGGGTCCTGGTCAAAAAGGTCCTGGTCAAAAGGGCCCTGGTCAAAAAGTATTTTTAAACAATTAGCCTTTTCCTGACTCTCTGTAAACTTCCCTCTCTTCTCTTTGTCCTTCTTGCATCCTTTAGCTCTATTTGGCCTACCCCAGCCAAACATGGATGACGCTGGGCCAATTGTGCACCATCCTATGGGACTCCCAATCACAGTCAGATGTGATGCAGCCTGGATATGAACAAGAGACTACAGTGAAGCCTCTTGCACTGAGATGAAGTGCCTTAGACCACTGCACCACTCGGGAGCCTATTTTGTTTGGGATCCCCCAGCTCTATTTGTTTTTGGATCTACTAGCACTATTTGTTTGGGATCCTCTAAATCTATTTGTTTGGGATCCTCTAGCTCTATTTGTTTTGGATCCTCTAAATCTATTTGCTTTGGATCCAATAAATCTATTTTTTTGAAATCCTCTAAATCTATTTGTTTGGGTAACTCTAAATATTTTTGTTTCGGATCCACTAGCTCTATTGGTTTGGGATCCTCTAGATCTATTTGTTTGGGATCCTCTAAATATATTTGTTTGGGATCCTCTAAATATATTTGTCTGGGATCCGCTAGCTCTATTTGTTTGGGATCCTCTAAATCTATTTGTTTGGGATCCTCCAAATCTATTTGTTTGGGACCTTCTGAATCTATTTGTTTGGGATCCTCTAAATCTATTTGTTTGGGACTTTCTGAATCTATTTGTTTGGGATCTACTTTCACTATTTGTTTGGGATCCGCTTGCTCTGTTTGTTAGGTATCCACTAGCTCTATTTTTGGGGGATCCACTAGCTCTATTTGTTTGGGATCCTCTAAATATATTTGCTTGGGATCCACTAAATCTATTTGTTTGGGATCCACTAGCTCTATTTGTTTGGGATCCTCTAAATATATTTGCTTGCGATCCTCTAGATCTATTTGTTAGGGATCCTCTAAATATATTTCTTTGGGATACGCTGGCTCTATTTGTTGGGATCCTCTAAATCTATTTGTTTGGGATCCACTAAATCTATTTGTTTGGGATCTTCTAAATACATTTATTTGGGATCCTCTAAATCTATTTGTTTGGGATCCTCTAAATCTATTTGTTAGGGATCCTCTAGATCTATTTGTTAGGGATCCTCTAAATATATTTGTTTGGGATTTACTAGCACTATTTGTTTGGGATCCGCTAGCTCTATATGTTTGGGATCCTCTAAATCTATTTGTTTGGGATCCTCTAAATCTATTTGTTTGGGATCCACTAAATCTATTTGTTTGAGATCCTCTAAATACATTTATTTGGGATCCTCTAAATATATTTGTTTGGGATCCACTAGATCTATTTGTTTGGGATCCTATACATTTATTTGTTTGGGATATACTATGAAATTTTGTTTGGAATCCACTAGCTCTATTTGTTTGGGATCCACTAAATCTATTTGTTTGGGATCCACTAAATCTATTTGTTTGAGATCCTCTAAATACATTTATTTGGGATCCTCTAAATCTATTTGTATGGGATCCACTATGTCTATTTGGGATCCTCTAAATCTATTTGTTTGGGATCCTCTAAATCTATTTGTTTGGGATCCACTAGCTCTATTTGTTTGGGATCCACTAAATCTATTTGTTTGGGATCCACTAAATCTATTTGTATGGGATCCACTATGTCTATTTGGGATCCTCTAAATCTATTTGTTAGGGATCCTCTAAATCTATTTGTTTGGGATCCACTAAATCTATTTGTTTGAGATCCTCTAAATACATTTATTTGGGATCCTCTAAATATATTTGTTTGGGATCCACTAGCTCTATTTGTTTGGGATCCACTAAATCTATTTGTTTGGGATCCACTAAATCAATTTGTTTGAGATCCTCTAAATACATTCATTTGGGATCCTCTAAATCTTTTTGTATGGGATCCACTATGTCTATTTGGGATCCTCTAAATCTATTTGTTTGGGATCCTCTAAATCTATTTGTTTGGGATCTACTAGCTCTATTTGTTTGGAATCCTATACATTTGTTTGTTTGGTATATACTATGACATTTTGTTTGTAATCCACTAGCTCTATTTGTTTGGGATCCTCTAAATATATTTGTTTTGGATTCACTAAATCTATTTGTTTGGGATAAAATAAATATATTTGTTTGGGATCCTCTAGCTCTATTTGTTTGGGATCCTCTAGCTCCATTTGTTTGGGATCCTCTAAATCTATTTGTTTGGGACCTTCTGAATCTATTTGTTTGGGATCTACTTTCACTATTTGTTTGGGATCCGCTTCCTCTGTTTGTTAGGTATCCACTAGCTCTATTTTTGGGGGATCCACTAGCTCTATTTGTTTGGGATCCTCTAAATATATTTGCTTGGGATCCACTAAATCTATTTGTTTGGGATCCACTAGCTCTATTTGTTTGGAATCCTATACATTTGTTTGTTTGGGATTTACTATGACATTTTGTTTGTAATCCACTAGCTCTATTTGTTTGGGATCCTCTAAATATATTTGCTTGTGATCCTCTAGATCTATTTGTTAGGGATCCTCTAAATATATTTGTTTGGGATACGCTGGCTCTATTTTTTGGGATCCTCTAAATCTATTTGTTTGGGATCCACTAAATCTATTTGTTTGGGATCTTCTAAATACATTTATTTGGGATCCTCTAAATTTATTTGTTTGGGATCCTCTAAATCTATTTGTTAGGAATCCTCTAGATCTATTTGTTAGGGATCTTCTAAATATATTTGTTTGGGATTTACTAGCACTATTTGTTTGGGATCCGCTAGCTCTATATGTTTGGGATCCTCTAAATCTATTTGTTTGGGATCCACTAAATCTATTTGTTTGGGATACGCTAGCTCTATTTGTTTGGGATTCTCTAAATATATTCGTTTGGGTTCCACAAAATATTTTTGTTTCGGATCCTCTAGCTCTATTTGTTTGGTATCCACTAACTCTATTTGTTTGGGATCCTCTAACTCTATTTGTTTGGGATCCACTAAATATATTTGTTTGGTGTTCCACTACATTGTTTTGTTTCGGATCCTCTAGCTCTATTGGTTTGGTATCCTCTAAATCTATTTGTTTTGGATCAACTAAATCTATTTGTTTGGGATCCTCTAGATCTATTTGTTTGGGATCCTCTAACTCTATTTGTTTGGGATCCACTAAATCTATTTGTTTGGGATCCTCTAAATACATTTATTTGGATCCTCTAAATATATTTGTTTGGGATCCTCTAAATATATTTGTTTGGGATCCGCTAGCTCTATATGTTTGGGATCCTCTAAATCTATTTATTTGGGATCCTCTAAATATATTTGTTTGGGATCCTCTAGATCTATTTGTTAGGGTTCCTCTAGATTAATTTGTTAGGCATCCTCGAAATATATTTGTTTGGCATTTACTAGCACTATTTGTTTGGGATCCACTAACTATATTTGTTTGGGATCCTCTAAATCTATTTTTTGGGGATCGTCTAAATACATTTATTTGGGATCCTCTAAATGTATTTGTTTGGGATCCTCTCAATCTATTTGTTTGGGATTCTTCAAATCTATTTGTTTGGGATACATTAAATCTATTTGTTTGGGATCCACTGTGTCTCTTTGGGATCATCTAAATCTATTTGTTTGGGATCCTCTAAATATATTTGTTTGGGATCCTCTAAATATATTTGTTTTTGATCCGCTAGCTCTATATGTTTGGGATCCTCTAAATCTATTTGTTTGGGATACATTAAATCTATTTGTTTGGGATCCACTATGTCTATTTGGGATCATCTAAATCTATTTGTTTGGGATCCTCTAAATCTATTTGTTTGGGATCCACTAGCTCTATTTGTTTGGGATCCTATAAATGTATTTGTTTGGGATATACTATGACATTTTGTTTGGAATCCACTAGCTCTATTTGTTTGGGATCCTTTAAATATATTTGTTTGGGATCCACTAAATAAATTTGTTTGGGATCCTCTAGCTCTATTTGTTTGGGATCCTCTAAATACTTGTATTTGGGATCCTCTAAATATATTTGTTTGGGATCCTCTAGGTCTATTTGTTAGGGATCCTCTAGATCTATTTGTTAGGGATACTCTAAATGTATTTGTTTGGGATTTACTAGCACTATTTGTTTGGGATCCAGTTACTTTATTTGTTTGGGATCCTCTAATTCTATTTGTTTGGGATCCACTAAATCTATTTGTTTGGGATCGTCTAAATACATTCATTTGGGATCCTCTAAATACATTTTTTTTGGGATCCTCCAAATCTCTTTGTTTGGGAGCTACTAGCACTATTTGTTTGGTATACGCTAGCTCTATTTGTTTGGCATACTCTGAATCTATTTGTTTGGGATCCTCTAAATATATTTGTTTAGGATCCTCTAACTCTATATGTTTGGGATCCACTAAATATATTTGTTTGGTGTTCCACTAAATCGTTTTGTTTCGGATCCTCTAGCTCAATTGGTTTGGTATCCTCTAAATCTATTTGTTTGGGATACATTAAATCTATTTGTTTGGGATCCACTATGTCTCTTTGGGATCATCTAAATCTATTTGTTTGGGATCCTCTAAATATATTTGTTTGGGATCCTCTAAATATATTTGTTTGTGATCCGCTAGCTCTATATGTTTGGGATCCTCTAAATCTATTTGTTTGGGATACATTAAATCTATTTGTTTGGGATCCACTATGTCTATTTGGGATCATCTAAATCTATTTGTTTGGGATCCTCTAAATCTATTTGTTTGGGATCCACTAGCTCTATTTGTTTGGGATCCTATAAATGTATTTGTTTGGGATATACTATGAAATTTTGTTTGGAATCCACTAGCTCTATTTGTTTGGGATCCTTTAAATATATTTGTTTGGGATCCACTAAATCAATTTGTTTGTAATCCTCTAGCTCTATTTTTTTGGGATCCTCTAAATACTTTTATTTGGGATCCTCTAAATATATTTGTTTGGGATCCTCTAGGTCTATTTGTTAGGGATCCTCTAGATCTATTTGTTATGGATACTCTAAATGTATTTGTTTGGGATTTACTAGCACTATTTGTTTGGGATCCAGTTACTTTATTTGTTTGGGATCCTCTAATTCTATTTGTTTGGGATCCACTAAATCTATTTGTTTGGGATCGTCTAAATACATTCATTTGGGATCCTCTAAATACATTTTTTGGGGGATCCTCCAAATCTCTTTGTTTGGGAGCTACTAGCACTATTTGTTTGGGATACGCTAGCTCTATTTGTTTGGCATACTCTGAATCTATTTGTTTGGGATCCTCTAAATATATTTGTTTAGGATCCTCTAACTCTATTTGTTTGGGATCCACTAAATATATTTGTTTGGTGTTCCACTAAATCGTTTTGTTTCGGATCCTCTAGCTCTATTGGTTTGGTATCCTCTAAATCTATTTGTTTTGGATCAACTAAATCTATTTGTTTGGGATCCTCTAGATCTATTTGTTTGGGATCCTCTAAATACATTTATTTGGATCCTCTAAATATATTTGTTTGGGATCCTCTAAATATATTTGTTTGGGATCCGCTAACTCTATATGTTTGGGATCCTCTAAATCTATTTGTTTGGGATCCACTAAATCTATTTGTTTGGGATCCTCTAGATCTATTTGTTAGGGATCCTATAAATCTATTTGTTTGGGATCCACTAAATCTATTTGTTTGGGATCCTCTAAATACATTTATTTGGGATCTTCTAAATATATTTGTTTGGGATCCTCTAGATCTATTTGTTAGGGATCCTCTAGATCTATTTGTTAGGCATCTTCGAAATAATTTTGTTTGGCATTTACTAGCACTATTTCTTTGGGATCCACTAACTATATTTGTTTGGGATCCACTAAATCTATTTTTTTGGGATCGTCTAAATACATTTATTTGGGATCCTCTAAATCTATTTGTTTGGGATCCTCTCAATCTATTTGTTTGGGATCCTCCAAATCTATTTGTTTGGGAGCTACTAGCACAATTTGTTTGGGATACGCTAGCTCCATTTGTTTGTGATCCTCTAAATATATTTGTTTGGGATCCTCTAAATCTATTTTTTTGGGATACATTAAGTCTATTTGTTTGGGATCCACTATGTCTATTTGGGATCATCTAAATCTATTTGTTTGGGATCCTCTAAATCTATTTGTTTGGGATCCACTAGCTCTATTTGTTTGGGATCCTATAAATGTATTTGTTTGGTATATACTATGAAATTTTGTTTGGAATCCACTAGCTCTATTTGTTTGGGATCCATTAAATATATTTGTTTGGGATCCACTAAATCAATTTGTTTGGGATCCTCTAGCTCTATTTGTTTGGGATCCTCTAAATCTATTTTTATTTGGGATCCTCTAGATCTATCTGTTAGTGATCCTCTAAATCTATTTGTTTGGGATCCTCTACATCTATTTGTTAGGGATCCTCTAGATCTATTTGTTAGGGATCCTCGAAATATATTTGTTTGGGATTTACTAGCACTATGTGTTTGGGATCCACTAACTATATTTGTTTGGGATCCTCTAAATCTATTTGTTTGGGATCCTCCAAATCTATTTGTATGGGATCCTCTAAATCTATTTGTTTGGGATCCACTAAATCTATTTGTTTGGGATCGTCTAAATACATTTATTTGGGATCCTCTAAATACATTTGTTTGGGATCCTCTAGATCTATTAGTTTGGGATCTTCTAGATCTATTTGTTTGGGATCCTCCAAATCTATTTGTTTGGGATTCGCTAGCTCTATTTGTTTGGGATCCTCTAGATCTATTTGTTAGGGATCCTCTAGATCTATTTGTTAGGGATCCTCTAGATCTATTTGTTTGGGATTTACTAGCACTAGTTGTTTGGGATCCATTAACTATATTTGTTTGGGATCCTCTAAATCTATTTCTTTAGGGATCCACTAAATCTATTTTTTTGGGATCGTCTAAATACATTTATTTGGGATCCTCTAAATATATTTGTTTGGGATCCTCTCAATCTATTTGTTTGGGATCCTCCAAATCTATTTGTTTGGGAGCTACTAGAACTATTTATTTGGGATACGCTAGCTCTATTTGTTTGGGATACTCTAAGTCTATTTGTTTGGGATCCTCTAAATCTATTTGTTTGGGATCCACTAAATCTATTTGTTTGGGATCCACTATGTCTATTTGGGATCCTCTAAATCTATTTGTTTGGGATCCACTAGCTCTATTTGTTTGGGATCCTCTAAATATATATGTTTTGGATTCACTAAATCTATTTGATTGGGATACACTAAATCTATTTGTTTGGGATCATCTAGCTCTATTTGTTTGGGATCCTCTAGCTCTATTTGTTTGGGATCCTCTAGCTCTATTTTATTGGGATCTGCAAGCTCTATTTGTTTGGTCTCCTCTAAATCTATTTGTTTGGGTTCCACTAAATCGTTTTGTTTCGGATCCTCTAGCTCCATTTGTTTGGGATCCTCTAAATCTATTTGTTTGGGATCCACTAAATCTATTTGTTTGGGATCCTCTAGCTCTATTTGTTTGGGATCCTCTAACTCTATTTGTTTGGGATCCTCTAAATCTATTTGTTTGGGATCCACTAAATCTATTTCTTTGAGATCCTCTAAATACATTTATTTGGGATCCTCTAAATATATGTGTTTGGGATCCTCTAAATATATATGTTTGGGATCCGCTAGCTCTATATGTTTGGGATCCTCTAAATTCATTTGTTTGGGATATACTAAATCTATTTGTTTGGGATCCGCTAGCTCTATTTGTTTGGGATCCTCTAAATATTTTTTGGGGGTTCCACAAAATCTTTTTGTTTCGGATCCTCTAGCTCTATTTGTTTGGTATCCACTAACTCTATTTGTTTGGGATCCTCTAAATCCATTTTTGGGGGATCCACTAAATCTATTTGTTTGGGATCCTCTAAATACATTTATTTGGATCCTGTAAATATATTTGTTTGGGATCCTCTAAATATATTTGTTTGGGATCCGCTAAATCTATTTGTTTGGGATCCACTAAATCTATTTGTTTGGGATCCACTATGTCTATTTGGGATCCTCTAAATCTATATGTTTGGGATCCTCTAAATCTATTTATTTGGGATCCTCTAAATATATTTGTTTGGGATCCTCTAGATCTATTTGTTAGGGTTCCTCTAGATTTATTTGTTAGGCATCCTCGAAATATATTTGTTTGGCATTTACTAGCACTATTTGTTTGGGATCCACTAACTATATTTGTTTGGGATCCACTAAATCTATTTTTTGGGGATCGTCTAAATACATTTATTTGGGATCCTCTAAATATATTTGTTTGGGATCCTCTCAATCTATTTGTTTGGGATCCTCCAAATCTATTTATTTGGGAGCTACTAGAACTATTTATTTGGGATACGCTAGCTCTATTTGTTTGGGATACTCTAAGTCTATTTGTTTGGGATCCTCTAAATCTATTTGTTTGGGATCCACTAAATCTATTTGTTTGGGATCCACTATGTCTATTTGGGATCCTCTAAATCTATTTGTTTGGGATCCACTAGCTCTATTTGTTTGGGATCCTCTAAATATATATGTTTTGGATTCACTAAATCTATTTGATTGGGATACACTAAATCTATTTGTTTGGGATCATCTAGCTCTATTTGTTTGGGATCCTCTAGCTCTATTTGTTTGGGATCCTCTAGCTCTATTTTATTGGGATCTGCAAGCTCTATTTGTTTGGTCTCCTCTAAATCTATTTGTTTGGGTTCCACTAAATCGTTTTGTTTCGGATCCTCTAGCTCCATTTGTTTGGGATCCTCTAAATCTATTTTTTTGGGATCCACTAAATCTATTTGTTTGGGATCCTCTAGCTCTATTTGTTTGGGATCCTCTAACTCTATTTGTTTGGGATCCTCTAAATCTATTTGTTTGGGATCCACTAAATCTATTTCTTTGAGATCCTCTAAATACATTTATTTGGGATCCTCTAAATATATGTGTTTGGGATCCTCTAAATATATATGTTTGGGATCCGCTAGCTCTATATGTTTGGGATCCTCTAAATTCATTTGTTTGGGATATACTAAATCTATTTGTTTGGGATCCGCTAGCTCTATTTGTTTGGGATCCTCTAAATATTTTTTGGGGGTTCCACAAAATCTTTTTGTTTCGGATCCTCTAGCTCTATTTGTTTGGTATCCACTAACTCTATTTGTTTGGGATCCTCTAAATCCATTTTTGGGGGATCCACTAAATCTATTTGTTTGGGATCCTCTAAATACATTTATTTGGATCCTGTAAATATATTTGTTTGGGATCCTCTAAATATATTTGTTTGGGATCCGCTAAATCTATTTGTTTGGGATCCACTAAATCTATTTGTTTGGGATCCACTATGTCTATTTGGGATCCTCTAAATCTATATGTTTGGGATCCTCTAAATCTATTTATTTGGGATCCTCTAAATATATTTGTTTGGGATCCTCTAGATCTATTTGTTAGGGTTCCTCTAGATTTATTTGTTAGGCATCCTCGAAATATATTTGTTTGGCATTTACTAGCACTATTTGTTTGGGATCCACTAACTATATTTGTTTGGGATCCACTAAATCTATTTTTTGGGGATCGTCTAAATACATTTATTTGGGATCCTCTAAATGTATTTGTTTGGGATCCTCTCAATCTATTTGTTTGGGATTCTTCAAATCTATTTGTTTGGGATACATTAAATCTATTTGTTTGGGATCCACTATGTCTCTTTGGGATCATCTAAATCTATTTGTTTGGGATCCTCTAAATATATTTGTTTGGGATCCTCTAAATATATTTGTTTGTGATCCGCTAGCTCTATATGTTTGGGATCCTCTAAATCTATTTGTTTGGGATACATTAAATCTATTTGTTTGGGATCCACTATGTCTATTTGGGATCATCTAAATCTATTTGTTTGGGATCCTCTAAATCTATTTGTTTGGGATCCACTAGGTCTATTTGTTTGGGATCCTATAAATGTATTTGTTTGGGATATACTATGAAATTTTGTTTGGAATCCACTAGCTCTATTTGTTTGGGATCCTTTAAATATATTTGTTTGGGATCCACTAAATAAATTTGTTTGTAATCCTCTAGCTCTATTTGTTTGGGATCCTCTAAATACTTTTATTTGGGATCCTCTAAATATATTTGTTTGGGATCCTCTAGGTCTATTTGTTAGGGATCCTCTAGATCTATTTGTTATGGATACTCTAAATGTATTTGTTTGGGATTTACTAGCACTATTTGTTTGGGATCCAGTTACTTTATTTGTTTGGGATCCTCTAATTCTATTTGTTTGGGATCCACTAAATCTATTTGTTTGGGATCGTCTAAATACATTCATTTGGGATCCTCTAAATACATTTTTTTGGGGATCCTCCAAATCTCTTTGTTTGGGAGCTACTAGCACTATTTGTTTGGGATACGCTAGCTCTATTTGTTTGGCATACTCTGAATCTATTTGTTTGGGATCCTCTAAATATATTTGTTTAGGATCCTCTAACTCTATTTGTTTGGGATCCACTAAATATATTTGTTTGGTGTTCCACTAAATCGTTTTGTTTCGGATCCTCTAGCTCTATTGGTTTGGTATCCTCTAAATCTATTTGTTTTGGATCAACTAAATCTATTTGTTTGGGATCCTCTAGATCTTTTTGTTTGGGAACCTCTAAATACATTTATTTGGATCCTCTAAATATATTTGTTTGGGATCCTCTAAATATATTTGTTTGGGATCCGCTAACTCTATATGTTTGGGATCCTCTAAATCTATTTGTTTGGGATCCACTAAATCTATTTGTTTGGGTTCCTCTAGATCTATTTGTTAGGGATCCTATAAATCTATTTGTTTGGGATCCACTAAATCTATTTGTTTGGGATCCTCTAAATACATTTATTTGGGATCTTCTAAATATATTTGTTTGGGATCCTCTAGATCTATTTGTTAGGGATCCTCTAGATCTATTTGTTAGGCATCTTCGAAATATATTTGTTTGGCATTTACTAGCACTATTTCTTTGGGATCCACTAACTATATTTGTTTGGGATCCACTAAATCTATTTTTTTGGGATCGTCTAAATACATTTATTTGGGATCCTCTAAATCTATTTGTTTGGGATCCTCTCAATCTATTTGTTTGGGATCCTCCAAATCTATTTGTTTGGGAGCTACTAGCACAATTTGTTTGTGATCCTCTAAATATATTTGTTTGGGATCCTCTAAATCTATTTTTTTGGGATACATTAAGTCTATTTGTTTGGGATCCACTATGTCTATTTGGGATCATCTAAATCTATTTGTTTGGGATCCTCTAAATCTATTTGTTTGGGATCCACTAGCTCTATTTGTTTGGGATCCTATAAATGTATTTGTTTGGGATATACTATGAAATTTTGTTTGGAATCCACTAGCTCTATTTGTTTGGGATCCATTAAATATATTTGTTTGGGATCCACTAAATCAATTTGTTTGGGATCCTCTAGCTCTATTTGTTTGGGATCCTCTAAATCTATTTTTATTTGGGATCCTCTAGATCTATCTGTTAGTGATCCTCTAAATCTATTTGTTTGGGATCCTCTACATCTATTTGTTAGGGATCCTCTAGATCTATTTGTTAGGGATCCTCGAAATATATTTGTTTGGGATTTACTAGCACTATGTGTTTGGGATCCACTAACTATATTTGTTTGGGATCCTCTAAATCTATTTGTTTGGGATCCTCCAAATCTATTTGTTTGGGATCCTCTAAATCTATTTGTTTGGGATCCACTAAATCTATTTGTTTGGGATCGTCTAAATACATTTATTTGGGATCCTCTAAATACATTTGTTTGGGATCCTCTAGATCTATTAGTTTGGGATCTTCTAGATCTATTTGTTTGGGATCCTCCAAATCTATTTGTTTGGGATTCGCTAGCTCTATTTGTTTGGGATCCTCTAGATCTATTTGTTAGGGATCCTCTAGATCTATTTGTTAGCGATCCTCTAGATCTATTTGTTTGGGATTTACTAGCACTAGTTGTTTGGGATCCATTAACTATATTTGTTTGGGATCCTCTAAATCTATTTCTTTGGGGATCCACTAAATCTATTTTTTTGGGATCGTCTAAATACATTTATTTGGGATCCTCTAAATATATTTGTTTGGGATCCTCTCAATCTATTTGTTTGGGATCCTCCAAATCTATTTGTTTGGGAGCTACTAGAACTATTTATTTGGGATACGCTAGCTCTATTTGTTTGGGATACTCTAAGTCTATTTGTTTGGGATCCTCTAAATCTATTTGTTTGGGATCCACTAAATCTATTTGTTTGGGATCCACTATGTCTATTTGGGATCCTCTAAATCTATTTGTTTGGGATCCACTAGCTCTATTTGTTTGGGATCCTCTAAATATATATGTTTTGGATTCACTAAATCTATTTGATTGGGATACACTAAATCTATTTGTTTGGGATCATCTAGCTCTATTTGTTTGGGATCCTCTAGCTCTATTTGTTTGGGATCCTCTAGCTCTATTTTATTGGGATCTGCAAGCTCTATTTGTTTGGTCTCCTCTAAATCTATTTGTTTGGGTTCCACTAAATCGTTTTGTTTCGGATCCTCTAGCTCCATTTGTTTGGGATCCTCTAAATCTATTTGTTTGGGATCCACTAAATCTATTTGTTTGGGATCCTCTAGCTCTATTTGTTTGGGATCCTCTAACTCTATTTGTTTGGGATCCTCTAAATCTATTTGTTTGGGATCCACTAAATCTATTTCTTTGAGATCCTCTAAATACATTTATTTGGGATCCTC
This sequence comes from Oncorhynchus clarkii lewisi, assembly GCF_045791955.1. Classification (NCBI taxonomy): domain Eukaryota; kingdom Metazoa; phylum Chordata; class Actinopteri; order Salmoniformes; family Salmonidae; genus Oncorhynchus; species Oncorhynchus clarkii. Next base: position 85,179,619 of record NC_092150.1, read on the forward strand.
TAAATATATGTGTTTGGGATCCTCTAAATATATATGTTTGGGATCCGCTAGCTCTATATGTTTGGGATCCTCTAAATTCATTTGTTTGGGATATACTAAATCTATTTGTTTGGGATCCGCTAGCTCTATTTGTTTGGGATCCTCTAAATATTTTTTGGGGGTTCCACAAAATCTTTTTGTTTCGGATCCTCTAGCTCTATTTGTTTGGTATCCACTAACTCTATTTGTTTGGGATCCTCTAAATCCATTTTTGGGGGATCCACTAAATCTATTTGTTTGGGATCCTCTAAATTCATTTATTTGGATCCTCTAAATACATTTATTTGGGATCCTCTAAATATATTTGTTTGGGATCCTCTAAATCTATTTTTTTGGGATACATTAAGTCTATTTGTTTGGGATCCACTATGTCTATTTGGGATCATCTAAATCTATTTGTTTGGGATCCTCTAAATCTATTTGTTTGGGATCCACTAGCTGTATTTGTTTGGGATCCTATAAATGTATTTGTTTGGGATATACTATGAAATTTTGTTTGGAATCCACTAGCTCTATTTGTTTGGGATCCATTAAATATATTTGTTTGGGATCCACTAAATCAATTTGTTTGGGATCCTCTAGCTCTATTTGTTTGGGATCCTCTAAATCTATTTTTATTTGGGATCCTCTAGATCTATCTGTTAGTGATCCTCTAAATCTATTTGTTTGGGATCCTCTACATCTATTTGTTAGGGATCCTCTAGATCTATTTGTTAGGGATCCTCGAAATATATTTGTTTGGGATTTACTAGCACTATGTGTTTGGGATCCACTAACTATATTTGTTTGGGATCCTCTAAATCTATTTGTTTGGGATCCTCCAAATCTATTTGTTTGGGATCCTCTAAATCTATTTGTTTGGGATCCACTAAATCTATTTGTTTGGGATCGTCTAAATACATTTATTTGGGATCCTCTAAATACATTTGTTTGGGATCCTCTAGATCTATTAGTTTGGGATCTTCTAGATCTATTTGTTTGGGATCCTCCAAATCTATTTGTTTGGGATTCGCTAGCTCTATTTGTTTGGGATCCTCTAGATCTATTTGTTAGGGATCCTCTAGATCTATTTGTTAGGGATCCTCTAGATCTATTTGTTTGGGATTTACTAGCACTAGTTGTTTGGGATCCATTAACTATATTTGTTTGGGATCCTCTAAATCTATTTATTTGGGGATCCACTAAATCTATTTTTTTGGGATCGTCTAAATACATTTATTTGGGATCCTCTAAATATATTTGTTTGGGATCCTCTCAATCTATTTGTTTGGGATCCTCCAAATCTATTTGTTTGGGAGCTACTAGAACTATTTATTTGGGATACGCTAGCTCTATTTGTTTGGGATACTCTAAGTCTATTTGTTTGGGATCCTCTAAATCTATTTGTTTGGGATCCACTAAATCTATTTGTTTGGGATCCACTATGTCTATTTGGGATCCTCTAAATCTATTTGTTTGGGATCCACTAGCTCTATTTGTTTGGGATCCTCTAAATATATATGTTTTGGATTCACTAAATCTATTTGATTGGGATACACTAAATCTATTTGTTTGGGATCATCTAGCTCTATTTGTTTGGGATCCTCTAGCTCTATTTGTTTGGGATCCTCTAGCTCTATTTTATTGGGATCTGCAAGCTCTATTTGTTTGGTCTCCTCTAAATCTATTTGTTTGGGTTCCACTAAATCGTTTTGTTTCGGATCCTCTAGCTCCATTTGTTTGGGATCCTCTAAATCTATTTGTTTGGGATCCACTAAATCTATTTGTTTGGGATCCTCTAGCTCTATTTGTTTGGGATCCTCTAACTCTATTTGTTTGGGATCCTCTAAATCTATTTGTTTGGGATCCACTAAATCTATTTCTTTGAGATCCTCTAAATACATTTATTTGGGATCCTCTAAATATATGTGTTTGGGATCCTCTAAATATATATGTTTGGGATCCGCTAGCTCTATATGTTTGGGATCCTCTAAATTCATTTGTTTGGGATATACTAAATCTATTTGTTTGGGATCCGCTAGCTCTATTTGTTTGGGATCCTCTAAATATTTTTTGGGGGTTCCACAAAATCTTTTTGTTTCGGATCCTCTAGCTCTATTTGTTTGGTATCCACTAACTCTATTTGTTTGGGATCCTCTAAATCCATTTTTGGGGGATCCACTAAATCTATTTGTTTGGGATCCTCTAAATACATTTATTTGGATCCTGTAAATATATTTGTTTGGGATCCTCTAAATATATTTGTTTGGGATCCGCTAGCTCTATATGTTTGGGATCCTCTAAATCTATTTGTTTGGGATCCACTAAATCTATTTGTTTGGGATCCTCTAAGTCTATTTGTTTGGGATCCTCTAAATCTATTTGTTTGGGATCCACTAAATCTATTTGTTTGGGATCCACTATGTCTATTTGGGATCCTCTAAATCTATTTGTTTGGGATCCACTAGCTCTATTTGTTTGGGATCCTCTAAATATATATGTTTTGGATTCACTAAATCTATTTGATTGGGATACACTAAATCTATTTGTTTGGGATCCTCTAGCTCTATTTGTTTGGGATCCTCTAGCTCTATTTGTTTGGGATCCTCTAGCTCTATTTGTTTGGGATCCTCTAAATCTATTTGTTAGGGATCCTCTAAATACATTTATTTGAGATCCTCTAAATACATTTATTTGGGATCCTCTAAATATATGTGTTTGGCATCCTCTAAATATATATGTTTGGGATCCGCTAGCTCTATATGTTTGGGATCCTCTAAATCCATTTGTTTGGGATATACTAAATCTATTTGTTTGGGATACGCTAGCTCTATTTGTTTGGGATCCTCTAAATATATTTGTTTAGGTTCCACAAAATCTTTTTGTTTCGGATCCTCTAGCTCTATTTGTTTGGTATCCACTAACTCTATTTGTTTGGGATCCTCTAAATCCATTTTTGGGGGATCCACTAAATCTATTTGTTTGGGATCCTCTAAATACATTTATTTGGATCCTGTAAATATATTTGTTTGGGATCCTCTAAATATATTTGTTTGGGATCCGCTAGCTCTATATGTTTGGGATCCTCTAAATCTATTTGTTTGGGATCCACTAAATCTATTTGTTTGGGATCCTCTAAGTCTATTTGTTTGGGATCCTCTAAATCTATTTGTTTGGGATCCACTAAATCTATTTGTTTGGGATCCACTATGTCTATTTGGGATCCTCTAAATCTATTTGTTTGGGATCCACTAGCTCTATTTGTTTGGGATCCTCTAAATATATATGTTTTGGATTCACTAAATCTATTTGATTGGGATACACTAAATCTATTTGTTTGGGATCCTCTAGCTCTATTTGTTTGGGATCCTCTAGCTCTATTTGTTTGGGATCCTCTAGCTCTATTTGTTTGGGATCCTCTAAATCTATTTGTTAGGGATCCTCTAAATACATTTATTTGAGATCCTCTAAATACATTTATTTGGGATCCTCTAAATATATGTGTTTGGCATCCTCTAAATATATATGTTTGGGATCCGCTAGCTCTATATGTTTGGGATCCTCTAAATCCATTTGTTTGGGATATACTAAATCTATTTGTTTGGGATACGCTAGCTCTATTTGTTTGGGATCCTCTAAATATATTTGTTTAGGTTCCACAAAATCTTTTTGTTTCGGATCCTCTAGCTCTATTTGTTTGGTATTCACTAACTCTATTTGTTTGGGATCCTCTAAATCAATTTTTTGGGGATCCACTAAATCTATTTGTTTGGGATCCTCTAAATACATTTATTTGGATCCTGTAAATATATTTGTTTGGGATCCTCTAAGTCTATTTGTTTGGGATCCTCTAAATCTATTTGTTTGGGATCCTCTAGCTCTATATGTTTGGGATCCGCTAGCTCTATATGTTTGGGATCCTCTAAATCCATTTGTTTGGGATATACTAAATCTATTTGTTTGGGATACGCTAGCTCTATTTGTTTGGGATCCTCTAAATATTTTTTTGGGGTTCCACAAAATCTTTTTGTTTCGGATCCTCTAGCTCTATTTGTTTGGTATCCACTAACTCTATTTGTTTGGTACCTCTAAATCATTTTTTTGGGGATCCACTAAATCTATTTGTTTGGGATCCTCTAAATATATTTGTTTGGGATCCGCTAGCTCTATATGTTTGGGATCCTCTAAATCTATTTGTTTGGGATCCACTAAATCTATTTGTTTGGGATCCTCTAAGTCTATTTGTTTGGGATCCTCTAAATCTATTTGTTTGGGATCCACTAAATCTATTTTTTTGGGATCCACTATGTCTTTTTGGGATCCTCTAAATCTATTTGTTTGGGATCCACTAGCTCTATTTGTTTGGGATCCTCTAAATATATATGTTTTGGATGCACTAAATCTATTTGATTGGGATACACTAAATCTATTTGTTTGGGATCATCTAGCTCTATTTGTTTGGGATCCTCTAGCTCTATTTGTTTGGGATCCTCTAGCTCTATTTTATTGGGATCCGCAAGCTCTATTTGTTTGGTCTCCTCTAAATCTATTTGTTTGGGTTCCACTAAATCGTTTTGTTTCGGATCCTCTAGCTCTATTTGTTTGGGATCCTCTAAATCTATTTGTTTGGGATCTACTAAATCTATTTGTTTGGGATCCTCTAGCTCTATTTGTTTGGGATCCTCTAGCTCTATTTGTTTGGGATCCTCTAAATCTATTTGTTTGGGATCCACTAAATCTATTTCTTTGAGATCCTCTTAATACATTTATTTGGGATCCTCTAAATATATGTGTTTGGGATCCTCTAAATATATATGTTTGGGATCCGCTAGCTCTATATGTTTGGGATCCTCTAAATCCATTTGTTTGGGATATACTAAATCTATTTGTTTGGGATACGCTAGCTCTATTTGTTTGGGATCCTCTAAATATATTTGTTTGGGTTCCACAAAATCTTTTTGTTTCGGATCCTCTACCTCTATTTGTTTGGTATCCACTAACTCTATTTGTTTGGGATCCTCTAAATCAATTTTTTGGGGATCCACTAAATCTATTTGTTTGGGATTCTCTAAATACATTTATTTGGATCCTGTAAATATATTTGTTTGGGATCCTCTAAATATATTTGTTTGGGATCCGCTAGCTCTATATGTTTGGGATCCTCTAAATCTATTTGTTTGGGCTCCACTAAATCTATTTGTTTGGGATCCTCTAAGTCTATTTGTTTGTGATCCTCTAAATCTATTTGTTTGGGATCCACTAAATCTATTTGTTTGGGATCCACTATGTCTATTTGGGATCCTCTAAATCTATTTGTTTGGGATCCACTAGCTCTATTTGTTTGGGATCCTCTAAATATATATGTTTTGGATTCACTAAATCTATTTGATTGGGATCATCTAGCTCTATTTGTTTGGGATCCTCTAGCTCTATTTGTTTGGGATCCTCTAGCTCTATTTGTTTGGGATCCTCTAGCTCTATTTTATTGGGATCCGCAAGCTCTATTTGTTTGGTCTCCTCTAAATCTATTTGTTTGGGTTCCACTAAATCGTTTTGTTTCAGATCCTCTAGCTCTATTTGTTTGGGATCCTCTAAATACATTTATTTGGATCCTGTAAATATATTTGTTTGGGATCCTCTAAATATATTTGTTTGGGATCCGCTAGCTCTATATGTTTGGGATCCTCTAAATCTATTTGTTTGGGATCCACTAAATCTATTTGTTTGGGATCCTCTAGATCTATTTGTTAGGGATCCTCTAAATCTATTTGTTTGGGATCCACTAAATCTATTTGTTTGGGATCCTCTAAATACATTTATTTGGGGTCCTCTAAGTATATTTGTTTGGGATCCTCTAGATCTATGTGTTAGGGATCCTCTAGATCTATTTGTTAAGCATCCTCGAAATATATTTGTGTGGCATTTACTAGCACTATTTGTTTGGGATCCACTAACTATATTTGTTTGGGATCCACTAAATCTATTTTTTTGGGATCGTCTAAATACATTTATTTCGGATCCTCTAAATCTATTTGTTTAGGATCCTCTCAATCTATTTGTTTGGGATCCTCCAAATATATTTGTTTGGGAGCTACTAGCACAATTTGTTTGGGATACGCTAGCTCCATTTGTTTGTGATCCTCTAAATATATTTGTTTGGGATCCTCTAAATATATTTGTTTGTGATCCGCTAGCTCTATATGTTTGGGATCCTCTAAATCTATTTGTTTGGGATACATTAAATCTATTTGTTTGGGATCCACTATGTCTATTTGGGATCATCTAAATCTGTTTGTTTGGGATCCTCTAAATCTATTTGTTTGGGATCCACTAGCTCTATTTGTTTAGGATCCTATACATTTATTTGTTTGGGATATACTATGAAATTTTGTTTGGAATCCACTGGCTCTATTTGTTTGGGATCATTTAAATATATTTCTTTGGGATCCACTAAATCAATTTGTTTGGGATCCTCTAGCTCTATTTGTTTGGGATCCTCTAAATCTATTTGTTTGGGATCCTCTAGATCTATTTGTTAGTGATCCTCTAAATCTATTTGTTTGGGATCCTCTACATCTATTTGTTAGGGATCCTCTAGATCTATTTGTTAGGGATCCTCGAAATATATTTGTTTGGGATTTACTAGCACTATTTGTTTGGGATCCACTAACTATATTTTTTTGGGATCCTCTAAATATATTTGTTTGGGATACTCTAAATCCATTTGTTTGGGATCCTCTAGATCTATTTGTTTGGGATCCTCTAAATACATTTATTTGGGATCCTGTAAATCTATTTGTTTGGGATCCACTAAATCTATTTGTTTGGGATCCTCTAGATCTATTTGTTAGGGATCCTCTAAACGTATTTGTTTGGGATCCACTAAATCTATTTGTTTGGGATCTGCTAGCTCTATTTGTTTGGGATCCTCAAAATCTATTTGTTTGGGTTCCACTAAATATTTTTGTTTCGGAACCTCTAGCTCTATTTGTTTGGAATCCACTAACTCCATTTGTTTGGGATCCTCTAAATCTATTTGTTTGGGATCCACTAAATCTATTTGTTTGGGATCCACTAGCTCTATTTGTTTGGGATCCTCTAAATTTATTTGTTTGGGATCCACTAGCTCTATTTGTTTGGGATCCTCTAAATTTATTTTGTTCGGGACCTTCTGAATCTATTTGTTTGGGATCCTCTAGCTCTATTTGTTTGGGATCCACTAGCTCTATTTGGGAACCTCTATATCTCTTTGTTTGGAATTCTCTAAATACATTTGTTTGGGATCCAATAGGTCTATTTGTTTGGGATCCAATAGCTCTTTTTGTTTGGGATCCTCTAAATATATTTGTTTGGGATCCTCTAAACATATTTGTTTGAGATCCTCCAAATATATTTGTTTTGGATCTTCTAGCTCTATTTGGTTGGGATCCTCTAAATATATTTGTTTGGGATCCACTATGTCTATTTGGGATCCTCTAAATATATTTGTTTGGGATCCTCTAAACATATTTGTTTGAGATCCTCCAAATGTATTTGTTTTGGATCTTCTAGCTCTATTTGTTTGGGATCCTCTAAATCTATTTGTTTGGGATCCTCTAAATCTATTTGTTTGGGATCTACTAGCTCTATTTGTTTGAAACTCTAAATCTATTTGTTTGGGTTCCTCTAAATCTATTTGTTTGGGATCCTCTAAATCTATTTGTTTGCGATCTACTATGACATTTTGTTTGGAATCCGCTAAATCTATTTGTTTGGGATCCGCTAACTCTATTTGTTTGGGATCCACTAAATCTATTTGTTTGGGATCTACTAGCTCTATTTGTTTGTGATCCACTAAATCTATTTGTTTGGGATCTACTAGCTCTATTTGTTTGGGATCCGCTAACTCTATTTGTTTGGGATCCACTATCTTTATTTATTTGGGATCCGCTATCTCTATTTGTTTGGGATCCGCTAACTCTATTTGTTTGGGATCTGCTAACTCTATTTGTTTGGGATCCACTAGCTCTATTTGTTTGCGATCCGTTAGCTCTATTTGTTTGGGATCCGCTAGCTCAATTTGTTTGGGATCTGCTATCTTTTTTGTATTTCTTATTGTCATGCTTCTCTCTGCTTTGGAAGAAAAACTGAGTCAAGCGACCGACACATTTGTTTCCCTGTAATGATTTCTGCAAACTTGAGGTCTGTTTTGTTTTGTTCCTACCACTGTGTGACCTAGTTAGAGTATGAAAGCGTACCTTCTCTCTCTCTCTTTCTCCCCCCCCCCCTCTCTCTCATGCATTGTTAAACCTGTGGGCATGGATCAGGCACAGTCAAATAAGGACCAGTCAGATAGAGCTAATATTGAGCTAATGGGGAGTTGAGAATTTTGACATTCTTCAACCAAAACACAGTGACAAGAAGTGTGTCTGTTCTCGTGTGAACCACATTCAATTAAGAGCACAGAAAGGACACATTTTTTAACTGCCCCGGTTGCATAATTGGATGAGGAAGGAGGAAGAACAAAGTGAGGTAGCTGCTAAAAAGGTTTTAACTATCTGTTGTGTAGTAGGTTTAGTAAGATGAGGACACGATGGTTGTAATTAAAGGTACGTAAAATCAGCAGGCTTAACATTCCATCACAGCATACAGATGTGCTCTCTTAATTTGATCACTCTGTTGGAACAGATTGGAAAATTAACAACAATGTACAGACACCACCCAGGGATACATCATAGTGTTATTTTGATCTATTTTGAAGAGATGCACGCTGGGCCACCAAATGATAACGATGTGACCGTTATTGATCGTGATGCAAAGAATTCCTTACCAAATGCAAACTTGTATTGAAGGTTTCTAAAAATCTTATAAAGTTTGTAATTTCCACTTAAACATTTCTGAAATGATTTGCCCTAATGAAAAATGTATCAACCCCCACAAAATTGTCCATTCATTATAATCCATATAATAATTCCCATTTCTTGTTGCTGCAGGATTATTTTCCTGCTGTAAGAAAGTGGTCAAATTAATATAGTACACCTGTACATAATCAGCACATGCATAGTCTTCTTCTCCATGACTCCATGATCATCCCAGTAGGTACTTCCATTCTGTATGCAGAAATACCTGTATGTCTCTAGTTGTGAACCGTTTTGTATGTAGAATACTGTAGGTTGATTAGAACACCTGTATGTCTCTGGTGATGAATAGAACACCTGTCAGAGCCGCTTCAGTACCGGGTTAAACCAAAGGCATTCATATCATCTGAATGTGACATTAAACCCTCAAGTATCCTGACTCCCAAACTGGCTTTTACTTTGGACTGTAGCAGCATTCTATTATTCATTTGACATCATGACAAACTATGTGGGCTTGGTGTCTCACAGAAAAGTTTTTCTCAAATGGCTGCTGATGAGCAAGAGATAAGGAAAGTGAAGAGGAGTGAGAAGAGGAGAGAGAAGAGGAGAGAGAAGGGGGAGAAGAGGAGAGAGAAGAGGGAGAAGAAGAGGGAGAAGAGGGAGAAGAAGAGGGAGAAGCGGGAGAAGAGGAGAGAGAAGAGGACAGAAGAGGAGAGAGAATAGGGAGAAAAGGAGAGAGAAGAGGCAGAAGATGAGAGAGAAGAGGACAGAAGAGGAGAGAGAAGAGAGAGAAGAGGAGAGAGAAGTGGGAGAAGAGGAGAGAGAAGAGAACAGAAGAGGAGAGAGAAGAGGGAAAGTGGCAGAAGAGGAGAGAGAAGTGGACAGAAGAAGAGAGAGAAGAGGAGAAGAGGAGAGAGAAGAGGACAGAAGAGGAGAGAGAAGAGGACAGAAGAGGAGAGAGAAGAGGGAGAAGAGGGAGAAGAGGCAGAAGAGGAGAGAGAAGCGGACAGAAGAGGAGAGAGAAGAGGACAGAAGAGGAAAGAGAAGTGGGAGAAGAGGAGAGAGAAGAGGACAGAAGAGGAAAGAGAAGAGGGAGAAGAGGAGAGAGAAGCGGGAGAAGAGGAAAGAGAAGCGGGAGAAGAGGAGAGAGAAGAGGACAGAAGAGGAAAGAGAATAGGTAGAAGAGGAGAGAGAAGAGGACAGAAGAGGAGAGAGAATAGGGAGAAGAGGAGAGAGAAGAGGACAGAAGAGGAAAGAAGAGAGGGAAGAGGAGACAAAAAGAGAAAGAGAGAGAGAGAGAGAGAGAGAGAGAGAGAGAGAGAGAGAGAAGCCCATAGGAGTTGACTGGCACGTATCCAGCCAGAAATATTCATGCTTTGTTAAAAAGAGCGAGAGGCATCCCCAGGGCTGTCTCTGTGAATAAGCCAGAAGCTCTGACAGCTTTCTCACACGAAAGAAGAACAGCTACACTCGACTCCTCTCCTGCCTCCCTTCCCTTCCTTCTCTTTCACACTCACTCGCTCTGTTCCTCCATCTCTCCCTTGGAGTGACAGGGGTATAATTGTGCCACAGGGTTTTAGGTGGTGTGACATATCTGTCACCTTGGAGACGTGCCACCACTCTCTCACCTGAGGAACAGGCTTCCTTGCTGTTGTGTTGTCTCAAACATTTTGTTGACTATTTGTTGACTTTTTCGTCAGAACAGTAAAGGCTCATAAACTTTCTCCCTAAAGTTTTAGCGCTCAGCTCAAACATGGAGGGGAAAGCGTTGTGACACCAAAGGCATAAAATACAAATATTGATGAAGTTGTATTTTGCCTAAATGAACCAGAATGTCTTCAGATAAAGTAGATCTGAATGAGCATGAAGTCAGCGTTGAGGACTCCAGCACTCTCGTTGGGATGCTGGAAGAGTGTATTCTTCATGAGAATGGAACTAATATGACTAGCGGTGTAGTGAAGAAATCATATACATTTATGAGAATCATAAACTAAAGCACTTAAAAAGCAATCTCTCTCTATTTCTCTCTCTCTCTCTGTTTCTCTCTCGCCCTCTGCCTCTCTTTCTGTCTCTTCTCTCTCTCTTTCTTACTCTCTCTCTCTCTCTCTCTCTCTCTCTCTCTCTCTCTCTCTCTCTCTCTCTCTCTCTCTCTCTCTCTCTGCCCCTGCCTCCCTCCGTTCCGTCAAGTTTTAATTGAATATCAAGAGTTCAGCCGGGTGATGAACTATATTGGATTTGACAACTCTAAGAAAGAGTTATTGGAGGATAGAAGCACTTTATTTTTGGTGACCTAATTGTATCCTCCCCGTGGCTGCCTGCTAGCTGCTTGTGCGGTATCTCAGTCAGTCCTCAAACGGCTTCATTTCCTCATACAAATTATTCCTCACCACACAGATTTATATCTTCCCTTTCTTCATTTTTGATACCTTTAGTGTGCTCCGTAGGGATTTGGGAAGAGGGAAAAAGTGCTTCTTTGTTGTTTTTTTACAAGCAATTGTTGAAACACCTTAAGTCTCTGGTGAGCAGGAGGAAACATCCAGACAGACAAGGATGGCCTATTTAGAGAATCATTCAAATAAACAACACAGGAAGACAGTAGTCAATTATGATGTCTGTGACATTTTACCAATTGATTAAAGATGGATAAGTTTACATAGTGGAGATTACTTTTCCTTCAGCTGGTCTGCTGCTTGAGACAAAAAAGTGTCAACCCTTTCTAAGGAATGATCTATATAACATGGAAAAACTTGATGATAGCTCTTATTCTGTAATACATTATGCATGAAAGATGTTCAAATTCATGCACACAATCTCAAGTCCAAATGAAAATAAATCATGCTGCAGTTTATACAACCAGTTTATAATATGGTTTCAAATACAACATTAGTCTCTTTCAACACTTTCAGATGAAGAGAGAGTAGAGAGAGAAACAGAGAAAGGGAGTAGAGAGAGAGAAAGATTAGAGAGAGAGAAAGAGTGTCACGCCCTGACCTTAGAGAGCCGTTTCATTTCTCTATTTGGTTAGGTCAGGGTGTGATGTGGGGTCGGCATTCTATGTTCTATTTTCTATGTTTTGTATTTCTTTGTTCTGGCCGGGTATGGTTCTCAATCAGGGACAGCTGTCTATCGTTGTCTCTGATTGGGAACCATAGTTAGGCAGCCCTTCTTCCCACCTGTCTTTGTGGGTAGTTAACTTTGTTTGTGGTACTTAGCCCTATAAGTGTCACAGTTGTTCAGTTTGTTTCTTGTTTTGTTGGTGACATTTTGAAATAAAAAGGAAAATGTACGCTCTCCACGCTGCACCTTGGTCTTCTTCCAGCAACGGCTGAGAGAGAGAGTAGAGAAAGAGAGAGAGTAAGAGATTAAAGAGAGAGAAAGAGATGAGAGAGAGAGAGAAAGAGATGAGAGAGAGAGAGAGTAGAGAGAGAGAGAAGAGAGAAAGAAAGTAGCGAGAGACAGAGGTAGAGAGAGAGAGTAAAGAGAGTAGAGTCTCACTGCAAGAGGTCTCACTACAGTCCCTGGTTCGAATCCAGGCTGTATCATGCGCTTACCAACTGGCAAGTGTCTTCACTGAGAAGTGCCTTTCCCTGCAAGCAGACCACCATAGTCCCTGTGTCCAAGAAGACTAAGGTAACCTGCCTAAATGACTACCGACCCGTAGCACTCACTTATGTAGCCATGGAATGCTTTGAAAGGCTGGTCATGGCTCACAGGTGGTACGGGTAGGTAATCCTCAACACGGAGGCCCCTCATGGGTGCGTGCTCAGTCCCCTCCTGTACTCTCTGTTCACTTATGACTGCACTGTCAGGCACGACTCCAACACCATTATTAAGTTTGCCGATGACACAACAGCCTGATCACCGACAATGACGAGACAGCCTATAGGGAGTAGGTGATTGTGGACTACAGGAAAAGGAGGACAGAGCACACCCCCATTCTCATCGACGGGGCTGTAGTGGAGCAGGTTGAGAGCTTCAAGTTCCTTGGCGTCAACATCAACAACAAACTAACATGGTCCAAACACACCAAGACAGTCATTAAAAGGGCATGAAATAACCTATTCCCCCTCTCGAGACTGAAAAGATTTGGCATGGGTCCTCAATTCCTCAAAAGGTTTTACAGCTGCACCATCGAGAGCATCCTGACGGGTTGCATTACAGCCTGGTATGGCAACTGCTCGGCCTCCGACCGCAAGGCGCTACAGAGGGTAGTGCGTACGGCCCAGTACATCACTGGGGCCAAGCTTCCTGCCATCCAGGACCTCAATAACAGGCGGTGTCAGAGGAAGGCCCTAAAAATTTTCAGAGACTCCAGCCACCCAAGTCATAGACTGTTCTCTCTGCTACTGCATGGCAAGCGGTACCGGAGCGCCAGGTCTAGGTCCAAGAGGCTAATAAACAGCTTCTACCCCCAAGCCATAAGACAGCTAATCAAATGGTCACCCAGACTATTTGCATCCCCCCCCCCCCCCATCCCCCAGAACACTGCTGCTACTCTCTGTAAAAAAATCTATGCATTGTCACTTTAATAACTCTACCTACATGTACATATTACCTCAATGACCTTGACACCGGTGCCCCTGCACATTGACACATTGACTCTGTTTTTTATTATATTTTTTATTTCACCTTTATTTAACCAGGTAGGCCAGTAGAGAACAAGTTCTCATTTACAATTGCGACCAGGCCAAGATAAATCAAACAACAACACAGACACAAACAACAACACAGAGTTACACAAGGAATGAACAAGCGTACAGTCAATAACACAATAGAAAAAAAGAAAGTCTATATACAGTGTGTGCAAATGGCGTGAGGTGGTAAGACAATAAAGAGGCCATAGTAGCAAAGTAATTACAATTTAGCAAATTAACACTGGAGTGATAGATGTGCAGAAGATGATGTGCAAGTAGAAACACTGGTATGCAGAAAAGCAGAAAAGTAAATAAAAACAATATGGGGATGAGGTAGGTAGATTGGGTGGGCTATTTACAGATGGACTATGTACAGCTGCAGAAATCGGTTAGCTGTTCAGATAGCTGATGATCCAGTTTCAACTGTTCTGCCTTATTATTATTCGACCATGCTGGTCATTTATGAACATTTGAACATCTTGGCCATGTTCTGTTATAATCTCCACCCGGCACAGCCAGAAGAGGACTGGCCACCCCACATGTGCTCTCTCTAATTCTCTCTTTCTCTCTTTCTTTCTCTCTCTCGGAGGACCTAAGCCCTAGGACCATGCCCCGGGACTGCCTGACATGATGACTCCTTGCTGTCCCCAGTCCTCCTGGCCGTGCTGCTGCTCCAGTTTCAACTGTTATGCCCTATTATTATTCGACCATGCTGGTCATTTATGAACATTTGAACATCTTGGCCATGTTCTGTTATAACCTCTACCCGGCACAGCCAGAAGAGGACTGGCCACCCCACATAGCCTGGTTCCTCTCTAGGTTTCTTCCTAGGTTTTGGCCTTTCTAGGGAGTTTTTCCTAGCCACCGTGCTTCTACACCTGCATTGCTTGCTGTTTGGGGATTTAGGCTGGCTTTCTGTACAGCACTTTGAGATATCAGCTGATGTACGAAGGGCTATATAAATACATTTGATTTGATTTGATTTGATTAGATATTTAAAGTTGGTAAGGGAGATATAAGTCTCCAGCTTCCGTGATTTTTACAATTCGTTCCAGTCATTGGCAGCAGAGAACTGGAAGGAAAGGCGGCCAAAGGAGGAATTGGCTTTGGGGGTGACCAGTGAGATATACCTGCTGAAGCACGTGCTACGAGTGGGTGTTGTTATCGTGACCAGTGAGCTGAGATAAGGCGGAGCTTTACCTAGCAAAGACTTATAGATGACCTGGAGCCAGTGAGTCTGGCGACGGATATGTAGCGAGGGCCAACCAATGAGAGCATATAGGTCACAGTGGTGGGGAGTGTATGGGGCTTTGGTGACAAAACGGATGACACTGTGATAGACTGCATCCAGTTTGCAGATTAGAGTGTTGGAGGCTATTTTGTAGATGACATCGTCGAAGTCAAGGATTGGTAGGATAGTCAGTTTTACGAGGGTATGTTTGGCGGCGTGAGTGAAGGAGGCTTTGTTGCGAAGTAGAATGCCGAATCTAGATTTCATTTTGGATTGGAGATGTTTAATATGAGTCTGGAAGGGGAGTTTACAGTCTAGCCAGACACCTAGATATTTGTAGTTGTCCATACAGTATATTCTAAGTCGGAACGTCCAGAGTAGTGTTGCTAGTCGGGCGGGTGGGTGCGGGCAGCGAACGGTTGAAAAGCATGCATTTAGTTTTACTAGCGTTTAAGAGCAGTTGGAGGCCACGGAAGGAGTGCTGTACCGGTACCCCCTGTATAAAGCCCTGCTATTGTTATTTACTGCTGCTCCTTTTTAATTATTTGTCATTCTTATCTCTTACCCTATTTTTTTTCTTAAAACTGTATTGTTGGCTGTTGTATTCGGCGCATGTGACAAAAAAATTTGATTTGATTTATCATATACGGCCGTGATTGGGAGTGCCATAGGGCAGCACACTGTTGGCCCAACTTCGTCCGGGTTTGACCAGGGTCGGCCGTCATTGTAAATACGAATTTGTTCTTAACTGACTTGCCCGGTTAAATAAATGGTAAATAAAAAAAAATTTAAATCCCATGCCAATAAAGCTTCTTATATTGACATTGATATTGAATTGAGAGATACCAGACAGATAGAGCATAGAGAGACTTTTTGTCTTTTTGCCTTTCTCTAACGATACATCCTTATTTAATTTCATTAAAACCTCAGCACCCCTCCAACCTCCTTTAAAAAAACGAATATCCCGTGTGCTGCATACTCACCTTGCCCTCAACAACACCACACATCACATTATCCAAAACCTCACCACTACAACCGTATATACAACCCATCTTCCCCAGCTGTACAGACGGCCCCCTCGACACACCATATCTCCTGAAATATCTCCACACTGTTTATCATTTTATAGAACTCACATTCGACCCTAAGGCGCGCAGAGACCATCCCAGTGAATAATAGTTAAGGGTCTGTTATCCCCCCACCTTTGACCCTGTTCCTCCTTGTTAGCCAAATAGCCACATTTGCCTGAAAAACAGAAAATTCAGCGACACACATTCGGTCCTTCCTTATTTGAATACCTGTACCCCATTATAAACATCCCAACAGTAAACTCCACCCCCAACCTCTCACACAGACATTCCAATAGAGACATTAATGGCATTATCCTGGCGCACACAGAAAACACATGAATCGCAGTTTCACTCATGACACAGAAAGGATACTCCTGTCAGACTACCGGGTCGACGAGTGCCAACCAGCTGACTAGGGCTCGGAGTGTTAAAGTCCAACAAGTCCTACAGACCCCCTTGCCAGTCCCCAGTCTCTACATTGGTGGTCCCTCTCCCTTTGGCTGCTCAAACACCCCCCTTACCGGCTCAGACCGTGCCTCCTGGACCTCCTCCAGGAATCTCTCCAGCAGCCTAAGAGATGTTAGTCCTGTTTGTTGCGCCAGAACTTCCAGGGTTTTCCACCCCTCCTCCCCCAGCAGCCGCAGGTCATCCAGCCTTAGTAAACCCGCTGCCATCAGTCGATCTATTATGTTGTATTATGTTGTATTCTCCTACATTCCTTTCACATTTCCACAAACTTCAAAGTGTTTCCTTTCAAATGGTACCTATACATATCCTTGCTTCAGGGCCTGAGCTACAGGTAGTTAGATTTGGGAATGCCATTTTAGGGGAAAATTGGAACAAAAAAGGGGCGGATCCTAAAAAGGTTTTAATGACACCCCCACTGAGCCTGAATGAGACTCCTCTCCATTTCTGTCTAAAATCCTACGTACAGTTCCAGTCCCCTCCGACCACTAGCGTCTCCTTAGGCACTACCTGTGAAAGATCCTGTCTAAGACACCCAAATAGAACCCCCCCTCTCTCTCCCTGTGTTAGGCACATACATATTTATAAGGATAAAACCCCTGTTATGAGTTTCTGCTTTTACTACAAGCAGTCTACCCCTACACACCTCCTTTGAGGAGAACATTTTTACGCCAGGCCCGATGCAAAAAGGACTGCCACCACTGCATTAACATTTGTTCAATGGTTCAGCACACGTCCCTTTTCCACCAGAGCCCCCAATCGACTTCATTCACCATATCACTATTTGTCTCCTGCAGAAAAAACACCTGTACTTTTCTTATTTTACATATTCACCCAACAGACTCCTTTTTCCCACATATCTGGTGCCATTTGTATTAAGTACGCCTACCTGAAGAGTCTCCATAAGAAGTGGGAGAAAAGCCAGCAAAGAAAGAGACCGACAGCAAAGCTCGAAAAGTCACAGAAAATAACAATTAATCTAAACAGCGTCTGAAGTTGTGACCCACTTCCTCAACCTTAAACGTTTCCTGGGTGAGAGGACACCATGCCCCTTATATTTCATGGTGTGTTGTACTGATCTTACAAACTTTCCCAGATAGCATAAAAAACTTCCAAATTAACCTTATTTTTCCCTTTAGTCTCATTCAGGAACCTTAACAGTTTCCTCATCGTGTAATTTGACCCCTCTGCCTGACTGTATGTCAGCTTTGGAACCATTGAGGAGGAGTCTGAAAAGAAAGCCTCCTCATCGTCCTCTTCCTCAGACTCACCTTCCTCCTCATCGTCTCAATCTCCCATCCTGACCACCTGCCTTTCTCTCTAGTCGGGACCAAGACCCAGCTTGACTAGACCCAGCCTGATCTACACCACCATCTATAGCAGTCTCATCTTCACCATCTTAGACCCTCATCTTAGACCCTCATCTACATCTATAGCCTGACTAGACCCAGCCTCATCTACACCACCATCCATAGTATGACTAGACCCAGCCTCATCTACACCACCATCTATAACCTGACTACACCCATTCTCATCTACACCATCAACTATAACATGACAAGACCCAGCCTCATCTATACCACCATGGAAATGACTAGACCCAGCCTCATCTACACCATCAACTATAACATGACTAGACGCAGCCTCATCTACACCACTATCCATAGCATGACTAGACCCAGCCTCATCTACATCCATAACCTGACTAGACCCAGCCTCATCTACACCATCAACTTTAACATGACTAGACCCAGCCTGATCTACACCACTATCCATAGCATGACTAGACCCAGCCTCATCTACACCACCATCCATAACATGACTAGACCCAGCTTCTGCTGCCTGAGTCTCATGGCCCCCTACACATTGACCTCGATTTCCCCAACAGACAGTACCCTCACCTCTACCGCCTTTATGTGTACGCGCAAAGCTCTTATGCCCCAATTCCCCACACTCAAAACACTGCAGTCTATGTGTGCTGGCAAACCCTGTGTATAGCCCCTCGCCATGCCTTACTTTAAAATGAACTTTTAACTGGTGCTCATTGTTGTTCAGAAATACACACATTTGTCCCTGGAACAACAAAAAAACATGCTTAACGGTATCTACCTGAAAACCTGCCGACGGTACACGAGTTCCGCTAGCAGTCTTTCCGGATTTGATCATCCCATAATAAACGGAGGCAGATTCACAACTACCACACTGGTCGAAGGAGTTGAAAGAGGAGAAATTGGCACCGCCACACCCCTTACAAATATTCCACTAGCAATCAGCCTGCCCACTAAATGTACTATTTTCATGAACACGACCATAGCTTTGTTCATTCTGGATGCAGAATGAATAAATTCAGCTCCTACCTGTTCGCCGACCGCAAGCAGAACCTCCTCCACCTTAACTCCATTCTCAGGAACTCACCTGAATCCATGCCGTAAAGCCATCGCGCACACCTTACCGTTCAAACCCCAGGAAACAAAACGCTGTCCTCTTCCTCCCTAACTTTGAATGAAAACACTGGTTACCGCCAAACTAACAGTGCGATAACCCTCCACCATAGAAAATACAATTTGAAAGAAAAGACCAAGGAAGAATCAAGAAAATAGGTAAGGACATAGCCCTCCACACGGCCTCTGAACTACAAACACTCCCAGCATGCACTGAGCTGAGAGAGAGAGGAGAAATAAAGTAACGAGAGAGAGAAAGAGAGCAGCGAAAGAAAGAGAGCAGAGAGAGAGAAAGAAAGTATAGAGAGAGAGAAAGCGAGTAGACCGAGTAGAGAGAGAAAAAGAGAGTACAGAGAAAGAGTAGAGAGAGAGAGAGAGAGTGGCAGAAACACAGACCTAGAGAGGGAGAGAGTGGCAGAAACACAGACCTAGAGAGAGAGAGAGTGGCAGAAACACAGCACTAGAGAGAGAGAGAGTGGCAGAAACACAGACCTAGAGAGAGAGAGAGTGGCAGAAACACAGAACTAGAGAGAGAGAGTGGGAGAAACACAGACCTAGAGAGAAAGAGAGTGGCAGAAACACAGAACTAGAGAGAGTGGCAGAAACACAGACCTAGAGAGAGAGAGAGAGAGAGAGAGAGAGAGAGTGGCAGAAACACAGACCTAGAGAGAGTGGCAGTAACACAGACCTAGAGAGAGAGAGTGGCAGAAACACAGACCTAGAGAGAGAGAGTGGCAGAAACACAGACCTAGAGAGGGAGAGAGTGGCAGAAACACAGACCTAGAGAGAGAGAGTGGCAGAAACACAGACCTAGAGAGAGAAAGAGTGGCAGAAACACAGACCTAGAGAGAGAGAGTAGCAGAAACACAGACCTAGAGAGAGAGAGAGAGTGGCACAAACACAGACCTAGAGAGAGAGAGTGGCAGAAACACAGACCTAGAGAGGGAGAGAGAGTGGCAGAAACACAGACCTAGAGAGAGAGAGAGTGGCAGAAACACAGACCTAGAGAGAGAGAGTGGCAGAAACACAGACCTAGAGAGAGAGAGAGAGTGGCAGAAAAACAGACCTAGAGAGGGAGAGAGTGGCAGAAACACAGACCTAGAGAGAGAGAGAGTGGCAGAAACACAGACCTACAGAGAGAGAGTGGCAGAAACACAGACCTAGAGAGAGAGAGAGAGTGGCAGAAACACAGACCTAGACAGAGAGAGTGGCAGAAACACAGACCTATAGAGAGAGAGAGAGTGGCAGAAACACAGACCTAGAGAGAGAGAGTGGGAGAAACACAGACCTAGAGAGAGAGAGAGTGGCAGAAACACAGACCTAGAGAGAGAGAGTGGCAGAAACACAGACCTAGAGAGAGAGAGAGTGGCATAAAAACAGACCTAGAGAGAGAGAGTGGCAGAAACACAGACCTAGAGAGAGAGAGAGTGGCAGAAACACAGACCTAGACAGAGAGAGTGGCAGAAACACAGACCTATAGAGAGAGAGAGAGTGGCAGAAACACAGACCTAGAGAGAGAGAGTGGGAGAAACACAGACCTAGAGAGAGAGAGAGTGGGAGAAACACAGACCTAGAGAGGGAGAGGGTGGCAGAACCACAGCCCTATAGAGAGAGAGAGTGGCAGAAACACAAACCTAGAGAGAGAGAGAGAGAGTGGCAGAAACACAGAACTAGAGAAAGTGGCAGAAACACAGACCTAGAGAGAGAGAGAGAGTGGCAGAAACACAGACCTAGAGAAAGTGCCATAAACACAGACCTAGAGAGGGAGAGAGTGGCAGAAACACAGACCTAGAGAGAGAGAGAGTGGCAGAAACACAGAACTAGAGAGAGAGAGAGTGGCAGAAACACAGACCTAGAGAGAGAGAGAGTGGCAGAAACACAGAACTGGAGAGAGAGAGAGAGTGGGAGAAACACAGACATAGAGAGAGAGAGTGGCAGAAACACAGACCTAGAGAGAGAGAGTTGCAGAAACACAGACCTAGAGAGGGAGAGAGTGGGAGAAACACAGACCTAGAGAGAGAGAGTGGGAGAAACACAGACCTAGAGAGAGAGAGAGTGGCAGAAACACAGAACTAGAGAGAGTGGCAGAAACACAGACCTAGAGAGAGAGAGAGAGAGAGAGAGAGAGTGGCAGAAACACAGACCTAGAGAGAGTGGCAGAAACACAGACCTAGAGAGAGAGAGTGGCAGAAACACAGACCTAGAGAGAGAGAATGGCAGAAACACAGACCTAGAGAGGGAGAGAGTGGCAGAAACACAGACCTAGAGAGAGAGAGTGGCAGAAACACAGACCTAGAGAGAGAGAGAGAGTGGCAGAAACACAGACCTAGAGAGAGAGAGAGTGGCAGAAACACAGACCTAGAGAGAGAGAGTGGCAGAAACACAGACCTAGAGAGAGAGAGTGGCAGAAACACAGACCTAGAGAGGGAGAGAGAGTGGCAGAAACACAGACCTAGAGAGAGAGAGATTGGCAGAAACACAGACCTAGAGAGAGAGAGTGGCAGAAACACAGACCTAGAGAGAGAGAGAGTGGCAGAAAAACAGACCTAGAGAGGGAGAGAGTGGCAAAAACACAGACCTAGAGAGAGAGAGAGTGGCAGAAACACAGACCTAGAGTGAGAGAGTGGCAGAAACACAGACCTAGAGAGAGAGAGAGTGGCAGAAACACAGACCTAGAGAGAGAGAGTGGCAGAAACACAGACCTAGAGAGGGAGAGAGAGTGGCAGAAACACAGACCTAGAGAGAGAGAGAGTGGCAGAAACACAGACCTAGAGAGAGAGAGTGGCAGAAACACAGACCTAGAGAGAGAGAGAGTGGCAGAAAATCAGACCTAGAGAGGGAGAGAGTGGCAGAAACACAGACCTAGAGAGAGAGAGAGTGGCAGAAACACAGACCTAGAGAGAGAGAGAGAGTGGCAGAAACACAGACCTAGAGAGAGAGAGTGGCAGAAACACAGACCTATAGAGAGAGAGAGAGTGGCAGAAACACAGACCTAGAGAGAGAGAGTGGGAGAAACACAGACCTAGAGAGAGAGAGAGTGGCAGAAACACAGACCTAGAGAGGGAGAGAGTGGCAGAAACACAGCCCTATAGAGAGAGAGTGGCAGAAACACAGACCTAGAGAGAGAGAGTGGCAGAAAAACAGACCTAGAGAGGGAGAGAGTGGCAAAAACACAGACCTAGAGAGAGAGAGAGTGGCAGAAACACAGACCTAGAGTGAGAGAGTGGCAGAAACACAGACCTAGAGAGAGAGAGAGTGGCAGAAACACAGACCTAGAGAGAGAGAGTGGCAGAAACACAGACCTAGAGAGGGAGAGAGAGTGGCAGAAACACAGACCTAGAGAGAGAGAGAGTGGCAGAAACACAGACCTAGAGAGAGAGAGTGGCAGAAACACAGACCTAGAGAGAGAGAGAGTGGCAGAAAATCAGACCTAGAGAGGGAGAGAGTGGCAGAAACACAGACCTAGAGAGAGAGAGAGTGGCAGAAACACAGACCTAGAGAGAGAGAGAGAGTGGCAGAAACACAGACCTAGAGAGAGAGAGTGGCAGAAACACAGACCTATAGAGAGAGAGAGAGTGGCAGAAACACAGACCTAGAGAGAGAGAGTGGGAGAAACACAGACCTAGAGAGAGAGAGAGTGGCAGAAACACAGACCTAGAGAGGGAGAGAGTGGCAGAAACACAGCCCTATAGAGAGAGAGTGGCAGAAACACAGACCTAGAGAGAGAGAGTGGCAGAAACACAGACCTATAGAGAGAGAGAGAGTGGCAGAAACACAGACCTAGAGAGAGAGAGTGGGAGAAACACAGACCTAGAGAGGGAGAGAGTGGCAGAAACACAGCCATATAGAGAGAGAGAGTGGCAGAAACACAGACCTAGAGAGAGAGAGAGTGCAGTCTCAGTAAGTATAGCCTTGCTATTGAGAAAGGCCGCCATAGGCAGACCTGTCTCTCAAGAGAAGAAAGGCTATTTGCAAACTGCCCACAAAATGAGGTGGAAGCTGAGCTACATTTCCTAACCTCCTGCCAAATGTGTGTCCATATTAGAGACACATATTTCCCTCAGATTACATCGACCCAAAATCCAATTTTGATAAACTCCCATATCTATTGGGTGAAATTCCACAGTGTGCCATCACAGCAGCAAGATTTGTGACCTGTTGCCACAAGAAAAGTTCAACAAGTGAAGAACAAACAACTATTGTGAATGAAACCAATATTTATGTTCATTTATGTTCCCTTTTGTACTTTAACTATTTGCACATCGTTACAACACTGTATATAGACATAATATGACATTTTAATGTCTTTATTCTATGAAAAGCCAACTGACATTTACTCCTGAGGTGCTGACCTGTTGCACCCTCGACAACTACTGTGATTATTATTATTTGACCATGCTGGTCATCTATGAACATTTGAACATCTTGGCCATGTTCTGTTATAATCTCCACCCGGCACAGCCAGAAGAGGACTGGCCACCCCTCAGAGCCTGGTTCCTCTCTAGGTTTTTTCATAGGTTTTGCCCTTTCTAGGGAGTTTTTCCTAGCTACCGGGCTTCTACCCCTGCATTGCTTGCTGTTTGGGGATTTAGGCTGGCTTTCTGTACAGCACTTTGAGATATCAGCTGATGTACGAAGGGCTATATAAATACATTTGATTTGATTTGATATTCTTTTGGAACTTGTGTGGGGGTAATGTTTACTGTTCATTTTTTATTGTTTAGTTCACTTTTGTTTATTTTCAATTTCACTTGCTTTGGCAATGTAAACATATGTTTCCCATGCCAATAAAGAAATTGAGTTGATTTGAGTGCTATGGCTAGCTGCTTAGTGAGGCGCTATTCTATCTCTGGTGTACTATCAGATCTCTGTGATGCTATGTCGAGTAATATCCATGCGTCTGCTGAGAGTTACCACGCTGGAAGTTCCTGGCTTGTGTGTGGTGCGTGACGGCACGTGGTGGTGCCCTGTAGGGATGTCAACGCTCCCCACCCACCCCGGCGACGCCCCTGACAACAGCTGGCGTACGGCAGGAGGCGGTGGTACCCCGCTGATCAGATCTTGTCCGTCACATTTCCCCTAATTAACAGGCATCTGCTCTGCCGGTCTCCCGTCTCCCTACACGGTTCTACTCTGGTTCTCCCTACTCGGTTCTACTCTGGTTCTCCCTACACGGTTCTACTCTGGTTCTCCCTACACGGTTCTACTCTGGTTCTCCCTACACGGTTCTACTCTGGTTCTCCCTACACGGTTCTACTCTGGTTCTCCCTACTCGGTTCTACTCTGGTTCTCCCTACACGATTAGCGGCTACACACTGGTTTTATTCATCTGATCTGCTTGACCCTTGACCTCCCTCAAGCCCGCTGAGGGATCCAGGTAGACCAGCATGCAACACCAGACAGATCAGGTTACATGCTTTTCTGGTATATTTTTGTTTAATGTGTCGTGATGTTTTGAGTTATCTTTATGGCACTTTCTGACATGGAGGGAGTGGCAGAGACCAGCTTGATGAAGGAACGGATAAGAGTTTAACCAATTACTGTTTTAAGTTTTTATTTGTTCTTGATAATGCTGTTGTTTGTATCCATGAAATGTGTTTTCAGTTGAATAGAAATTGCATAGCTTGTCTGTTTGTGGTTTAGTATCTCTTTATGTATAGCAATGTTCTGTGGAAGGAGCAGGTTTTATGTGTCTTGGGAAAGGGGGGGGGGGGGTAGGCCTACCGAAGTGCCCCTTCCTTCACAACACAAGGACTGACTCCACCTGAACACGCACCAGCTGGTGATATGAAAGAAAGGTGTGCTCTAATTTAAAATGCCATGTACCATATTTCCAAAGAAGTAAAAACAGCTCTCAATGCAAAGTCCTTGACCATAAATCAATTGTATTTTTTCCTGTTTTAATGAAATGTTGAACATAAACATAATTGCATGGAATATTTTTTCTAAATATATTACATTTCTGCTATTAAGCTTGTATAGATTCTGTGTCTGACATTCAACCTTGAATTTTTTGTTTTGTTTTGGCTTTTATTGGAGTGGAATTGAAAATTGAAAGGATTATTTTTGTTGCTTTGTTTATTTGTTACCATTGTTTAAATCCCATTCCCATTTGCACTAAGTGAGAGAGAAGCACACTAGAGAACAGAGAATCCCAAATGGCACCCTATTCCCTACATTAGTGCACTACTTTTGACCAGAGCCCTATGGGCCCCTACTTTTGACCAGAACCTTATCTGCCCTGGACAAAAGTAGTGCACTATATAGGGAATAGGGTGCCATCTAGTACACAGCCAGTGTTTATTAATTTGGGTGAGAGAGATGGAGCCTCCACTGCCAAAGAGAGGAGAAGAGGAGTACTTGATGGAAGCCTCAGATTCATTAAAACTTAATTAATATGCATCATTATGTAAATGAGGTTGCAGTTAATGAGTTTTTAAAAGAAGTATTCCTTAATTAGTTCACTTTTAATGGCATCATCATTTATCTTTTTCTTCTTTGAAGCAGAATGATGTGGAAGACGTTCAGCAGAGGCAGTTAGTTTCAAAAATGCTAATCTAGGTTTTATCATCTTAATTTTCAGATTTCTCTGTGATTTGCCACAACGACATCTTGGATCTTTTCGCTAATGAGGGACGTTTACATGTTTTTTAATGTCACTTATTTAAATTAAAACGACGTCTGTAATGGGGGGGGGGGGGGTGTCTGTAATGACACAAAATGCTGTCAACGTATGTCTTTCACAAACAATTAAACTTTTATCTTCACTAATGCTTCTAAACGGCATCGTGTACTTGCGTATTTTTTTCATCCAGTTTGTGAGAATCATCAACAGCTCTCTTTTTCTGAAGAATAACACTTGACGGTGTCAGGAGACTTGTGAAGACTGGGGGAGTTGTTTCAGTGTCGCACACGGAGACAAATCGGTCGCCTGCATTTCCTGTAAAAGCTAGCACACTTCCTCCTCTTTCGGCTGTTTTTTTCTTCTCTGAAATCCATCTACCCTGATCATCCTATTCTGCCCTGAGGACCACACGCACACACACACACACACACACACACACACACACACACACACACACACACACACACACACACACACTCACTCACACACACACACACACACACACACACACACACACACACACACACACACACACACACACTCACTCACTCACTCACTCACTCACTCACTCACTCACTCACTCACTCACACACACACACACACACACACACACACACACACACACACACACACACACACACACACACACACACACACACACACACACACACACACACACACTCATCCTACCATGAGGGCCATCCTTAGAGTGAGTGGCATAATTTCACCACATAAATTAGCACTGGAAGGGACACGCGTTCTGCTTTAACAATAACTATATCACACATGAGTGTCACTATACCCCTCCCAGGTGAGTTGGTATCAAGTGGATATGAATAAGAAAAGATATGTTTCATTGTGCAATCAAAACAACAAGTAAAAAGAGGTGAGTTATGAAAATGCACCTCAAACACTGCCATAGTATTCTCTAGGTGTCACACCCTGGACATAGAGAGGCTTTTTATTCTCTATTTTGGTTAGGCCAGGGTGTGACTAGGGTGGGCATTCTATGTTCTTTTTTCTATGTTTTTGTATTTATTTGTTTTTGGCCGGGTATGGTTCTCAATCAGGGACAGCTGTCTATCGTTGTCTCTGATTGAGAACCATACTTAGGTAGCTCTTGCCCACATGGGTTTTTGTGGGTAGTTGTTTTCTGTTTTAGTGTTTGTATCACCTTTCAGAACTGTTTCGGTTATTACTTTTGTTACTTTGTATTTAGTGTTCAGTTCTATTTAATAAATATGAACACGTACCACGCTGCATCTTGGTCCTCACCTTCTTCCTCTGAATGCCGTTACACTAGGCCGATAGTGCTTTTATTACAACAATCACATTAAGTCTAAAGGTTGGACGTTTAATTATAACACAATCTGTACCTGAAAGTCAAACTCATTTCAATTGAATGTGGCTCGACCTTGTATATTGTAGATGAAGATGTATAACAACAGAAATCATGCATAAGAAATGTTTACTCATTTATTATTTTTGTTTATATGTATTATTATAATAATTATTGTCAGCTACGTATTTCCTACATAAATGCTCCCTCTCCTCTCTCAGCTCAAGCGGCAGTCTGTTCTATTCTGTTCCATCTCATTATTTAAAGTTTCATTCCGAGGAGTCATTTCTCATAGACACATATACATTGTTGTTTAACGAGAAGCTGTAGTCTATAAATTATTCAGAACACGAGGGATTACAATACGAGATCAAATGATAGGAGAGAGTACTCTCTACTGGAGGAGCGGCCCATACACGAACCATCACCCCCCCCCCCTTCCCCCACCCCAACACACTCCCTGGTTTGATGTTACATACTATCTGGTTATGTGAGAATAACTAGAGAGGAATATTGTGGCAGTGTGTGTGACTGTGTAGCATATGATATGACTGTAAGTAGATGGTTACTAATGTCACTCTTTCATTGACCTCTGTGCAGAGACTGTTGCCAATTTTGTAATGACATTTTTTTCGTTTTACACAATGATTATAAATGTGTAATGTTTGATTAACATTTAATGATAACCATCATGATAACCTAATAAAAGTGACTCACTATGTTTGATTGTCACCAAATTTACATAGACAAAAGTATTTCTGCTGAATAGAATTGATGTCTAGTTTGCTAGAATGATTATAACTGTCACGCCCTGACCTTAGAGATACTTTTTTATTCTCCATTTGATTAGGCCAGGGTGTGACTTGGGTGGGCAAATCTATGCTTCTATTTCTTTGTTGGCCTAGTATGGTTCCCAATCGGAGGCAGCTGTTTATCGTTGTCTCTAATTGGGGATGATATTTAGGCAGCCCTTTTTTTTTGTATTTAGTTGTTTTTCGGTGTCATTTTAATAAAAGTAAAATGTACCACCCTGCGCCTTGGTCCGCTCATTTCAACGAACGTGACAGTAACACTCAACTCATGCAAAAGTTGAATTATTGTTGCTTGTTTTTAAAACCTTTACACTCCTGGAAATTGGCCTGTTCTTACAGAAGAACTATAGAATACACTGCCGTGGTAGCAATTGAAAGAGAACACTTTGGAGATAGTGAGGAAATTATGAATGGAGAGGAGAATACAGTATTATTTAATTAATCCCAATATGGGAAATTGTTTTATCACAGCATGCATCGTCAACAACTTACAAGGACAGCAGACGGAACAATGACAGACACATGATTTGAAAACATTATTTTTAAAAAAACATTAAGACACATGAAGGCACCTGCATCTTAGTATCCGTAAAAGAATAGAGTCTGATTCTGATTTCTATCCTCTACTCTGGAAGAAAAAACAAACAAAAGCACCGGTCACAATAGGAAGACATCAGAAAACAGTCAATTACACTCGTTAAAAAGCCTCAAGGCAGTGGGTACAAATGACTGTTGAAACCTCAATGTGCAACTTCTGGGAAGGATGATCCTTGTCCCGTGTGTCATTAGAGTGCTGTTGATTGGCTGTGTGTCATTAGAGTGTTGTGGATTGGCTGTGTGTCATTAGAGTGTTGTGGATTGGCTGTGTGTCATTAGAGTGCTGTTGATTGGCTGTGTGTCATTAGAGTGCTGTTGATTGGCTGTGTGTCATTAGAGTGCTGTTGATTGGCTGTGTGTCATTAGAGTGTTGTGGATTGGCTGTGTGTCATTAGAGTGTTGTGGATTGGCTGTGTGTCATTAGAGTGCTGTGGATTAGCTGTGTGTCATTAAAGTGCTGTGGATTGGCTGTGTGTCATTAGAATGCTGTGGATTGGCTGTGTGTCATTAGAGTGCTGTTGATTGGCTGTGTGTCATTAGAGTGTTGTGGATTGGCTGTGTGTCATTAGAGTGCTTTTGATTGGCTGTGTGTCATTAGAGTGCTGTGGATTGGCTGTGTGTGATTAGAGTGCTGTTGATTGGCTGTTTGTCATTAGAGTGCTGTGGATTGGCTGTGTGCCATTAGAGTGCTGTGGATTGGCTGTGTGTCATTAGAGTGCTGTTGATTGGCTGTGTGTCATTAGAGTGCTGTGGATTGGCTGTGTGTCATTAGAGTGATGTGGATTGGCTGTGTGTCATTAGAGTGCTGTGGATTGGCTGTGTGTCATTAGAGTGCTGTGGATTGGCTGTGTGTCATTAGAGTGCTGTGGATTGGCTGTATGTCA
This sequence comes from Oncorhynchus clarkii lewisi, assembly GCF_045791955.1. Lineage (NCBI taxonomy): Eukaryota > Metazoa > Chordata > Actinopteri > Salmoniformes > Salmonidae > Oncorhynchus > Oncorhynchus clarkii. The sequence goes on from NC_092150.1 coordinate 85,208,572, forward strand.
TTAGAGTGCTTTGGTTTGGCTGTGTGTCATTAGAATGCTGTGGATTGGCTGTGTGTCATTAGAGTGCTGTGGATTGGCTATGTGTCATTAGAGTGCTGTGGATTGGCTGTGTGTCATTAGAGTGCTGTTGATTGGCTGTGTGTCATTAGACTGCTGTGGATTGGCTGTGTGTCATTAGAGTGCTGTGGATTGGCTGTGTGTCATTAGAGTGCTGTGGATTGGCTGTATGTCATTAGAGTGCTTTTGTTTGGCTGTGTGTCATTAGAGTGCTGTGGATTGGCTGTGTGTCATTAGAGTGCTGTGGATTGGCTGTGTGTCATTAGAGTGCTGTGGATTGGCTGTGTGTCATTAGAGTGCTGTTGATTGGCTGTGTGTCATTAGACTGCTGTGGATTGGCTGTGTGCCATTAGAGTGCTGTGGATTGGCTGTGTGTCATTAGAGTGCTGTGGATTGGCTGTGTGTCATTAGAGTGCTGTGGATTGGCTGTGTGTCATTAGAGTGCTGTGGATTGGCTGTGTGCCATTAGAGTGCTGTGGATTGGCTGTGTGTCATTAGACTGCTGTGGATTGGCTGTGTGTCATTAGAGTGCTGTGGATTGGCTGTGTGTCATTAGAGTGCTGTGGATTTTCTGTGTGTCATTAGAGTGCTGTGGATTGGCTGTGTGTCATTAGAGTGCTGTGGATTGGCTGTGTGTCATTAGAGTGCTGTGGATTGGCTGTGTGTCATTAGAGTGCTGTGGATTGGCTGTGTGTCATTAGACTGCTGTTGATTGGCTGTGTGTCATTAGAGTGCTGTGGATTGGCTGTGTGTCATTAGAGTGCTGTGGATTGGCTGTGTGTCATTAGAGTGCTGTGGATTGGCTGTGTGTCATTAGACTGCTGTTGATTGGCTGTGTGTCATTAGAGTGCTGTGGATTGGCTGTGTGTCATTAGACTGCTGTTGATTGGCTGTGTGTCATTAGAGTGCTGTGGATTGGCTGTGTGCCATTAGAGTGCTGTGGATTGGCTGTGTGCCATTAGAGTGCTGTGGATTGGCTGTGTGTCATTAGAGTGCTGTGGATTGGCTGTGTGTCATTAGAGTGCTGTGGATTGGCTGTGTGTCATTAGAGTGCTGTTGATTGGCTGTGTGTCATTAGAGTGCTGTGGATTGGCTGTGTGTCATTAGAGTGCTGTTGATTGGCTGTGTGTCATTAGAGTGCTGTTGATTGGCTGTGTGTCATTAGAGTGCTGTGGATTGGCTGTGTGTCATTAGAGTGCTGTGGATTGGCTGTGTGTCATTAGAGTGCTGTTGATTGGCTGTGTGTCATTAGAGTGCTGTTGATTGGCTGTGTGTCATTAGAGTGCTGTTGATTGGCTGTGTGTCATTAGAGTGCTGTGGATTGGCTGTGTGTCATTAGAGTGCTGTGGATTGGCTATGTGTCATTAGAGTGCTGTGGATTGGCTGTGTGTCATTGTCCATGATCATGTGTGTTTTTGCTTGTAGCCTTTTTAGTATCACGTCCTGCATCGATTAGTAAATTCAGGTCTAGGTAATTGACCTCAGACCAAAGGTGAGGTCACAACAGTTCACCTGTCATGATTCTGAATCAAACATAACACTGTGGATTGTATGTGCAATTTAAATGTAATGTATTTTTCACACCATTTGTCAATAGTGAAATCTGAAAATACTCTGGATCCATTCAGTAACGTGATAAAATATGAATTGACATTTTGGAATAGGTGTAAGATAAGAAAACAATATGAAGGGTTTGAGTGAAAGGACTAACTGGTGTCTCCAAGTGGTCACACACCTCTCCAAAGTCATTTCCATGCACTTTTATGACTCAAGGAAAAAGCCTTTAACTATAAGGTGTTTTTTTTAGCTCTCCTAGCTGTGGCTTTGAGGAACTGAAACACGCACACTTGTGTTTTTTTTTTTGTTTGGAACACAACATCCCCGCTATCACACAATTACAGTTTTTTTGTTGACGTAACCCCCCCCCCCCCCCCAAAAAAAAATATAATTCCGTTGTAAATTGCAATCTGGGTGTCAGAGTCGTGTGTATAGGTGGCAGGGAAGTCAGGCGCAGGAGAGTCGCCTGGGTCAGGTAGGCATCATCTGAAAGCTTACTCTATCGACAATATGTCTAGAAAAGTTATAAAATACGATCTTACAATGTTCGGATTTCAAAAGGCATTTCAGACAAACAGATTGTACGTTTTTATGAGCATAGAATCGAGTCCTGAGTGCATTTAAGTTCGTGTTCGTTCCCATATGAATTTACGACAAACACAGGCTCAGGGTATACCGAATGTCCTCCTTGTAACTTTTGATCAAACACAGGCTCAGGGTATACCACATGTCCTCCTTGTAGCTGTGGATCAAACAGAGGCTCAGGGTATACCGAATGTCCTCCTTGTAACTGTGGATCAAACAGAGGCTCAGGGTATACCACATGTCATCCTTGTAGCTGTGGATCAAACAGAGGCTCAGGGTATACCACATGTCATCCTTGTAGCTGTGGATCAAACAGAGGCTCAGGGTATACCGCATGTCATCCTTGTAGCTGTGGATCAAACAGAGGCTCAGGGTATACCGCATGTCATCCTTGTAGCTGTGGATCAAACAGAGGCTCAGGGTATACCACATGTTATCCTTGTAACTGTGGATCAAACAGGGGCTCAGGGTATACGGCATGTCATCCTTGTAGCTGTGGATCAAACAGAGGCTCAGGGTATACCGCATGTCATCCTTGTAGCTGTGGATCAAACAGAGGCTCAGGGTATACCACATGTTATCCTTGTAACTGTGGATCAAACAGGGGCTCAGGGTATACGGCATGTCATCCTTGTAGCTGTGGATCAAACAGAGGCTCAGGGTATACGGCATGTCATCCTTGTAGCTGTGGATCAAACAGAGGCTCAGGGTATACTGCATGTCATCCTTGTAACTGTGGATCAAACAGAGGCTCAGGGTATACCGCATGTCATCCTTGTAGCTGTGGATCAAACACAGGCTCAGGGTATACCGCATTTCATCCTTGTAGCTGTGGATCAAACACAGGCTCAGGGTATACTGCATGTCATCCTTGTAACTGTGGATCAAACAGAGGCTCAGGGTATACCGCATGTCATCCTTGCAACTGTGGATCAAACAGAGGCTCAGGGTATACCGCATGTCATCCTTGTAGCTGTGGATCAAACAGAGGCTCAGGGTATACTGCATGTCATCCTTGTAACTGTGGATCAAACAGAGGCTCAGGGTATACCGCATGTCATCCTTGTAGCTGTGGATCAAACAGAGGCTCAGGGTATACTGCATGTCATCCTTGTAACTGTGGATCAAACAGAGGCTCAGGGTGTACTGCATGTCATCCTTGTAGCTGTGGATCAAACAGAGGCTCAGGGTATACCACATGTCATCCTTGTAGCTGTGGATCAAACAGAGGCTCAGGGTATACCGCATGTCATCCTTGTAGCTGTGGATCAAACAGGGGCTCAGGGTATACGGCATGTCATCCTTGTAGCTGTGGATCAAACAGAGGCTCAGGGTATACCACATGTCATCCTTGTAACTGTGGATCAAACAGAGGCTCAGGGTATACGGCATGTCATCCTTGTAGCTGTGGATCAAACAGAGGCTCAGGGTATACCACATGTCATCCTTGTAACTGTGGATCAAACAGAGGCTCAGGGTGTACTGCATGTCATCCTTGTAGCTGTGGATCAAACAGAGGCTCAGGGTATACCACATGTCATCCTTGTAACTGTGGATCAAGCGTGGTGATCGTAAAACATTGATATTGTAAATTACGTGTTTTCAAATATGTAAATGTGAAGTGCACATTTGGACTCGCTGGTGTGTGTGGTTTGCGTGTATGAGGGATGCAGGTGTGATGACGGAGAGTGTGGTAACTGTGTGAGATGTATGTATGTGGTGACGGGTGTGCGAGATGTGTGGGTGGTGACGGCTAAGTGTGTAAGTGTGATTTAGTCGAGTTTGTGTTGTGGATGGTATATACAGCTGGGATATAGGACATAAGGAGGGGTCCATAGCACCAACTTCCCCCTCCAACTGCATTCATATGTATGTTGAAGCGGTACATAGTGGCAGAAAGTTTCAGTGTTGGCACAGTCAGAAAGAGACCATGGGTGTACTCCAGCGCCACCTTTAGGTACACGTTCTCGCCTCGTCTTCACTAATCCTTAACCCACTCGTCAAAACTCCTCTCAACGAACAATGCAGGAGAAGGAGGAACAGGTAATGGGAGAGGAGAGGACGTCAGGATAGAGTTCTGGGAGACGAAGGGAGAGAGATCTCTCTCTCTCTCTCTCTCTCTCTCTCTCTCTCTCTCATAAACCCCAAACCCACTCCTCTAAAATAACAGATAAATAGATATTTATAAACCCACAGACAGAGAGAGAATGTAGAGAGAGCGAGTGGAGGAAGAGACAGAGAGAGAGGGGAGCGAGATAAGAGAGGAGAGAGGGAGAGAGAGAGAGAGAGGGAGAGAGAGAGAGACCGTAGGGGACTGTTTCCATTCCTCCACCCCCTCCTCTCCCCGCCCATGCCACCTCCGATTAGGGATACAGACACATCTTAGCCCCCTGACACAACCACAGCCTGGCGGTGCCTGCTCTGCTTAACGCTCCTCCCTACTGAATACTCCCACCGACGCCTCTCTGAAAGGAGAAGAGAGGGAAGAGAGAAGTGGGGAAAGAAGTCTGGAACTCTGTAGGGATGTCCCTCTTTTTTTATTCATTTCAATTACAAGGACGGATATTCCTGTAGAGGAACACAGTATGATGTTCACCATGATGTAGTAGGATACATGGAGAACACAGTGGGTAGTAGGATACATGGAGAACACAGTGGGTAGTAGGATACATGGAGAACACAGTGGGTAGTAGGATACATGGAGAACACAGTGGGTAGTAGGATACATGGAGAACACAGTGGGTAGTGGGATACATGGAGAACACAGTGGGTAGTAGGATACATGGAGAACACAGTGGGTAGTAGGATACATGGAGAACACAGTGGGTAGTGGGATACATGAAGAACACAGTGGGTAGTAGGATACATGGAGAACACAGTGGGTAGTAGGATACATGGAGAACACAGTGGGTAGTAGGATACATGGAGAACACAGTGGGTAGTAGGATACATGGAGAACACAGTGGGTAGTGGGATACATGGAGAACACAGTGGGTAGTGGGATACATGTAGAACACAGTGGGTAGTAGGATACATGGAGAACACAGTGGGTATTATGATACATGGAGAACACAGTGGGTAGTAGGATACATGGAGAACACAGTGGGTAGTAGGATACATGGAGAACACAGTGGGTAGTGGGATACATGGAGAACACAGTGGGTAGTAGGATACATGGAGAACACAGTGGGTAGTAGGATACATGGAGAACACAGTGGGTAGTTGGATACATGGAGAACACAGTGGGTAGTAGGATACATGGAGAACACAGTGGGTAGTAGGATACATGGAGAACACAGTGGGTAGTGGGATACATGAAGAACACAGTGGGTAGTATGATACATGGAGAACACAGTGGGTAGTAGGATACATGGAGAACACAGTGGGTAGTAGGATACATGGAGAACACAGTGGGTAGTAGGATACATGGAGAACACAGTGGGTAGTGGGATACATGGAGAACACAGTGGGTAGTGGGATACATGTAGAACACAGTGGGTAGTAGGATACATGGAGAACACAGTGGGTAGTAGGATAGATGGAGAACACAGTGGGTAGTATGATACATGAAGAACACAGTGGGTAGTGGGATACATGGAGAACACAGTGGGTAGTAGGATAAATGGAGAACACAGTGGGTAGTAGGATACATGGAGAACACAGTGGGTAGTGGGATACATGGAGAACACAGTGGGTAGTAGGATACATGTAGAACACAGTGGGTAGTAGGATACATGGAGAACACAGTGGGTAGTAGGATACATGGAGAACACAGTGGGTAGTAGGATACATGGAGAACACAGTGGGTAGTAGGATACATGGAGAACCCAGTGGGTAGTAGGATACATGAAGAACACAGTGGGTAGTAGGATACATGGAGAACACAGTGGGTAGTAGGATACATGGAGAACACAGTGGGTAGTAGGATACATGGAGAACACAGTGGGTAGTGGGATACATGGAGAACACAGTGGGTAGTAGGATACATGGAGAACACAGTGGGTAGTAGGATACATGAAGAACACAGTGGGTAGTAGGATACATGGAGAACACAGTGGGTATTATGATACATGGAGAACACAGTGGGTAGTAGGATACATGGAGAACACAGTGGGTAGTAGGATACATGGAGAACACAGTGGGTAGTAGGATACATGGAGAACACAGTGGGTAGTGGGATACATGAAGAACACAGTGGGTAGTATGATACATGGAGAACACAGTGGGTAGTAGGATACATGGAGAACACAGTGGGTAGTAGGATACATGGAGAACACAGTGGGTAGTAGGATACATGGAGAACACAGTGGGTAGTGGGATACATGGAGAACACAGTGGGTAGTGGGATACATGTAGAACACAGTGGGTAGTAGGATACATGGAGAACACAGTGGGTAGTAGGATAGATGGAGAACACAGTGGGTAGTATGATACATGAAGAACACAGTGGGTAGTGGGATACATGGAGAACACAGTGGGTAGTAGGATACATGGAGAACACAGTGGGTAGTAGGATACATGGAGAACACAGTGGGTAGTGGGATACATGGAGAACACAGTGGGTAGTAAGATACATGTAGAACACAGTGGGTAGTAGGATACATGGAGAACACAGTGGGTAGTAGGATACATGGAGAACACAGTGGGTAGTAGGATACATGGAGAACACAGTGGGTAGTAGGATACATGGAGAACCCAGTGGGTAGTAGGATACATGAATAACACAGTGGGTAGTAGGATACATGGAGAACACAGTGGGTAGTAGGATACATGGAGAACACAGTGGGTAGTAGGATACATGGAGAACACAGTGGGTAGTGGGATACATGGAGAACACAGTGGGTATTATGATACATGGAGAACACAGTGGGTAGTAGGATACATGGAGAACCCAGTGGGTAGTAGGATACATGGAGAACACAGTGGGTAGTGGGATACATGGAGAACACAGTGGGTAGTAGGATACATGGAGAACACAGTGGGTAGTGGGATACATGTAGAACACAGTGGGTAGTGGGATACATGGAGAACACAGTGGGTAGTATGATACAGGAGGATACTTGTTATAACAGCTGCTCCATTAACTTATTATACAGGCCTGCTACATTAGCGACACTGACTATACCTTACATTTGGTTGGGCCTGGACTCAACAACGTTGCGGATGAACTCTACAAGGTGTCGATAGCGTTCCACAGGGATGTTGGCCCATGTTAATTCCAATGCTTCCCACAGTTGTGTCAAGTCCGCTGGATGTCCTTTGGGTGGTGGACCATTCTTGATACACACGGGGAACTGTTGAGCGTGAAAAACCCAGTAGTGTTGTTCTCATCACAAACGGGTGCGCCTGGCACCTACTACCATACAGTTCAAAGGCACTTCAATATGTTGTCTTGCCAATTCACCCACTGATTGGCACACATATGAATCCATGTCTCAGTTGTCTTAAGGCTTTAAAATCCTTCTTTAACCTGTCTCCTCCCCTTCATCTTTAACCTGTCTCCATTGTTTGATGATGTAGTACACAGTTTGAAGATGTAGTATACAGTTTGATAATGTAGTACACAGTTTGATGACGTAGTACACAGTTTGATGATGTAGTACACAGTTTGATGACGTAGTACACAGTTTGATGACGTAGTATAAGGTTTGATGACGTAGTACACCGTTTGATGACGTAGTACACCGTTTGATGACGTATTACACAGTTTGATGACGTAGTACACAGTTTGATGACGTAGTATAAGGTTTGATGATGTAGTACACAGTTTGATGACGTAGTATACAGTTTGATGATGTAGTACACAGTTTGATGATGTAGTATACAGTTTGATGGCGTAGTACACAGTTTGATGACGTAGTACACAGTTTGATGATGTAGTACACAGTTTGATGACGTAGTATACAAAAAATGAGCACCACTTTCAAAACTACTGGCTGAAATTATACAAAAGTTCAAGAGTGCATATTTAAATAATATTAGTGCAATGAATAACAGAGATGTCATTGTGCTGTTTTTTTTAAGTCTGCTTATATTCTACTTATTTGAATATCAATCAGTCTTAACCCTTGACATCCATTGTGGCATGGGTCAGATTGACCCACACAGTTTATACACACAGTCAAATGATCAAGTAAAAACAGACTAAACTTGATTTTGTCTTGTCAGACCTTTCAGAAAGAAGAAATACATGAACATTTGATTTCAAAAACTATATATTTAACTACTATTTCTTAAACATATTTTTCTGTTTCCCCATGTAGCCATTTTTTTTGTTGTATTTCCCAGTAACATTAATTATCCCTTCAGTCTTTCTCTCCACATGTTAAACTCAATGTCCGTGTGTGCTTTCAGCAGATGGATTTATTGCATTCTACACAAGTGGTGCTGCTGTTACTGTCTTGTCGAGGGGGGCAGAGTAAACCGTGATTACATAGGAAGCTGACAGCTAACCTTGGCTTTGTTGTGGTGACGGTTATCATTCTATATTATCATCTTTAGACTTCCAAGTCCTCTCTTCTCTGGATGCTGGTTGTTGCATCCTCTCTCTCATCTGATGGAGGGGATGGTACAGTATGACAAACTCCTCCTCTGAATCCTCTTCACCAAAGACAAAAATCACAATCTGGATCATCAACAGCATTGTCCTCTATCTCTGAAATGTCCTCTGTCTCTGAAACTTATTCTATTTCACTCTCACAGTCCAGAATTTTGTGATAAGACTTAATTGACTGAAAATCTTTTGGAGCTCATTGTTGACTGTCTGTGTCAGAGATCTGCTTCTCTCGCACTGAGGAGAAACTTGGGAAACTCCTTTTCACCCAAACATAATCATAAAAGTGCAACCAGAACCAGTCAAAACTAAATACATCAAAGACACTTTGAAATGTCTATACACATGAAAGCCTCTGAGTCAAAATGACCCACAACTTCATGTTTGTATACAAAATCTACACATACATTCCACAACACATCAGTGTGTCCACATTTTGTAGTTAGGATCATGACCCTAAATGAAGAAGTCATTTAATTTCATGGAGAAAAATAGAGGTTAACTAGTATTTTAGACAACTCAAAAGTGGAAATGGGTCAAATTGACCCGCAACATAACAGGAGGGTGTCACGTTCTGACCTCTATTTCCTTTGTTTTGTATGTAGTTAGTATGGTCAGGGCGTGAGTTGGGTGGGCAGTATATGTTTGTTTTTCTATGATTTGGGTATTTCTATGTTTCGGCCTAGTATGGTTCTCAATCAGAGGCAGGTGTCATTAGTTGTCTCTGATTGAGAATCATACTTAGGTAGCCTGGGTGTCACTGTGTGTTTGTGGGTGATTGTTCCTGTCTTTGTGTAGTGTTCACCAGATAGGCTGTATTAGGTTTCACGTTCCGTTTGTTGTTTTCGTATTTATTAGTTATTTCATGTATCGTCATTCATTCATTAAAGAACATGAGTAACCACCACGCTGCATTTCGGTCCTCTCTTTCAACAAACGAAGAACGCCGTTACAGAATCACCCACCACAACAGCACCAAGCGGCGTGGTAACGGGCAACAGCGGCACAAGGAGGAATGGACTTGGGACGATGTGTTGGACGGCAAGGGTTGCTACACATGGGAGGAGATCCTGGCGGGAAGGGATCGCCTTCCATGGGAACAGGTGGAGGCAGCGAGGAGAGCAGAGGCAGCCGGAGAGAGGAGCCGGCGACATGAGGGAACACGGTTGGCAAGGAAGCCCGGGAGTCAGCCCCAAAAATTTCTTGGGGGGGGGCTAACAGGGAGTATGGCTACGCCAGGTAGGAGACCTGAGCCAACTTCCTGTGGTTACCGGGGGGGCTAGAGAGACCGGGCAGGCACCGTGTTATGCTGTGGAGCGCACGGTGCGGTACATTCCAGCTCCGTGTATCGGCCGGGCTAGAGTGGGCATCGAGCCAAGTGCCATGAAGCCGGCTCTACGCATCTGGTCTCCAGCGCGTCTCCTTGGGCCGGCTTACATGGCACCAGCCTTGCGCACGGTGTCCCCGGTTCGCCTGCATAGCCCAGTGCGGGCTATTCTACCTCGCCGCACTGGCAGGGCGACCGGGACCATTCAACCGGGTAAGGTTGGGCAGGCTCGGTGCTCAAGAGCTCCAGTGCGCCTGCACGGCCCGGTCTATCCGTCACCACCTCCACGCACCAGCCCTCCGGTGGCAGCCCCCCGTACCAGGCTGTCTCTCCGGCCCATCCTTACAGGGGCTCCCTCCTCTCCAGCGCTGCCGGAGTCTCCCGCCTCTCCGGCGCTACCAGAGCCTTCCTCCTGTCCAGCGCTGCCGGAGTCTCCCGCCTGTTCGGCGCTACAAGAGCTACTCAGTCCGACGCTTCCAGAGCCTTCCTCCTCTCCAGCGCCGCCAGTGCCGCCCGTCTGCCCAGCGCCGCCAGTGCCGCCCGTCTGCCCAGCGCCGCCAGTGCCGCCCGTCAGCCAGGGGCCGCCAGTGCCGCCCGTCAGCCAGGGGCCGCCAGTGCCGCTCGTCAGCCAGGGGCCGCCAGTGCCGCCCGTCAGCCAGGGGCCGCCAGTGCCGCCAGTCAGCCAGGGGCCGCCAGTAAGCCAGGGGCCGCCAGTGCCGCCAGTAAGCCAGGGGCCGCCAGTAAGCCAGGGGCCGCCAGTGCCGCCAGTCAGCCAGGGGCCGCCAGTAAGCCAGGGGCCGCCAGTGCCGCCAGTCAGCCAGGGGCCGCCCGAGCAGCTGCCCCTCTGTCCCGAGCTGCTATCGCCCCTCTGTCCCGAGCTGCTATCGCCCCTCTGTCCCGAGCTGCTGCCGCCCCTCTGTCCCGAGCTGCTGCCGCCCCTCTGTCCCGAGCTGCTGCCGCCCCTCTGTCCCGAGCAGCTGCCGCCCCTCGGTCCCGAGCAGCTGCCGCCCCTCTGTCCCGAGCTGCTGCCGCCCCTCTGTCCCGAGCTGCTGCCGCCCCTCGGTCCCAAGCTGCTGCCGCCCCTCTGTCCCGAGCAGCTGCTTCACCTCTGTCCCGAGCTGCCCCTCTGTCCCAAGCAGCCCCTCTGTCCAGTGGGGTCATTGAGAGGGGTGGCCATGGTGAGAAAGCCACGGAGGCGGACAATAAGGCGGACTAAGACAATGGTGAAGTGGGGTCCGCGTCCCGCGCCAGAGCCGCCACCGCGGACAGACGCCCACCCAGACCCTCCCCTATAGGTCAAGGTTTTGCGGCCGGAGTCCGCACCTTTGGGGGGGGGGGTACTGTCACGTTCTGACCTCTATTTCCTTTGTTTTGTATGTAGTTAGTATGGTCAGGGCGTGAGTTGGGTGGGCAGTCTATGTTTGTTTTTCTATGATTTGGGTATTTCTATGTTTCGGCCTAGTATGGTTCTCAATCAGAGGCAGGTGTCATTAGTTGTCTCTGATTGAGAATCATACTTAGGTAGCCTGGGTGTCACTGTGTGTTTGTGGGTGATTGTTCCTGTCTTTGTGTAGTGTTCACCAGATAGGCTGTATTAGGTTTCACGTTCCGTTTGTTGTTTTCGTATTTATTAGTTATTTCATGTATCGTCATTCATTCATTAAAGAACATGAGTAACCACCACGCTGCATTTCGGTCCTCTCTTTCAACAAACGAAGAACGCCGTTACAGAGGGTTAATGGTATTTAGTAGTTTATTAGGATCCCCATTAGATGTTTTCATAGCAGCAGCTACTTTTCCTGGGGTCCACACAGGACATAAAACATGACACAATACAAAACATGAAAACACAAGAACCGCTCAAGAACAGAGCTACAAACATTGTATAAACGGCTCACATAGCCGACATATCAATACACACACACAAAATATCTAGGTCAAATAGGGGAGAGGCGTTGTGCCGTAAGTTGTTGCTTTGTCTGTTGTTTTTCTTAAACCAGGTCTGCTGTTCATTCAATGTAGGTAAAGAAGCAGCATTTATTTAGTCCTGCTTTCTTTTCATCCACGGCTTTCCTCGTTCGTCTTCAAATGCCTTCTTCAGTATTTGTATTAGGTGCATTTTGAATGGCATCTGAGTGTATACTTAAAAGTAACTGCCCAGTGAAATTCTCACTTTTAAAAGTTAATATGCTGTTAACTCATACCCAAATAATATTGTTGACTCGTCCTGTACTCGTATTTGTGGCCAAAGCATCAATGAAATAAATACAAAATCTCTCCTCAAACCTTTCCAAAAATCCTTGTTATTTCCTCATAGAACATGATGTCATGTTATTTCCTCATAGAATATGATGTCATGTTATTTCCTCATAGAACATGATGTCATGTTATTTCCTCATAGAATATGATGTCATGTTATTTCCTCATAGAACATGATGTCATGTTGGCTCATTGGTTGAGCTAGACATTCAGTGGTGTATATGAATATTTTTAATGACCTGAATATGCCCACACCATTCTATTGTTGGGGTATAGCCACACATTTACAGAAAATATGCTTTGTAGTATACTTAATTAAAAGAAAATGGGAAGGAAAACTATTTCTCTCATATTTGCAATAATTATTGGTCATATTTCGTGTATAAATCTGGAAACACTGGACAGTTACTTTAAGTTCCTCTTACAGAGTTCATATTCTCTGCAAGAAAAGCCAATCAATCACGTATTCATGAGTTTAGGATCAAGATGGGCTGTTTATGTGTTTGAAAGCCCAACGGCGCCCCCTAGCCCTGGACTGCAACAGGTTACCACTTGCCTGGTTCTCCATTTTCCCCAATCTGTCTCTCTCCTCACCCTCTTTTTCCAGGCTTCTGTCATCTATGGCTATGTCATTGTCAAATGATAGAAAAAGTGAATACAGTATTTTTTTTAAGAGTTTCCTAATTCCTAGTTTCCTAATTCCTAGTTTCCTAATTCCATCACTGCAGTCTCCATCCAGCACCTACCTGGCTGGTATTTCTAGTTTGTGTTGATGATACATAAGTTGTATCAAATCAAAACAGCTAATCAAATGTTATTTGTCACACGCGCCGAATACAACAGGTGTAGACCTTCAGCAGTCTTACAGCTTGGGGGAGGAAGCTGCATACGCGCCGAATACAACAGGTGTAGATAGACCTTCAGCAGTCTTATGGCTTGGGGTTGTAAGCTGGTAAGAAGCCTTTTGGACCTAGACTTGGCGTTCCGGTACCGCTTGCCGTACGGTAGCAAAGAGAACAGTCCATGACTATGGTGGCTGGAGTCTTTGACAATATTTAGGGCCTTCCTCTGACACCGCCTGGTATAGTTAATATATGCATAATATAGATAGTTACTCAACTTATACATCAATTCTGTATAGCTTTTGAAGATATTCAGGTAGTTAAAATTACTTACAATTCCATCAGATACATCTGTCAAGGTATGACAACTCACTCACTGCATCCAAAATGTGTGATTTCTAGCAGTGGGAGTCTGGGCCGTGGCTGTTCAGGGGAGTTGTTCTACCCACTGATAACTATGCAGGGAGTTGTTCTGTGCCTGGTAACTGCCAAAATAACTGCCGATAATTAGGCATTTCAGAGCGCTGAATGTCTTTTAACAAAGCCACCTGCGCTGCCTGTGGTGAACGAGGCTACAGTTCTACGTACCGTAGAGTGATTGTCATTTTTAATCTAGCACTCCCGCAGAGACTTCTTGCTGCATCAGCCTAGTCTGCAGGGGGCCAGAGGTGTGTGTTAGTGTGTGTGTGTGTATGTGCGTGTGTGCATGTACATGTGTGTGTGTGTGTGCCACTTAGATAACATTGAATGTTTAGTCCTGATGTCCCTTATACGAATATGATCATCATTGTCTGGACATTTTAGAGACAGTTTTGAAGAGACACAGCAGATTCTGGACAGATGTTGTACAGTCAATTGATATTCTAATGTCCACGGATTTCACTAGTCTGTCACACTGGTGAAGAAAACATGAGTGATTTACAGAAGTACTTATTAACAATTATATAAAGGGTGGGTCTAATCCTGAGTGCTGATTGGTTAAAACTGCATTCCAGCCGGTGTCTATTCCACAAGTTACCACCGGCTAAATCTGTGACATTAAAATGCCTATTTACTCTGATCCATCTGACTGTGCAATCCACTGTTTCATTAACCCAGCCAGGCAATTTATAAACTTGATCTACACTATAAAAAGCATCAAGATATTAACTCACATTTATTTAAGACTAACATTTTGTTTTCAACAGCGGAGATTTGTATAAACCTTGCAGTTTTTCTCTCCGACATTTTCAACATTGTTTCAACATTGAAATTTAATCTCCAGCTGTCCCATAGTATTGAACGGGTAGGCAGGCAGCATTTCTCAGCTTGTCGAAATCGTGAATCACCTGGCCATATTTTTATGGATATAAACAAAAAGATGTCAATTGAAAAAAGGTCAAATGAAAAGCAGCTAATTTACAGTCTTTCCAGCTTTAGTTTGAAGTTATTGTGTTAGCTGTGTTGTTGGCTAACTCCTCTGAACAACAGTGTCCTAATGAGAGAGCACATTTTCCATGCCAGGCAAAATCGCGCCTCATTACCTCATTGTTATGGATGTATCCAAGTGAATGTCCCTAGAAAACAGCTTAAACAAATGCAGCTACTTTGCTGTTATTCTGGCTGCACTTTTTGACGTGCCTGTAAGTTAGCCGCAGTTGGCAAGCTAGCAAGCAAAGGATAAGAACGTTGCCAGTCAGTATGGCATTGGAACATTTACAACGAACGACTGGGTCGAGTCCATAGATACAGAACAAAAAGACTGAATGACTAAGTCGCGTCCATAGCTACAGAACAAAAAGGCTGAACGACTGGGCCGAGTCCATAGATACAGAACAAAAAGACTGAATGACTGGGTCGCGTTCCATAGATACAGAACAAAAAGACTGAACGACTGGGTCGCGTTCCATAGATACAGAACAAAAAGACTGAATGACTGGGTCGCGTTCCATAGATACAGAACAAAAAGACTGAATGACTGGGTCGCGTTCCATAGATACAGAACAAAAAGACTGAACGACTGGGTCGCGTTCCATAGATACAGAACAAAAAGACTGAATGACTGGGTCGCGTTCCATAGATACAGAACAAAAAGACTGAATGACTGGGTCGCGTCTCTAGCAACGTTAGATTTCTGTTGGGACTAATGTCAATCATCATTTCAACATGTTGGTAACCCATTTATTAAAAGTGATAAAGCGCTCGAAGCCAATGTTTGGAGGATATATTGGCACGGTTTGCCGAAGCTCGACTTCGTCTCGGGCCTAACAAAACTTGTGCCATTATATCCTCCATACACCAGCTTCTCAGGAATTATCACTCAAATAAATAATATACTATGCATTATTAAGGTGTCTAGTATGATTCAGAGAAGTGTCATATGATTTCTCAAAATTGTTAGAAGACCACAAGCATAAATCTCCATAATTGAATGAATAATTTTATCAGTAGATTGAAGTTGAGTCGGGTTATGGAACTACAGCGGCAGGTAGCCTAGTGGTTAGAGAATTGGACTGGTAATCGAAAGGTTGCAAGATGGAATCCCTGAGCTGACAAGGTAAAAAAAAAAACTCAGTTGTTCTGCCCCTGAACAAGGCAGTTAACCCACTGTTCCTAGGCCATCATTGAAAATGCGAATTTGTTCTTAACTGACTTGCCTAGTAAAATAGAATACTTGGCGAAGATGATTTCACCATTATCCGTTTGCCTTTTATTCCGTGATTTTGACTGTAAAACATCATGTTTTATTATTTTAGGGTTAATTGGCCATGCATAGACCCATGAACTGAATTAGTTCAAAAACTTCACAAATATTAATGTCAATAGGTTTGTTTACTGTTTCTGGCACAATGGTAGATCTGGTTTATGTGGGTTTTGACACCGCCACAGGTGTAAACTTGGTTTGTATGGATATAGTGGCTGAGATATGTGTATTTTTATCTTATTTAACAATTTATTTAACTAGGCAAGTTGTCACGTTGTATAAATGATTGGAGACAGGCGCAGGAATAAGTAATAGGGGAGGTTTAATACTCCACCTAAAAATACAACATGCCATGAAAGGCACGGGGACGAAGCCCAAAACAAACACGTATACAAAAACACAGGGATGTAAACACAAACAAAAGAACGAGGTAGAACCTCTAATAAATACACAGTACGAGACCCGTAATAACACTACACGGGATGACACCCTTAATAACACTACACGGGATGACACCCTTAATAACACTACACGGGATGACACCCTTAATAACACTACACGGGATGACACCCTTAATAACACTACACGGGATGACACCCTTAATAACACTACACGGGATGACACCCTTAATAACACTAAACGGGATGACACCCTTAATAACACTACACGGGATGACACCCTTAATAACACTACACGGGATGACACCCTTAATAACACTACACGGGATGACACCCTTAATAACACTACACGGGATGACACCCTTAATAACACTACACGGGATGACACCCTTAATAACACTACACGGGATGACACCCTTAATAACACTAAACGGGATGACACCCTTAATAACACTACACGGGATGACACCCTTAATAACACTACACGGGATGACACCCTTAATAACACTACACGGGATGACACCCTTAATAACACTACACGGGATGACACCCTTAATAACACTAAACGGGATGACACCCTTAATAACACTACACGGGATGACACCCTTAATAACACTAAACGGGATGACACCCTTAATAACACTACACGGGATGACACCCTTAATAACACTAAACGGGATGACACCCTTAATAACACTACACGGGATGACACCCTTAATAACACTACACGGGATGACACCCTTAATAACACTACACGGGATGACACCCTTAATAACACTACACGGGATGACACCCTTAAGAACACTAAACGGGATGACACCCTTAATAACACTACACGGGATGACACCCTTAATAACACTAAACGGGATGACACCCTTAATAACACTACACGGGATGACACCCTTAATAACACTAAACGGGATGACAAACTTAATAACACTACACGGGATGACACTCTTAATAACACTACACGGGACGAGACCCTTAATAACAAATGCACAATACACGCAACGAGAAACACGAAACAACAAAGCACAGGTACTCACAAGACCAATGGACATGGGAACAATAACCCACAAGACAATGGTGAACAGAGGGCACATATATACAATTACTAATCAGGGGAAATGGGTACCAGGTGTGCGTAATGAAACCGTTCAGTGACGCCTAGAGGCCGGTGACGTAGATCTCCGGAACTGGTGCACGGAATGAGCAGCAGTAGCAGGGGAATCCGTGACACAAGTCAGTTAAGAAGAAATTCTTATTTACAATGAGGATTACCACGGCCAAACCCGGACGACGCTGGGCCAATTGTGTGCCGCCATATGAGACTCCCAATCACGGCCGGTTGTGATACAGCCTGGAATCAAACCAGGGTCTGTAGTGACGCCTCTAGCACTTAGATGCAATGCCTTAGACCGCTGCACCACTCGGGAGCCCATATCTGGTTTATAGTGTTGGGACTCAGTCAAAGGTAGACCTGGTTTGTAGGAGTACTGGAGCTGAGGTGCAGGGCTAGTCCTGGTTTGTAGGAGTACTGGAGCTGAGGTGCAGGGCTAGTCCTGGTTTGTAGGAGTACTGGAGCTGAGGTGCAGGGCTAGTCCTGGTTTGTAGGAGTACTGGAGCTGAGGTGCAGGGCTAGTCCTGGTTTGTAGGAGTACTGGAGCTGAGGTGCAGGGCTAGTCCTGGTTTGTAGGAGTACTGGAGCTGAGGTGCAGGGCTAGTCCTGGTTTGTTGGAGTACTGGAGCTGAGGTGCAGGGCTAGTCCTGGTTTGTTGGAGTACTGGAGCTGAGGTGCAGGGCTAGTCCTGGTTTGTTGGAGTACTGGAGCTGAGGTGCAGAGCTAGTCCTGGATTGTTGGAGTACTGGAGCTGAGGTGCGGGGCTAGTCCTGGTTTGTAGGAGTACTGGAGCTGAGGTGCAGGGCTAGTCCTGGTTTGTAGGAGTACTGGAGCTGAGGTGCAGGGCTAGTCCTGGTTTGTTGGAGTACTGGAGCTGAGGTGCAGGGCTAGTCCTGGTTTGTTGGAGTACTGGAGCTGAGGTGCAGAGCTAGTCCTGGATTGTTGGAGTACTGGAGCTGAGATGCAGGGCTAGTCCTGGTTTGTAGGAGTACTGGAGCTGAGGTGCAGGGCTAGTCCTGGTTTGTAGGAGTACTGGAGCTGAGGTGCAGGGCTAGTCCTGGTTTGTTGGAGTACTGGAGCTGAGGTGCAGAGCTAGTCCTGGATTGTTGGAGTACTGGAGCTGAGGTGCAGGGCTAGTCCTGGTTTGTTGGAGTACTGGAGCTGAGATGCAGGGCTAGTCCTGGTTTGTAGGAGTACTGGAGCTGAGATGTAGGGCTAGTCCTGGTTTGTAGGAGTACTGGAGCTGAGATGCAGGGGTAGACCTGGTTGACAGTTTATGAGTATTCACTCTTCAACACATTTAGACCTGGCTCAGTTGACTTATATGGTTCCAGCACAGTTGCAGACTTTGTAGTTATGTATATGGGAGCTGAAGTACAGCTGTACACCTGTAATTCAGAAGTACACTTATTTATATGACAATTGGGACTGACATGTAGCAGTAAACCTTTTGTTTGTTATCAATACTGGGTTAGACGTGCAGGTGTACACCTGGTCTGTTAGAATACTAGGTTAGACGTGCAGGTGTACACCTGGTCTGTTAGAATACTGGGTTAGACGTGCAGGTGTACACCTGGTCTGTTAGAATACTGGGTTAGACGTGCAGGTGTACACCTGGTCTGTTAGAATACTAGGTTAGACGTGCAGGTGTACACCTGGTCTGTTAGAATACTAGGTTAGACGTGCAGGTGTACACCTGGTCTGTTAGAATACTAGGTTAGACGTGCAGGTGTACACCTGGTCTGTTAGAATACTGTGTTAGACGTGCAGGTGTACACCTGGTCTGTTAGAATACTAGGTTAGACGTGCAGGTGTACACCTGGTCTGTTAGAATACTAGGTTAGACGTGCAGGTGTACACCTGGTTTGTTAGAATACTAGGTTAGACGTGCAGGTGTACATCTGGTCTGTTAGAATACTAGGTTAGACGTGCAGGTGTACACCTGGTCTGTTAGAATACTAGGTTAGACGTGCAGGTGTACACCTGGTCTGTTAGAATACTAGGTTAGACGTGCAGGTGTACATCTGGTCTGTTAGAATACTAGGTTAGACGTGCAGGTGTACACCTGGTCTGTTAGAATACTGGGTTAGACGTGCAGGTGTACACCTGGTCTGTTAGAATACTGGGTTAGACGTGCAGGTGTACACCTGGTCTGTTAGAATACTGGGTTAGACGTGCAGGTGTACACCTGGTCTGTTAGAATACTGGGTTAGATGTGCAGGTGTACATCTGGTCTGTTAGAATACTAGGTTAGACGTGCAGGTGTACACCTGGTCTGTTAGAATACTGTGTTAGATGTGCAGGTGTACACCTGGTCTGTTAGAATCATGCTGTGGGGATGTTTTTCAGCGTCAGGGACTGGGAGACTAGTCAGGATCGAGGCAAATATGAACAGCGCAAAGTACTTGAACCCTGTCTAACATCTCTGGAGAGACCTGAAAACAGCTGTGCAGCGACGCTCCCCATCCAACCTTACAGAGCTTGAGAAGATCTGCAGAGAATAATGGGAGAAACTCCGCAAATACAGGTGTGCCAAGCTTGTAGCTTCATACCCAAGAATACTCAAGGCTTTAATCACTACCAAAGGTGCTTCAACAAAGTACTGAGTAAAGGGTCTGAATACTTATGTAAATGTGATATTTTCTGTGTCTTTTTATTAGCAAAAACATGTTTTTAACTGTTTTTGCTTTGTCATTATGCGGTATTCTGTGTATATTGATGAGGGGGAAAAACTATCTAATCAATTTTAGAAGGCTGTAACATGACAAAATGTGGAAAAAGTCAAGGGGTCTGAATACTTTCTGAAGGCACTATATATATTTGAAGCAATATGAATTACATGTTAGGGTTTCTAATGGCATAAGATTTGCAAAGTGGTATGTCTGTGAAAAATCAGGGAACAAATAATGCTCTAAGAAATATCAGAGGACTCACAGTATATACAGTCCAGAGACTGAAAAACAAGAGAACAGATTCCTCCAAATGAAACAATCTTGTTTTCTACATCTTCCTCCCTTCATCGCTTGCTATGTCTCATTACTTTGATGTCAGACAGACAGACAGACAGACAGACAGACAGACAGACAGACAGACAGACAGACAGACAGACAGACAGAGAGAGAGAGAGAAACAGACAGACAGAGAAACAGACAGACAGAGAGACAGCGAGACAGAGACAGAGAGACAGACAGACAGACAGACAGAGAGAGAGAGAGAGACAGAGAAACAGACAGACAGAGAAACAGAGACAGAGAAACAGACAGACAGACAGACAGAGAGACAGAGACAGAGAGACAGACAGACAGACAGACAGACAGAGAGAGAGAGAGAGACAGAGAAACAGACAGACAGAGAAACAGACAGACAGAGAAACAGAGACAGAGAGACAGACAGACAGACAGACAGACAGACAGAGAGAGAGAGAGAGAGAGACAGAGAAACAGACAGACAGAGAAACAGAGACAGAGAGAGAGAGAGAGAGAGAAACAGACAGACAGAGAAACAGACAGACAGAGAAACAGAGACAGAGAGACAGACAAACACACCAAATCCTCAGATGTTCTTCCGCCTAAAAGAGAAAAGAAAATAACAGAGCTTCAAATAAACCCGTTGCAATTCTTTTCCAGTTCAGTCATCCTCATCCTCGACTCTGCCAGGTTAGGGAACTCATTTAAATGTCTCCCCCCTCTCCTCTCTTTTCTTCTCTCCTATCTCTCTCTCCTTATTCCTCTACTTGTCTCTTCTCTCCTTTCCTCAACCTCACTCCTCTCTCCTTTCTCTCCTCCTGTCCTCTCTTACCTCCCTTCTCCCCATTTCTACCCCTCTCTCTCTCCTCCACTGAATGAGATGCCTGTGTCTGATGTCCCGAGACAATTTGCAGAACCGGGTGGCACCCCAACCCTCAGACCGAAGCACTGTGCCTCCCGCTCCCTGGCACACACACACACACACACAGACACACTGCTCCCTGGCAAAGACGAGAGGAATTATTTTTATCCCCAGAACGCACTGGTTATGCACCGATGATTTCAAATGCCTGGCTGGCGTGTGTCTCACATTGTCAGGGATGATTCTGGAGAAGTGCCAAACCTATTATATTGATCTCTCTTTCAATGGCAACCGACAATAGCGATTTACAGCAGAGCATATTAGGGAAATACAATCTGCCTCTCACATTGCTTGTGTGTGTGTGTGTGTGTGTGTGTGTGTGTGTGTGTGTGTGTGTGTGTGTGTGTGTGTGTGTGTGTGTGTGTGTGTGTGTGTGTGTGTGCGTGCGTGCGTGCGTGCGTGCGTGCGTGCGTGCATTTAATTGCTTGTAGACGATGACATTAACACTATCATATTGATGTCCAATATATCCCTGTGCACTTGCCTTTCCTAATTTGTACCCCATTTACGTCTCATGCTAAAGATGTACATTATAATTAGTTTCAGATAGACAGCTATACTTTCATGTCATGTCAGGATCGTATTACTGTGGTTCAGCCAGTTTTTACTGCTTATTGCCTGCTGGCATCCAGGTCTCAATTCCTCTCTCTCCCTCTCTCTCTTTCTCACTGGCAGGCATGTCAGAACTGGCTATTTTTGAAGAGATCAGACCTTCGATGTTTACCAGGGCAAACACGGGAATATTCAAATGTTGAAACTGGCAGGGAACAGACAGTCGGTTAATGAGCGTGTCTATGAGAAAATTATTCATTTGTTTCCAGAAAATCACAGAGAATGGGTAAATGAGAATCCTCTGTAGAGAAGAGATGGGATCAGGAGCGATGGTACGGTGGTGGAGCGACTATGTTAGGAGACCAGACCAGTGAAATTAATCTCCCTCTCTCCCTCTCTCGATGCCGGCATCATTAGGACAGTGAGGGTACAGAGTTGGTTAGTGTGTCTCCTTTGACTGTCATTAGAGAGCGGGGACACCAGAGGTAGCTAACAGTCTGGACCTTGGATTGGAGAACACCCCAGTCACAGGAGAATGAAATAAACAGAGTGTCTGCAGATTCGACTTTTCCAGACGCTTCTTTTCCCGACAGTTAAAGGTCCCACAGTCTCAGTGCCCAGTGAACAGGCTACTACTCCTTGGGCTGCCCAGTGAACAGGCTACTCTGGAAAATGGTTCTCATTTTAATAAAGTTAGATCAAAGCTGAATCAATATCAGGGTCTGTAAAAGCCGGTACCGCAACCTCGGCCTTGAATATAATGACAACAGTAACACAACAGTGGTGGGCCTGATCACCGACAACGATGAGACAGCCTATAGGAAGGAGTGGCAGTGTGCTGCCAGGACCACAACCTCTCCCTCAATGTGAGCATGACAAAGGAGCTAATCGAGGACTACATCATCGGGGCTGTAGTGGAGCGGGTCGAGAGTTTCAAGTTCACTGACTGGTTGCATCACTGTATGGCAACTGCTTGGCATCTGACCGTAAGGCGCTACAGAGGGTAGTGCGTACGGCCCAGTACATCACTGGGGCCAAGCTTCCTGCCATCCAGGACCTCAATAACAGGCGGTGTCAATAAAAGAAAGCCTATAAAACTGTCAGAGACTCCAGTCACCCAAGTCATAGACTGTTTTCTCTGCTACTGCACGACAAGTGGTACCGGAGCACCAAGTCTAGGACCAAAAGGCTCCTTAACAGCTTCTACCCCCCCCCCCCCCCCCCCCCCAGCCATAAGACTGCTGAACAACTAATCAAATGGCCACCAGACTATTTACATTAACCCACACCATTCATTTTGTACACTGCTGCTACTAAATGTTTATTATCTATGCATAGTCACTTCACCCCCACACGCACAAATTACCTCAACTAACCTGTACCCCCGCACACTGACTCGGTACCGGTGCCCCCTGTATATAGCCTAGTTATTGTTATTCTTATTGTGTTACTTACATTTTTTTACTTTAGTTTATTTGGTAAATATTTTCTTAACTCTTCTTGAACTGCTCTGTTGGTTAAGGGCTTGTAAATAAGCATTTCACAGTTAGGTCTACTTTCACAGTAAGGTCTACTTTCACAGTAAGGTCTACAACACCTGTTGTATTCGGTGCATGTGACAAATAAAGTTTGATTTGATTTCGATGTATTTTATTACGTATCTCACCAATATACTGCTACAGTCTGTCAACACATTCCTATGATTCACTCGGGTCAGAATCTGCATAGCTTCGTGATTACACCGCACACACAAACACACACACACACACACACACATACACACACACACATACACACACACACACACACAGGCACACACCCACACAAACACACACATACACACATACACACACACCCACACAAACACACACATACAAAATGGAGGGCAGGGCAGTGCAGCTGTGAAGATCCAATTCAGAACTCAATTGTGGTGCCGCTGGCCCTGTGGCGTCACCACGGGAACCCAGGGGAACCCTACCACAGCTCTATATGCAAATGTCCCTCCAGCTGGCCACTAGACTGGGTATGCTGAGACCCACCGCTTATTTAGGAACATTTCATAGAGAACACAACACTGAGCAGAGCGAGCAGGCAGGCAGGCAGGCAGGCAGACAGACAGACAGAGATGGATTAATGCAGGAGCTTACCAGGGCCGAAGCCCCTGGGTCCAGGCCTGTGTGAGGCCCTGGGTCCAGGCCTGTGGGGGGCCCTGGGTCCAGGCGTGAAACCCCTGGGTCCAGGCCTGTGGGGGGCCCTGGGTCCAGGCCTGTGGGGGGCCCTGGGTCCAGGCCTGTGTGGGGCCCCGGGTCCAGGTCTGTGGGGGGCCCTGGGTCCAGGCGTGAAGCCCCTGGGTCCAGGCCCGTGGGGGGCCCTGGGTCCAGGCCCATGGGGGGCCCTGGATCCAGGCGTGAAGCCCCTGGGTCCAGGACCGTGAGGGGCCCAGGAAGCAGAAAATAAAGTATAATAAACATCACCCAAAAAAAGGAAATACAGTGCCTTCAGAAAGTATTCAGACCACTGGACTTGTTCCACATTACGTTACAGCCTTATTCTAAATGGATTAAAATCTTTTTTACCCTCATCAATATACACATAATGAACCCCATAATGACAAAGCAAAACAAGGTTTGAGAAAAAAACTGAAACGATTACAGCCCAGAGTCTTCTTGGGTATGACGCTACAAGCTTGGCACACCTGTATTTGCGGAGTTTCTCCCATTCTTTTCTGCAGATCTTCTCAAGCTCTGTAAGGTTGGATGGGGAGCGTCGCTGCACAGCTGTTTTCAGGTCCAGGCTTTGGTTGGGTCACTCAAAGACTTGTCCCGAAGATACTCCTGCATTGTGTCAGCTGTTTGCTTAGGGTTGTTGTCCTGTTGGAAGGTAAACATTCGCTCCAGCCTGAGGTCCTGAGACCTGAGCATACTTTGCACCATTCATCTTTCCCTCGATCCTGTCTAGTCTCCCAGTCCCTGCCGCTGAAAAACATCCCTACAGCATGATGCTGCCACCACCATGCTTCACCGTAGGGATGAGGCCAGGTTTCCTCCATACATGACGCTTGGCAATCACGCCAAAGAGTTCAATCTTGGTTTCGTCAGACCAGAGAATATTGTTTCTCATGGTCTGAAAGTCCTTTAAGGGCCTTTTGGCAAACGCCAAGTGGGTTGTCATGTGTCTTTTACTGAGGAGTGGCTTCCATCTGGCCACTCTACCGTAAAGACCTGATTGGTGGAGTGCTGAAGAGATGATTGTCCTTCTGGAAGTTCTCCCATCTCCACAGAGGAACTATGCAGCTCTGTCAGAGTGACCATTGGGTTCTTGGTCACCTCCCTGACCAAAGCCCTTCTCCCACAATTGCTCAGTTTGGCCAGGTGGCCAGCTCTAGGAAGAGTCTTGGTGGTTTCAAACTTCTTCCATTTAAAAATGATGGAGGTCACTGTGTTCTTGGGGACCTTCAATGCTGCAGAAATGTTTTTGTACCCTTCCCCAAATCTGTACCTCAACACAATCCTGTCTCTAAGCTCTACGGACAATTCCTTCGGCCTCATGGCTTGGTTTTTGCTCTGACAAGCACTGTCAACTGTGGGACCTTATATAGACAGTTGTGTGTCTTTCCAAATCATGTCCAATCAATTGAATTTACCACAGGTGGACTTGAATCAAGTTGTAGAAACATTTCAAGGATGATCAATGGCAGCAGAATACACCTGAGCTCAATTTAGATTTTTTAAATTGTAATACATTTGCAAAAATGTCTAAAAACCTGTTTTCACATCATCATTATAGGGTATTGTGTGTAGATTGATCAGGAAAAATGTTTATTTAATACATTTTAGAATAAGTAACGTAACAAAATGTTGAAAAAGTCATGGAGTCTGAATACTTTCCGAATGCACTTTATATACTGTATACATTATATATGTAGTATATATTTAGTATTTTACATGCAGTATACATTATATATGTAGTATATATTTACTATTACTTTTACTGCAACCTCCAAACACAGGAGGATTCAGGAGCTCTCAATGAGGGTAGATAGCCTTCTGCTGCCTGCTGCCCGCTCTGCTAATCATCAGATAACTGATGTCTTGAGATGTTGCTTCAATATATCCATATAATTTCCCATCCTCATGATTCCATCTATTTTGTGAAGTGCACCAGTCCCTCCTGCAGCAAAGCACACCCCAAAACATGATGCTGCCACCCGCATGGTTCACAGTTGGGATGGTGTTCTTCGGCTTGCAAGCCTCACCCTTTTTCCTCCAAACATAACAATGGTCATTATAGCCAAACAGTTATTTTTTTGTTTCATCCGACCAGAGGACATTTCTCCAAAAAGTACGATCTTTGTCCCCGTGTGCAGTTGCAAACCGTAGTCTGGCTTTTTTTATGTCGGTTTTGGAGCAGTGGGTTCTTCCTTGCTGAGCGGCCTTTTAGGTTATGACGTTTAACTGTGGATATAGATACTTTTGTACCTGTTTCCTCCAGCATCTTCACAAGGTCCTTCGCTGTGGTTCTGGGATTGATTTGCACTTCGCTGTGGTTCTGGGATTGATTTGCATCTCTCGGAACGCGTCTCCTACCTGAGCGGTATGACAGTTGCGTGGTCCCATGGTGTTTATACTTGTGTACTATTGTTTGTACAGATGAACGTGGTACCTTAATTAAGGTGTTTGGAAATTGCTCCCAAGGATGAACTGGACTTGTGGAGGTCTACAAATTTTTTTCTTGACGTCTTGGCTGATTTCTTTTGATTTTCCCATGATGTCAAGCAAAGAGGCACTGATGATGTCAATTAGCCTATCAGAAGCTTCTAAAGACATGACATCATCTTCTGGAATTTTCCAAGCTGTTTAAAGGCCCAGTCAACTTAGTCTATGTCAACTTCTGACCCACTGGAATTGTGATACAGTGAATTATAAGTGAAATCATCTGTAAAAAATAGTTGGAAAAATTACTTGTGTCATGCACAAAGTAGATGTCCTAACCGACTTCCCAAAACTATAGTTTGTTGACAAGAAATTTGTGGAGTGGTTGAAAAACGAGTTTTAAATGACTCCAACCTAAATGTATGTAAACTTCTGACTTCAGCTGTACAAATAAACATAGCATTATTTATTTTTTGTAATTATTTTTTATCCAACCACAGGAGCCCACTCTCAATGTTCAAAATACACCAGAGAGCATCATTTAGCAACAGAGTTTAGCAATAGTTTCTAAAAAAATAAATAACGGTAGATTTGGTGTTATCACAATCAAATAGAGGTAACTTCCAAAATAAAGGAAACACCAACATAAAGTCTCTTAAAAGGGTGTTGGGCCTCCACGAGCTGCCAAAAGAGCTTCAATGAGCCTTGGCATTGATTCTACAAGTGGACCTAAACCATGCCAGGACAATGCACCCCACACAATAACATATACTTTGTATCCCTCATTTACTCACGTGTTTCCTTTATTTTGGCAGTTACCAGTATGCCTACAGTCAGGCTTTGTGTTCATAGACATATAATCCTTAGAAGGGTTTTGGAACCTTTTACCCTGGCAATTTGACTGGTAAACTCATGAAATGGCTGCCAGTCCTGACTTAAATTGGAACTGCCATCTATGGAGTATATTTCTATGGTTGTTTGCGGCTGTAGGTTTTCCTTTTGCAGATTCCAAAATGCAATCTCAGAAATACGTACAGTTTGGAAAGCAAATGACTACTGCTGAAAAGAGAAGGCTAATCTGTCTGTAGAACCAATAGAACCAATTTCTTATCAACAACTCCCAATTATTTGCGAGCAGCAGCACTGATTTTCACAGTAACTCATTTTGAGGTAGGCTATTGCCACTAAGAGCTCATCGGCCATCACCGTGAGTACCCTGCATCTTCATCATTAGGTGTGCCACTGGAAATTGCATTTAGTTTCTTACTGTAGTCGATAATATATTCCCTCCTAATAATCTGTGTTGCTGCTTCATTGGCCTGGGCTATAGAGCCCCACAGCAGAGGTGTCGTAATACCCATAAAACCTAGCAGTCAAACAGGGAAATGGTTCCAATAATTTTTCCACCATTCATTTTCCCCATAGGGGATTTCAGAAACACATAAAGGACTGTGTTTCATGTAGGCTTACCCTGGCGTGATGTCTTGATAGCCATGTAAATATCTGTCGGACAAGGTGACTTTTATCAATATATTTGGCTCTATTTACTTTCAGATTCTAAAATGCTAATTAGTAGACCTGCAAGACTTCCAATCCCTTTAAGCTCCTGAACTCTAGCTGACCCTTTTGTTAACAGGTATTGTGTCAATTTAAAACTTGCACAAAACAATTCACAGAATTGTCAATTTAAAGAAACGTTGCCAATTTATTCAATACTACAATTCAGCTAACATCAGATAGTTAATCCAGAGATTCTTCCTTTTGCCTTGATTTGGCAGTCTCGTCCAGAGCATCATGGCATTTGTAGTTCTTTATGACAGCCACATTAGCAGCTAATTAGCGTTTCATTTTGGAGGCGGTAAATACAGGAGAATATGCTGATAAAAGTCACCTTGTCCTAGAGAGATTTACATGGTAATCAAAACGTCACGCCAGGGTAAGCCTACATGAAACACAACCCTTGTTTTAAGTGTTTCTACAATCCTATAAAAAAAACAAAGCCCGGGGTTCTATGATTTCTTAATCCGGCCTTGCACATGCACATGCATGCATTTACGTATACAAACACACACAGACACACAGCCGGCAATCTTTCACTGGCAGTTAATTTCTCTCTCTCACTGTCTCACTCTCTCGGTCTGTCTCTGTCTCTGTCTCTGTCTCTGTCTGTCTCTCTCTGTCTCACTCTCTCGGTCTCGGTTTCTGTCTCTGTCTCTCTCTGTCTCTCACTGTCTCTGTCTCTCTCTCTCTCTGTCTCTCACTGTCTCACTCTCTCGGTCTCTGTCTCTCTCTGTCTCTCTCTCTCTCGGTAATTTGTCTCTCGCTGTCTCTTTCTGTCTCTCTCCCACTCTCAAACTAGAGCAAAACACATAATCTATCTGTCTCAGCTGTCTCTCTCCGCCACCCAACTGGGCCCTGAGATCATCTCTCTGTCTCAGCTGGCTCTCTCCGCCACCCAACAGGGCCCTGAGATCATCTCTCTGTCTCAGCTGGCTCTCTCCGCCACCCAACTGGGCCTTGAGATCATCTCTCTGTCTCAGCTGGCTCTATCCACCACCCAACTAGGACTTGAGATCATCTCTCTGTCTCAGCTGGCTCTCTCCACCACCCAACTGGGCCTTGAGATCATCTCTCTGTTTCAGCTGGCTCTCTCCACCACCCAACTGGGTCACCGTGGGAGAGCTATCACACAGGATAGCACACTCCTACCCCTCGCTGCTCACCGCTTAAAACAGGCAGTGTTAATATGCAAATGTACGCAAATGTAAGAAAATGTAAGAAAATCAAAACACAGAATGGGATTATGAATAATTACGATACATTTTCTGGAATTTAGTTTTTCCTTGACACAATTACTTTATTGAGGAAATGCAATAGTGAATGGGTAATTGTCCGGTATCCAGTAGTGAAAAACAACTTAGTCCTGGACTGGTGGACACAGTATGGGGGACTAGAGTCAAAGTTCTCCCTGCTTTATTACTAAATATTCTCCTTTTATGGTGGTTTCCACATACATTACAGTCACACTATAAAATAAGGGTTTTATGGCACCTCTATCACCATCTACAGGTACAGTAGCCAACATGGCCCATCTATCTCCCCTATAGTAGCCAACATAGCCTCTCTAATTCCATCTACAGTAGCCAACATGGCCCCTCTATCTCCATCTACAGTAGCCAACATGGCCCCTCTATCTCCATCTACAGTAGCCAACATGGCCCCTCTATCTCCATCTACAGTACAGTAGCCAACATGGCCCCTCTATCTCCATCTACTGTAGCCAACATGGCCTCTCTATCTCCATTTACTGTAGCCAACGTGGCCCCTCTATGTCCATCTACTGTAGCCAACATGGCCCCTCTATCTCCATCTACTGTAGCCAACATGCCTTCTCTATCTCCCCCTATAGTAGCCAACGTGGCCCCTCTATCTCCATCTACAGTATAATAGCCAACATGGCCCCTCTATCTCCATCTACAATACCCAACATGGTCCCTCTTTCGCCATCTACAGTATAATAGCCAACATGGCCCCTCTATCTCCATCTACAGTATAATAGCCAACATGGCCCCATTAATTCCCCCTATAGTAGCCAACATGGGCCCTCTATCTCCCCCTATAGTAGCCAACATGGTCCCTCTATCTCCCCCTATAGTAGCCAACATGGTCCCTCTATCTCCATCTACAGTATAATAGCCAACATGGCCCCTCTATCTCCCCCTATAGTAGCCAACATGGCCCCACTATCTCCATCTACAGTATAATAGCCAACATGGCCCCTCTATCTCCCCCTATAGTAGCAAACATGGTCCCTCTATCTCCATCTACAGTATAATAGCCAACATGGTCCCTCTATCTCCCCCTATAGTAGCCAACATGATCCCTCTATCACCATCTACAATATCCAACATGGTCCCTCTATCTCCATCTACAATACCCAACATGGCCCCTTGTTACGTTCCCCAGTTTATGTGTTGTAGTTTGTGTATTTGCATGTGTTTTATTTCAGGAAATGGCTTCCTGAAATCCCTCAAGCAGCTGATTGGTCGACTCCAGGGCTAATTGGAGAGCTGACCCCGCCCCCTCGTCAAGACACAGCTGTCTCCAATTACACATTCATTCTGAAGCTATATAAAAGCCAGTGTTCTGTTCAGGAGAGAGAGATTTGGAGGTAGGGATTGCTGAGAGAGATTTTGCTGAGGTCATTGCAGAGCGATTGTTTGTGATAGAGATTTGGAGGTAGGGATTGCTGAGAGATTTTGCTGAGGTCATTGCAGAGTGATTGATTGTGATAGAGAGATTTTTGCTAGAGGTTGATATGCTGGGAGTTCATTGCTGGGAAGTTGGTATGTTTTGTGAGTTTGTTGCTCAGATAGAGCTTATTTGATCTACTTTGTTTCTTAGTTTGTTTGTGAAATTGTTTAATATTCTGTTTCATTTGTTCCCAGGGAAGAAGGGGAAGGCACCTTGGGAGTGTTTAGGCAAGAGGCCCGCGGGCATACATATACGTAGTATATTCACTGTCTAGGCACACTAGGTAAGACCTGGGCGGACCACCCCCTGTATTTTGGTTAGGGCACCAGGTGGTGCTAAATTAGGTAAGTAGTGGGTAGGCAGGTAAGATAGGAGAGGGGGCTTTGAGATTTACTTTCTTTGCTTTGGTTCCGTCCAGCCCCTTTTCCCCATATTACCGTGTAAAGGAATAAAGTCCTTGTAAACGGTACCACATTCTGCCTGTTGTCATCCTTACTCGCAACTACAGTCCATACTTTTTCACTTCACGGAGAGTTTAGTTGTAGCAGGGTGTTGCGTTCCCTCTTCATAGAGGCGTGCGTAACATAATTGGGGCTCATCCGGGATCTTTCCATTAAACCCACCGGACCCTGCTGCTCTGAGCTCTCTGTGGTTAGTGATTGAGGTGTGATGGTAGGTTGTGAGTTTGGATGACTTGTTTAGTTAGTGTGTTCAGGAGACTGCATTGTATAAGATGGCTGCATCAGCCATCTCTAAGTTTTTTGAAGCGCCCTCTATTGATTGTTTGGTGAGGTTTCGTAAAGTAGACCTTATAGCTATAGCTGACCATTATGGATTTGTTGTCCCTGAGAAAGCCCTAAAGGCTGAGCTTTTGTTGCTAGTCAGGGAGGGTTTAGTGAGAATGGATTCTCTCATTGCAAGGAGAGGAGATGGGTAGACCTTCTGATGCCAAGTCGGAGGACAAGGCGGAGGAAGGGGTTCCTCTTACCCCCTTTACATTGCCCCGATTCGATCCTTTATCCTCTGCTTTGCGTCGTTCAGATGGAACTGCTAGGCTGAAGGTGAGGCTGGCTCGGTTAGAAATGGAGCAAAAAGATAAAGAAAGACAGATGAATTTTGAACTTGAAATTAGGAAAATAGAAGCTGACAAGGAGGTGAGGATCCGACAACTGGAGCTAGATGCTCGCTCCAGTGCGACTCTACAAGCTGCTCATCATCAAACCCACTTCGATGTGAGTAAAAACATAGCTTTAGTCCCTCCATTCCGAGAGTCGGAAGTTGATTCTTATTTCTCTGCGTTTGAGCGTGTAGCCGCTGCGCTGCATTGGCCACTCGAGGTTTGGCCGCTCCTGTTACAATGTAAATTGTCTGGGAAAGCCCAGGAAGTAGTAGCTGCTCTCTCCCTGGAAGACAGTTTACACTACGATACAGCTAAAACTACCGTGTTGCGGGCTTATGAGTTGGTGCCTGAAGCTTATAGACAGCGCTTCAAGAACCACAAGAAACTCTCTCACCGTACATTTGTTGAATTTGCTAGGGACAAAGAGTCTGTTTAGTCGCTGGTGTTCAGCCAGCAAAGCTAACACCTTTGCTGATATTAAGGAGTTGATGCTGTTGGAGGACTTTAAAGGCAATCTCCCAGATAGAATAGTAGTTCATTTAAATGAACAGAAGGTGGTGACATTGGCCCAAGCAGCAGTGTTGGCAGATGAGTACGCTTTGACACACAAGACTGTCTTTGGTGCGCCTCGTTTTGAAGGCCGGACGATTACGTCATCAGTTCCTCGTTCAGGTCGCTTTTCCTCTGACAACCCTAAGCCTTTTCATGAAATCCGTGAATGTTTTTACTGTCACAAAGGGTCACGTGATCGCGGACTGCCCAGTTTTGAAAAATAAACCGCAACAGTCCCAGTCACCGTCCCCAAAAATGAAAAGTTTGGGTTTAGTCAAGTCTTTGGCTCGTCCATTGGATCGAGTTATTGATTCAGCATTTGAGAAACCGGATCCTGTCTATGCTCCGTTTATCTCTGCCGGTTATGTTTCCTTAACAGGAGAACAAGCTGATCAAAAGCCTATCCAAATCCTACGAGACACTGGGGCGGCGCAGTCAGTAATCATTACTGATGTTTTACCCTGGTCTCCTGAAACGTATTGTGGCTCGCATGTCATATTACAGGGGATAGAGACAAACCGTACCTGTACCATTACACTGGGTCCACTTAGTGTCAGACTTGGTATCAGGACATTTCCGTGTTGGTGTAGGATCTACACTCCCAGTAAAAGGAGTCACATTGCTACTAGGGAATGATATTGCTGGTGGTAATGTCACTCCTGTGTTAGAGGTAGTAGACAATCCAGAAATCAGAACTACAGATGAGAAATTGGTTCAAGCATTTCCACATGTTTTTCCTGCTTGTGTGTTAACGAGGGCACAATCTCGCAAGCTAGGAGATGTGGTGGATTTGGCTAGTTCCATTTTTGAGAATGTTGAGGTAGAAGATCATGCACCGAGTATGCCTTCTGCAATGCCGACAGTTTTTACACCCGTAAAAACTAAGGCAGGGGAAAACGAAATTGTGCCCCAATTACATGACATTCTTTTGTCTGTCACCCCTGAGAAGGTGATTGAATGTCAAAAAAAAGACACCAGTCTTTAAGTGTTTTGCTTTGGTAATTTCCATTGAGGAAGCTAAAACTAGAGAGACCGCCTACTTTATGGAAGCAGGAGTTTTGATGCGTAAATGGGCATCTCATGACACCATTAATGACTGGAGTGAAGTGTGTCAAGTGGTTGTTCCTACACCGTTCCGACAGCAGGTGCTGTCACTCGCCCATGACCAGGCGTGGTCTGGACACTTGGGGATCACAAAGACTAATAACCGGGTCCTTCGTCATTTCTTCTGGCCAGGTTTGAAGTCTGACGTGGTCCAATTTTGTAAAACATGTCACATATGTCAACTCACTGGGAAAGTGAATCAAACAGTTCCAAGAGCGCCACTCTGCCTGATTCCTGTGGTGGGGGAACCGTTTGAAAGAGTGATAATTGATTGTGTAGGTCCATTGCCGAAAACCAGGTCCGGTAACCAGTTCCTACTAACAATAATGTGCAGTACTACTCGATACCCAGAGGCTATTCCTCTCCGTACTATAACGGCTAAGACTGTGGTGAAGGCACTAGTGAAGTTCTTCTCTACGTTTGGACTAGTACTCCAAACTGATCAGGGATCCAACTTCATGTCTAAACTGTTTTCAAATGTGTTAAAGACATTGTGTATTTCCCATCAGGTCTCCAGTCCGTATCATCCAGAGAGTCAAGGGGCTCTAGAACGCTGGCATCAGACTCTGAAGGCAATGCTACGCAAGTATTGTATGGATACCAGTACTGATTGGGATGAGGGGGTGTCCTTTGTCCTATTTGCTATAAGGGAAACGATACAAGAGTCCTTAGGGTTCAGCCCTGCTGACCTTGTGTTTGGACACACCCCACGGGGTCCGCTTAAAGTTTTGAAGGAGCATATCTTATCTCCTACACCCAGTACGGACTATCGTCGCGTAAATGCAGTTACAAAGTCTGATTATTTTCCTCTACCTCGCTTAGATGACTGTATTGATAGAATAGGCTCTGCTGCTTATGTTAGTAAGTTAGATTTGTTAAAAGGTTATTGGCAAGTGCCTCTGACCTCTCAAGCTTCTGACATATCGGCTTTTGTTACGCCAGATAACTTCGTACAATACACTGTGATGCCCTTTGGCATGTGTAATGCACCTGCTACTTTTCAGCGGTTAGTTAACATTGTGTTTGCAGATCTGCCAAATTGTACTGCTTACCTTGATGATGTGGTGATTCATTCGTCTACCTGGTCTGATCATCTCTCCACTTTGAAAAGTGTTTCAGCGGTTGGAGAATGCTTCTTCAACCCTCAATTTGGCCAAGTGTGAGTTTGGAAAGGCTACAGTGACTTACTTAGGTAAACAAGTGGGACGAGGTCAAGTGCGCCCAGTAACTGGCAAAGTGGAAGCAATTGTTGCTTTTCCTGCTCCCACTACTCGCCGCCAGTTGCGCAGATTCCTGGGGATGGTAGGGTACTATCGTACCTTCTGTAAGAAATTCTCAACGGTAGTAGCTCCCCTTTCATCTCTGCTTAGTCCCAAGGTAACATTCAAGTGGTCCAAGGACTGTAACTACGCTTTTGAGTCCGCTAAAGCGCTACTTTGTAATGCCCCAGTGCTTGCCGCCCCCAACTTTGACAAACCTTTTAAGTTGGAGGTAGATGCTAGTATAGTGGGGGTGGGTGCGGTTCTCTTACAGGAAGATGAAGACTGAGTGGATCGGCCCGTCAGTTTCTTCTCCCGTAAGTTCAACTCGTGTCAGT
Source organism: Oncorhynchus clarkii lewisi (assembly GCF_045791955.1). Lineage (NCBI taxonomy): Eukaryota > Metazoa > Chordata > Actinopteri > Salmoniformes > Salmonidae > Oncorhynchus > Oncorhynchus clarkii. The sequence continues at coordinate 85,243,672 of NC_092150.1, forward strand.
CAAGATGCTCTACAATTGAACAAGAGACGCTGGCTTTATTGCTTGCCTTACAGTTCTTTGAGGTATATGTGGGCTCCAGTGCCTTGTCTGTTATGGTCTTCACGGACCATAATCCATTGGTGTTCTTGAAGCAAATGTACAACCAGAACCGCCGCCTTATGCGGTGGGCTCTGATTGTACAAGGATATAATGTACAGATCGCTTATGTGAAGGGCTCGGCGAATGTGGTTGCTAACGCTCTATCACGGGTTTACTAACTGGGGAAGCGATGGCTTTTGTTATTGCAAAACTAGGTTTGCAATTTTTGTGGTGGGCGTGTTACGTTCCCCAGTTTGTGTTGTAGTTTGTGTATTTGCATGTGTTTTATTTCAGGAAATGGCTTCCTGAAATCCCTCAAGCAGCTGATTGGTCGACTCCAGGGCTAATTGGAGAGCTGACCCCGCCCCCTCGTCAAGACACAGCTGTCTCCAATTACACATTAATTCTGAAGCTATATAAAAGCCAGTGTTCTGTTCAGGAGAGAGAGATTTGGAGGTAGGGATTGCTGAGAGAGATTTTGCTGAGGTCATTGCAGAGCGATTGTTTGTGATAGAGATTTTTGCTAGAGGTTGATTTGCTGGGAGTTCATTGCTGGGAAGTTGGTATGTTTTGTGAGTTTGTTGCTCAGATAGAGCTTATTTGATCTACTTTGTTTCTTAGTTTGTTTGTGAAATTGTTTAATATTCTGTTTCATTTGTTCCTAGGGGAGAAGGGGAAGGCACCTTGGGAGTGTTTAGGCAAGAGGCCCGCGGGCATACATATACGTAGTATATTCACTGTCTAGGCACACTAGGTAAGACCTGGGCGGACCACCCCCTGTATTTTGGTTAGGGCACCAGGTGGTGCTAAATTAGGTAAGTAGTGGGTAGGCAGGTAAGATAGGAGAGGGGGCTTTGAGATTTACTTTCTTTGCTTTGGTTCCGTCCAGCCCCTTTTCCCCATATTACCGTGTAAAGGAATAAAGTCCTTGTAAACGGTACCACATTCTGCCTGTTGTCATCCTTACTCGCACCTACAGTCCATACTTTTTTCACTTCACGGAGAGTTTAGTTGTAGCAGGGTGTTGCGTTCCCTCTTCATAGAGGCGTGCGTAACACCCCTCTATCTCCATCTACAGTATAATAGCCAACATGGCCCCACTATCTCCCCCTATAGTAGCCAACATGGTCCCTCTATCTCCCCCTATAGTAGCCAACATGGTCCCTCTATCTGCATCTACAGTATAATAGCCAACATGGCCCCTCTATCTCCCCCTACAGTATAATAGCCAACATGGCGCCTCTATCTCCCCCTACAGTATCCAACATGGTCCCTCTATTTCCATCTATAGTCGCCAACATGGCCCCTCTAACTCCATCTACAGTATAGTAGCCAACATGGCTCCTCTATCTCCCCCTATAGTAGCCAACATGGCCCCTCTATCTGCATCTACAATATAGTAGCCAACATGGCTCCTCTGTCTCCCCCTATAGTAGCCAACATGGCCCCTCTATCTCCCCCTATAGTAGCCAACATGGCCCCTCTATCTCCCCCTATAGTAGCCAACATGGTCCCCCTATCTCCCCCTATAGTAGCAAACATGGTCACTCTATCTCCATCTACAGTATAATAGCCAACATGGCCCCACTATCTCCCCCTATAGTAGCCAACATGGCTCCACTATCTCCCCCTATTGTAGCCAACATGGCTCCTCTATCTCCCCCTATAGTAGCAAACATGGTCCCTCTATCTCCATCTACAGTATAATAGCCAACATGGCCCCTCTATCTCCCCCTATAGTAGCCAACATGGCCCCTCTATCTCCCCCTATAATAGCCAACATGGCCCCACTATCTCCCCCTATAGTAGCCAACATGGTCCCCCTATCTCCCCCTATAGTAGCAAACATGGTCCCTCTACCTGCATCTACAGTATAATAGCCAACATGGCCCCTCTATCTCCCCCTATAATAGCCAACATGGTCCCCCTATCTCCCCCTATAGTAGCCAACATGGTCCCCCTATCTCCCTCTATAGTAGCCAACATGGTCCCTCTATCTCCCCCTACAGTATAATAGCCAACATGGTCCCCCTATCTCCCCCTATAGTAGCCAACATGGTCCCTCTATCTCCCCCTACAGTATAATAGCCAACATGGTCCCCCTATCTCCCCCTATAGTAGCCAACATGGTCCCTCTATCTCCCCCTATAGTAGCCAACATGGTCCCTCTATCTCCCCCTACAGTAGCCAACATGGTCCCCCTATCTCCCCCTATAATAGCCAACATGGTCCCCCTATCTCCCCCTATAGTAGCCAACATGGCCCCACTATCTCCCCCTATAGTAGCCAACATGGCCCCTCTATCTCCCCCTACAGTATAATAGCCAACATGGTCCCTCTATCTCCCCCTACAGTATAATAGCCAACATGGTCCCTCTATCTCCCCCTATAGTAGCCAACATGGTCCCTCTATCTCCCCCTATAGTAGCCAACATGGTCCCTCTATCTCCCTCTACAGTAGCCAACATGGTCCCCCTATCTCCCCCTATAATAGCCAACATGGTCCCCCTATCTCCCCCTATAGTAGCCAACATGGTCCCTCTATCTGCATCTACAGTAGCCAACATGGCCCCTCCATCTCCCCCTATAGTAGCCAACATGGTCTCTCTATCTCCCCCTACAGTAGCCAACATGGTCCCTCTATCTCCCCCTATAGTAGCCAACATGGTCCCTCTACCTGCCCCTATAGTAGCCAACATGGTCCCTCTATCTCCCCCTATAGTAGCCAACATGGTCCCTCTACCTGCCCCTATAGTAGCCACATGACCCCTCTATCTCCATCTGCAGTATAATAGCCAACACGGCCCCTCTATCTCCATCTGCAGTATAATAGCCAACACGGCCCCTCTATCTTAGGGCAGTGATTAGCCAATAACAGTAGCGTTTAGCACCAGTGTTTTCTCAGTAATTAGCGCAGTGACTAGCCTATAACAGTAGCGTTTAGCAACAATGGTCCGGAGATGTACGCCTGGCGCTCTAATTCTATCCGTGCATCAGCCTGGTGGCACACTGCCAGCTTTGATACTCTGATACCAAGCTCCTGCCTTTCACCTCCACGAGAAGACCAATAGAGGAGAGAAAGGGAGGAGACGGGAGGGAGTGGAATAGAGAAAGGAAGATGCCATGACTTATGGTTTGATAGTTTGAGTGATAGCGAATGTAGAATTTGACATAAAGAGCCTTCAGAACGTGTTTCCACCCTTTTACTTTTCTCACATTTTCTTGTGTTACTGATCTACACACAATACCCCATAATGTCATAGTGGAATTTTGTTTGCAGAAAACTTTCGAAATTAAATAACAATGAAAAGCTGAAATGTATTGAGTCAATATGTATTCAAACCCTTTGTTACGGCAAACCTAAATAAGTTAAGAAGTAAAGATGTGCTTAACAAATTGCGTAATAAGTTACATGGACTCACTCCGTGTTCAATAATAGTGGTTAACATGATTTGTGAAGGACTACCTCATCTCTGTATTCCACACATACAATTATCTGTAAGGTCCCACAATCGAGCAGTGAATTTCAAGCACAGATTCAATCGGAAAGACCAGGGAGGTTTTTCAATGCCTTGCAAAGAAGGGCATCGATTGGTAGATGTGTTTTTAAAAAAAAAAAAAAAAAAAAAAAAAAAAGGAATATCCCTTTGAGCATTGGGACTTCATTAATTAGAGTTTGGATGGTGTATCAATACACCCAGTCACTACGAAGATACAAGCGTTCTTCATAACTCAGTTGGCGAAGAGGTTGGAAACTGCTCAGGGATTTCACCATGAGGCCAATGGTGATTTTAAAACAGTTGCAGAGTTTAACGGTTGTGATATGAGAACTGAGTATGGATCGACAACATTGTTGTCATGCCCTGTTGTCATGTCCTTGTACTTGTCTCCACCCCCTCCAGTTGTTGCCCATCTTCCCCATTATCCCCTGGGTACTTATACTGTACCTGTTTCTCTGTTTGTCTGTTGCCAGTTCGTCTTGTTATGTCAACCAGCATTTTGTCTCAGCTCCTGCTTTCCCCCCCAGTCTCTCTTTTTTTCGCCCTCCTGGTTTGACCCTTGCCTGTCCTGACTCTGAGCCCGCCTGCCCGACGACTCTGCCTGCCCTTGATCCTGAGCCTGCCTGCCATCCTGTACCTTTGCCCATACTCTGGATTACCAACCCCTGCCTGACCTGACCCTGAGCCTGCCTGCAGTCCTGTACCTTTGCCCATACTCTGGATTACCAACCCCTGCCTGACCTGAGCCTGCCTGCCGTCCTGTACCTTTGCCCACTACTCTGGATTACCGAGCCCTACCTGTCTTGACCTGTTTGCCTGCCCCTGTTGCTGTAATAAACATTGTTACTTCAACACAGTCTGTATTTGGGTCTTACCTGAAGTGTGATAATTGTAGCTACTCCACAAAACGAACCTAATTGACAGAGTGAAAAGAAAGCCTATACGGAAGAAAATATTCCAAAACCTGTATCCTGTTTGCAACAAGGCACTAAAGTAATACTGCTAAAAATGTAGCAAATAAATTAACTTCAGTCCTGAAAAAGAAAGTGTTATGTTTTGGGCAAATCAAACACCTCACTGAGTACCACTCTTTATATTTACAAGCACGGTGGTGCCTGAATCATGTTATGGGTATGCTTGTCATCGGCAAGGACAGGGGAGTTTTTCAGGATAAAAAAAACGGAATGGAGCTAAGCACAGGCAAAATCCTAGAGGAAAACCTGGTTAAGTCTGCTTTCCACCAGACAGTGGGAGTTGAATTCACCATTCAGCAGGACAATAACCTAAAACAGAAGGCCAAATCTACACTGGAGTTACTTACCAAGATGACATTGAATGTTCCAGAGTGGCCATGTTACAGTTTTGACACAAATCTGCTTGAAAATCTATGGCAAGACTTAAATTGTTGTCTAACAATGATCACTAATCATCAACAATCTACTTGACAGAGCTTGCATAATTTTTTATAAAATAATGGGCAAATACTGTACAATCCAGGTGTGCAAAACTCTTAGAGACTTACCCAGAAAGACTCACAGCCTTAATCACCACCAAAGGTACTTGTACAAAGTATTGACTCAGGACTGTGAATACCTATGTAAATTAGATATTTATGTATTTCATTTTCAACACATTTGCAAACATTTCTAAAAACATATTTTCACTTATGAAAAAAACATATTGTCATTATGGGGAATTGTGTGTAAAAAAACAACTATTTAATCCATTTTGAATTGAGGCTGTAACGACAACATTTGGAATAAGTCTAGGGGTATGAATACTTTCTGAAGGCAATGTATCTTTTAGATGGGGATGATGAGTGAACATTAAGAGAGGAGTGTGAAGAGTCGTTGGTGCTTTGTCAGTGGATCAAATATGGCAAAGTGTCAAGAAAACCAGCAGGTGTTGAGGAGGTAGGGGAGTATGAAGGAGCGTAAGGTTGAGCTCTGTGTTGTTATACAATTTACAGGTCCTTGTGCTGTGCAAGGCGTCGGCTACGTTGGAAGCAGAGGTTAATTTAAATGCATGCTCACGCCTGGGTGGCGTGGTGGAGTGGAGAGTGTCTCTCTGTCTGATGGGAATTCATCAGGGCCGTTTAGTCGCTGTGTAGTGACGCAGCCATGGCCTCTGAGACAGTGTTTCTGCCGGTGTTTCACACTCTTGAGGCGAGATTGCTTTATGGACACTCGTTATGTAGAATTAGATAGCCTAGGCTTTTCTTCCCTGACACATGCAATCAACTCTGACCCTTTAGATATGATCTATTTCCTCATTCGAATAGACACAGTCTTTCTTTATCTGGACGGCAGTATTCTACATCAAAACAACTTGGACTGATTGGTCGAAAACGTTATGCACTTGTCCATTTTCTCACAAGACCAGTGTCCTTCTCTCTGATGACATGCATGCAGACACACAGTCTTTGAATACAGCACACACTCCATCCACCCAGTGTAATTTACTGTAGTGTAAGACGGTAGTATGAACAGGCAAATAGAAGTAGCCACAGTCATAGAAATCACCTATATTTCAACACAGATCATATAGTTAAGAGGGCTAATTAAAACACACACAAAGACAAACGGCCTGGGGAACAATGGGATTAAAAGTAAAAGGTGCGTGTGTGTGCGTGCGTGTTTGCGTGCGTGCGTGCGTGCGTGCGTGCGTGAGTGCGCGTATGTGTGTGCGTGCCTAAGTGTGTGTGTGTGTCCATGTACAGTATCTGTGTTTGTTTGTTATTTCAAATGGAAATCATAATTAACAGAATAAGTGGTTACTGACAGTAAGTGGTAATTGACTTGCAGTGCAGTGTTGTGAATTCAGACTTTTCATCCCTTACAGTAGCTGTTGATGAAATAGCTTTAAAACAAGGCTAAAAACAGCCGATAAGTGAACTTAAACTTTCTTACAGTGATAAAGACAACGAGGAGGCCTACATGCAGCTTCATCAACACAATGACACAGGTCGTGGTTTTGCTAACACCGCTGACACTGCTGACACTGCTAACACTGCTTAAACTATAGTCCCTAATTACTCCATTCCATGACCGTTTTACGATGTCACCTGACCATTCTCCCAATTCACTTGACTCTTAACTAACTACAAACGGGAAGCTCAGGATGGCGTAGTAGGCCAATCAGTCCTCCTCTTTCAGAGATCAATGGACCATCCACTAACCTCCCCCCACTCCATCTATCTGAAAAGTTTATGCAGGGGGTTAGGTGTTGGTATGTGGTTGTGGAGTAGTTAGCCTAGGTAGCAATTAACGCAGTGCTAATTAATTCCCAAGCATTATCAGTAAATCAACAGGCCCATGCTAATTACAGTTAGCGTACAGGACAGACTCGTCTCTCCCACAATGTCGGGGCGGGAGGCACAGCGTCGGGCTCCCAAGGTCCCTCCGGAGCCAAACCCACCAGCCGTGCGGTGCTGACAACAGCCACAGGTGCTCCTCACACGCCTCACACACGCAGACACGCGTAAACACATACAGTTGAAGTCAGAAGTTTACATATACGTACGTACCTTAGCCAAAGACATTTAAACACAGTTTTTCACAATTCCTAACATTTAAATCACCACTTTATTTTGAGAATGTGAAATGTCAGAATAATAGTAGAGAGTGATTTATTTCCACTTTTATTTATTTCATAACTTTCCCAGTGGGTCAGAAATGTACATTCTCAATTAGTATCTGGTAGCATTGCATTTAAATTGGTTAACTTGGGTCAAACATTTCGGGTAGCCTTCCATAAGCTTCCCACAATAAGTTGGGGGAATTTTGGCCCATTCCTCCTGACAGAGCTGGTGTAACTGAGTCAGGTTTGTATGCCTCCTTGCTCGCACACGCTTTCTCAGTTCAGCCCACAACTTTTCTATAGGATTGAGGTCAGGGCTTTGTGATGGCCACTCCAATACGTTGACTTTGTTGTCCTTAAGCCATTTTGCCACAACTTTGGAAGTATGCTTGGGGTCATTGTCCATTTGGAAGACCCATTTGCGACCAAGCTTTAACTTCCTGACAGATGTCTTGAGATGTTGCTTCAATATATCCACATCATTTCCCGTCCGCATGATGCCATCTATTTTGTGAAGTGCACCAGTCCCTCCTGCATCAAAGCACCCCCACAGTATGAGGCTGTCACCCCCATTCTTCACAGTTGGGATTGTGTTCTTCAGCTTGCAAGCCTCACCCGTTTTCCTCACAACATAACGATGGTCATTATAGCCAAACAGTTATATTTTTGTTTCATCCGACCAGAGGACATTTCTCCAAAAAGTATGATCTTTGTCCCCATGTGCAGTTGCAAACCGTAGTCTGGCTTTTTTTATGTCGGTTTTGGAACAGTGGCTTCTTCCTTGCTGAGCGGCCTTTCAGGTTATGTGAATATAGGACTCGTTTAACTATGAAAATAGATACTTTTGTACTTGTTTCCTCCAGCATCTTCACAAGGTCCTTTGTTGTTGTTCTGGGATTGATTTGCACTTTTGCACCAAAGTACATTCATCTCTAGGCGACAGAACGCGTCTCCTTCCTGAGTGGTTTGATGGCTGTGTGGTCCCATGGTGTTTATACATGCGTACTACTGTTTGTACAGATGAACGTGGTACCTGCAGGCATTTGGAAATTGCTCCCAAGGATGAACCAGATGTGGAGGTCTACAATTTTTTTTCTGAAGTCTTAGCTGATTTCTTTTGATTTTCCCATGATGTCAAGCAAAGAGGCACTGAGTTTGAAGGTAGGCCCTGAAATGCATCCACAGGTACACCTCCAATTGACTCAAATTGTGTCAATTAGCCTATCAGAAGCTTCTAAAGCCATGACATAATTTTCGGGAATTTTCCAAGGCTCAGTCAACTTAGTGTATGCAAACTTCTGACCCACTGGAATTGTGGTACAGTGAATTATAAGTGAAATAATGTGTCTGTAAACAATTGTTGGAAAAATGCCTTGTGTGTTGCACAAAGTAGATGTCCTAACTGACTTGTCAAAACTATAGTTTGTTGACAAGAAATGTGTGTGTGTGTGTGGGTGGGGGGGGGGGGGGGTTGCATTGGATGTGTCTCAATCCACAGCATACTCTGATGTTCCACTTCGCATCTGCGGTGGAAGGTGGCAGAGCTACAGAGGTGTTTGTCAGACCTGGAGACATCTGCGGTGGAAGGTGGCAGAGCTACAGAGGTGTTTGTCAGACCTGGAGACATCTGCGGTGGAAGGTGGCAGAGTGACAGAGGTGTTTGTCAGACCTGGAGACATCTGCGGGGGAAGGTGGCAGAGCTACAGCAGTGTTTGACAGACCTGGAGACATCTGCAGTGGAAGGTTGCAGAGCTACAGAGGTGTATGACAGACCTGGAGACATCTGCGGTGGAAGGTTGCAGAGCTACAGAGGTGTATGACAGACCTGGAGACATCTGCGGTGGAAGGTGGCAGAGCTACAGCAGTGTCAGACCTGGAAACATCCCAAATATCGGTCTTCTCGTGAAAACGTCTGTAGCGTACGAACTGTTTGGCCTACAAACTGTTATCTCACGAACAAGACGGGGGTCTCTATTTTGCTCTACGACAAATGAACTGGTACCGGTGACAAAACATAAATGTAAGCATGAAGGTAGTTTTGTGCCAAACCCCCAAAAACGGTTAAATATGTGTAAAGAAAAACTATTTCCTTTCTTTCTCAAAACATTTTTTCTTCTGATTTTCTTTTTTTTGGACTGTATTTTTGCCATTTGTGTTATTCAATGAGTTTCAATGGGATATGGCAATACAGGCCAAATTCTATATTTTATCAAATAAAGGTTTTATATTTTTATACCTAAAGAGGTCCTACATTTCTAAATCAAATACCTGAATGATCCATAGTATTATCATCTTAAAACAATTCCACATGTCACTTAGAACCCCCCCCCCCCCCCCCACCCCAGAGAACGGTTTACAGGCTCACAGAGGTTAATAGATGACTGGTAATGAAGGATTTCTATAATAACTAAATCAGTGAAGCAGAGATTACCCAAACGATCACGAGCATCGCACCGCAGCATGGGCTATAAAACCTGACCTGAGTGTACACACACACACACACACACACACACACACACGCAAACATGTACAGACACACACTCACACACACACACACACACACACGTAGAGACACACACACACACACACACAAACATGTACAGACACAGACTCACACACACACTGCTCGTGAGTGTTGAGGAGATTCCTCCATAATTTAAGAGATCAGTGAATGAAACACTTAATCCCAAAGGGGTGCTTTCTCAACTGTAATTTCAAAATAGTGTTTTAACAACACACCACTGCAACACTACATTAATCTCTGAATTAATTACCAACCCCACCCCAAACCCCACTCCCACCCCCAAACCCCACTCCCACCCCCAAACCCCACTCCCAACGCCACCCCAAACCCCACTCCCAACCCCACCCCAAACCCCACCCCAAACCCCACTCCCAACGCCACCCCAAACCCCACTCCCAACCCCACCCCAAACCCCACCCCCAACCCCACCCCAAACCCCACCCCCAACCCCACCCCAAACCCCACTCTCAACCCCACCCCAAACCCCACTCTCAACCCCACCCCAAACCCCACTCTCAACCCCACCCCCAAACCCCACTCCCAACCCCACCCCAAACCCCACTCTCAACCCCACCCCAAACCCCACTCCCAACGCCACCCCAAACCCCACTCCCAACCCCACCCCAAACCCCACCCCCAACCCCACCCCAAACCCCACTCCCAACCCCACCCCAAACCCCACCCCCAACCCCACCCCAAACCCCACTCCCAACGCCACCCCAAACCCCACTCCCAACCCCACCCCAAACCCCACCCCCAACCCCACCCCAAACCCCACTCTCAACCCCACCCCAAACACCACTCTCAACCCCACCCCAAACCCCACTCTCAACCCCACCCCCAAACCCCACTCTCAACCCCACCCCAAACCCCACTCTCAACCCCACCCCAAACCCCACTCCCAACGCCACCCCAAACCCCACCCCCAACCCCACCCCAAACCCCACTCTCAACCCCACCCCCAAACCCCACTCCCAACCCCACCCCAAACCCCACTCTCAACCCCACCCCAAACCCCACCCCAAACCCCACTCCCAACGCCACCCCAAACCCCACTCTCATCCCCACCCCCAAACGCCTCTCCCAACGCCACCCCAAACGCCACTCCCAACGCCACCCCAAACCCCACTCTCAACCCCACCCCAAACCCCACTCCCAACGCCACCCCAAACCCCACTCCCAACGCCACCCCAAACCCCACTCTCAACCCCACCCCCAAACCCCACTCCCAACGCCACCCCAAACCCCACTCTCAACCCCACTCCCAACGCCACTCCCAACGCCACCCCAAACCCCACTCTCAACCCCACTCCCAACGCCACTCCCAACGCCACCCCAAACCCCACTCTCAACCCCACCCCCAAACCCCACTCTCATCCCCACCCCCAAACCCCACCCCCAAACCCCACTCTCAACCCCACCCCCAAACCCCACTCTCAACCCCAACCCAACCCAAACCCCACTCTCAACCCCACTCTCAACCCCACCCCCAAACCCCACTCTCATCCCCACCCCCAAACCCCACTCTCAACCCCACCCCCAAACCCCACTCTCAACCCCAACCCAACCCAAACCCCACTCTCAACCCCACTCTCAACCCCACCCCCAAACCCCACTCTCAACCCCACCCCCAAAACCCAAACCCAAACCCGCTCCCAGCCCCACCCCCAAACCCACTCCCAGCCCCACCCCCAAACCCACTCTCAGCCCCACCCACCAAACCCACTCCAACTCCCAGCCCCACCCCCAAACCCACTCCCAAAACCCGCTCCCAGCCTCACCCCCAAACCCACTCTCAGCCCTACCCCACCCCCAAACCCACTCCCAGACCCACCCCCACCCCCACCCCCAAACCCACTCCCAGCCCCACCCCCAAACCCACTCTCAGCCCCACCCCCAAACCCACTCCCAAACCCACTCCCAGTCCCACCCCCAAACCCACTCCCAAACCCACTCCCAGCCCCACCCCCACCCCCCAAACCCACTCCCAGCCCCACCCCCCACCCCCAAACCCACTCCCAAAACCCACTCCCAGCCCCACCCCCAAACCCGCTCCCATCCCCACCCCAAAATGAACAAACAATTCAATTAGGCCATAAATCTATAACATGTCCCTAATCTAAACATAATGTAACAAACATCTGGTGTATTAAGTTATAAACTCCGGGAACATTCACCTACATTTTATGCGAGACATTTTTAATCAAACATAGTAATGAAATACAATTCCAGAGAGAAATGAAAGAATATAGCGGGCGACTAGGAGCCAGACCTGAAGGCAACACACAAACATTAAAAAAACAATAACCTGTAATAACCTTCTTCTTTGGTAATATAACATTCAACGGTCAGGGGACGACAAGCACTTTGAATATAAGTCAATGACACACAAGAATCATGAATCATGCTGTAACAGGAACATAAAGGAATTTGTGAAATTAGCCGACGCTTTGCATAGGTACCAAGCAATAGTAACACATAGGCCTAGTTAAAATAGTGTAGCCTAACATTAAGATAAAGGCATTTGTGACACAAAAGTTCAAGCTGACAAGTAATAAAAAGCCCCAATATTATTTTATTTTTTTAAATGTCTGATTAGCAACAGTGCTACGGATGATAAAAGAGAAATCCTTCCCCTGCTATCCTGGCTAACCTCTATAATAACGAATAAAGAGCTGACAGTAGAGTGATCTCCATACATATGTTCTCATATGGATAAAATAACAGTGAGTGAGCCACGTGTGTGTGTTCTCTCTCTGTGTGTGTGTGTGTGTGTGTGTGTGTGTGTGTCTGAACTCTCTCTCCGTATGAAATATCTGCAGAGAGACTAAAGCATGCCCCCGA